>NC_132852.1:9703232-10019232 GCF_048164855.1 Canis lupus baileyi | reverse complement strand
TCATGCACAAAAAAATCATCCATAATACAATTTTTTTTTTTTGGAAAAACACTGAACATACCATATTCTAATTGCTGATAACAAAATGCAAAGACAAAACCTGGAAAGTAGTTTGAGTAAAAGGAAATTTGACACAGAGACACAAACAGAAAATATTGTAGCTGACTCCTTATTGGAAAGCATGGAAGCAAAAAGCCAGGGGAATGATATTTTTTAATGCTGAAAAAAAAATAATGTCAACTTAAAATTTTATACTTAGTGGAAAATATACCTCAAAAGTGAAGGCTTTGGGGATGTCTGAGTGGCTCAGTAGTTGAGCATCTCTCTTTGGCTCAGAGCGTGATCCTGGAGTCCTGGGATCCATTTCTGCATTGGGCTCGCCCTGGAGAGCCTGCTTCTCCCTCTGCCTGTGTCTCTGCCTCTCTCTCTGTGTCTCTCATGAATAAATAAATAAAATCTTTAAAAAAAAATGAAGGGTTTCTTGACAAATATCACATTGTCTCACTTATATGTGGGATTCCCCCTAAAAAAGCCTTGTAGATACAGAGAGCTGATTAATGTTTGCCAAAGGTGGGGTGGGAGATGGGCACAACAGGTAAAGGGAGTCAAAAGGTGTAAACTTCCAATTATAAAATAAATAAGTTCTGGAGACACAATGTAAAGCATGATGACTATAGTTAATAATATTGAATTTTATATTTGAAAGTTGCTAAGAGACTAGATCTTAAAAGTTCTCATCATAGAAAAAAGTTTCCTATTATGGTGATCGATGTTAACTAGAGTTATACTAGTGATCATTTTGCGGTCTATACAAACATAATATCATTATGTTTTAATCAAGCTAATATATGTTGGTTGTAGTTCAATTATACCTCAATAAAAAAAAAAATGGAAGCCTTTTCCAACAAAATCTGAGGAGATTCACAGCAGTCAGATCTAGTCTTTAAAAAATGTTAAGTACATTTCTTCAGATAGAAAATATCTGAAAATATAGAAAATAAGGTATCAAATCTATAAAAAGAAACAGAATGTTGAAGGAAATTAAAGCAAAATTCTTTTCTGAAGCACTTTAATTGTTCCAAAGGATTATGGACAGTCTATAGAAGGAATGCATTGTGTGTTAACATCATATGTAAAAGTAGATGGTACAGAAAAGATAAACCAAAGAATGGGAGAAAAGAAATGAGACTATAGAATAAAAAGTTCTTACACTGCACAGGGAGAAGTATAATACTATTTGAAGGAAGATTTTGATTATTTAAAGAGATATATTGTAAAATCTAAGTAAGCCACTATTTTTTCAAGAAGGTATAACTAACACATCAGGAGAGGAGATAAAATGGAATCAGAAAATGTATTCCAACTAATACAGTAGGAAGCAGAAGGGGAGGAATAATGAAACAAAGGGCAGACAAAATAAATAGAAGAGGCTAGTGAGTTGGTAAATTATAATCCAGCATATCATCTTCAATAATAATTTAACATACCAGTTAAAGAAACTTGTGAGATTGAATCAAATAGCAAATCCAAATATACACTGCCTGTAAAGAAAATTACTTTAAATATTTAATTATCAAATCACAATTCTATCATATAACTTGAATTCACATTTTCTAAATAACTTTTAAAACAGTAAGGAAACAAAATAAAAATACTCAAAAATGCAAAGCACCTAGATTTCTCTCTCCTAAAGTACCTTGATGTAAAAGCAGTTCTGGAATTCAGTGGAACAATTTGTTATTCATTCACTGATGCTCCTCATGTATGACCAAGCAATCTATCTGTTATCCTACTGCTCGACATCAACCCAAGAGATGAGAAAAGACTTTATGTAAATATGTGGCTGTTTTATTTTATTCACAATCATCAAAAATTGGAAACAATGCCTATGTCCTTCAACTGGAAAATTAATAAACAACCATGATATACACATAAAAACAACTATGAGTACTTAGCAACTACAAAGTACAAACGATTGATTCTCGCAAAAATATTAGTGAACCTTAAAATTAGTTTTCTAAGTGAAAGAAGCCAGTCCTCAAAGGACACATATTGCACTATTCCATTTATGCTACATTCTGGAAAAAATTAGATCAGTGGTTGCTAAGGGTCAGAGGGGGAACAGCATGAAAGCATAAAGGTGCAGCGTGAAAAAGAAAGCTGTAGCACAGGGGAGTTTTTGTAGGGATGGAACAGTTCTGCATGAATTGTGGTAGTAGACACATGAGTCTACATACTTTTTAACATCTGTATAAATGTATCCAATAAAAGGCATATTTTGCATTATATGAATGTTATGGTCATCTTCAGAGGCAGATGGAGCTCACCCCAAACATAGGTGAAATGTAGAAACAAATGACTTTCCACATGTACAAAAGGAGTATGAAAAGGCTTATTCTTAACATATCTGAAGAATCTGGGGAGAACAAGGTAGGCCTCTCAAGGAGTTTAAGATGCCCAGAGACAACAGGAGAATCAGTAGCCTGGGGTTGTATTGTGGGTAGGACATGGGACTGGTATGAGAGTTGCCTCCATTTGAGGGAAGGGGCTTACTTGCTTTAGATCTCCTACTGGTTTCCTAATCTGCCTGCCCAAATGAGAGGCATAAGGAGAGAGGAAATGTGTTACTGAATGTGGAAAGGTCAACAGCAGCCCAATGGACAAACAGATAAAAACTATAAGGGGCCTATAGTGAATTTCATCATAAACTTTTTGTATTTACTCCTCAGTATATTTTATTGATCAAAACATCTGGTTCAAAATGGAAATGTTGGCTGTGAATTTCATCTCAATCTCCAGATGTATGATATAAAATTGTAATAAAATTATGTTTTATTTTTTTCCTGATAAAGCCATTTCAGGTAGTTCAGTGTTGCTATAAGGGAAAACAAACAAAAAAGAGATCAATGGAAAATAAAACTTACAGTTATGCTGAGAAGAATTACAAGGGCATATAGATTGAAATCATTGTCCAAAAGTAATATGTATGCATTAAGCAGTCAGTTGTACATAATGAAACAGGAAAATGGTTATTAAACTTCTGAATTACACTTGTCATGTCATCTATCTTTCCATGTCAGAAATATAGCTTGCCTGGATATCTACATGTTCAATTTTATTTCTGATCCTCCCTCTTGCCTTTACTGTCACATACAATACCTATAGTTTGCCTTTAAGAATGTTACCAATTTTTTAAAATTTCTCTGCTTTGCTTCCACGTCCTTGCAGAGATTATATTGAATATAGAAGATTCTTTCCACCGATCTCTCTCTAGTGCTTTAGATGCTTCAGAGTAGAATATCTACAAAACAAAGACAGCTTTTATTTAATCAGCAAATATTGTTGAGCTCCTACCAAATCCAAGTATCTATTCTACATTCTAGAAATACAGAAATAAAACAAGAACAAATCCCAATTCTCAGGGAATTTATATTCTACAGGGAACATAGAAAAACTTAACATGAAAAAAATTACATGAGATAATTTTAGATGTTGTTAAAAAGGTTTGAAGGAAATACCGTAGGATACTGCTATAGAGCAGGTGGAGGTGGGATGTGACAAGGTAAGTCCTAAGTGGATGATATTCGAACTAAAGACACAAGTGAGAAGAAAGATAAAGCTGTTAGAAGACACAGAGGAGGAGTTACAGGCAGAGGACATTGCAAATGCAAAATTGTGATGGAGAAACAATCTTCATGTGTTCAAACACAAGCAAGAAAAATAATGCAAATACTACGTTTGTTCCATGGAAATTCCCTGGGACTCTCATGAGAGACAAGGAAAGCATTAATTATCAAGCCTCAGGATTTAAAGAAACCAGGGAACATCCAAGGACATTTATAGCATGAGCATTCCAAAATTGTGCAATTTGTTGAAGCTTCATGAGATATTTCATAACTTATTCATGGCACCTATCTATATCTAAATTTATATATAGTGACTTGATTACATAGCAAATAAAATGTTATAGGCCAATATGTACTATCTGCTAGATGAAGTTTTAGTACAAAATAAGACAAATGTCTGGCAGCATATTGTTTTGAATTATATGAAGGCCTTGTTTAACAGATCCACACCAGGATTTTATCAGGGAATGTTCTTTGTTCCACTTACTATTCCTTTTTTTTTTTTTTTTTTTTTCCATTTACTATTCCTATTGATAAAATTCTAGACTTAGTGAACTTATAAAATGACTCCTGGTGGAAAAGACAACTCCAAAGGTTATGGTTCTTTGCCCTAAAGGATATTAACCACTTTTATATCTAACAGCAAATTTATTTTAACATTCTTTTATTAGCTTTCTCTAGTTACCCATCTCCTTAAATGCTCATTGAACCAGCCTTACCGTGTTTCTGGTTCCCTCATTCATTAATAAATAGAATGAAATTGTCAATGCATATTCAGTTTGCATTTGTATAAAAATCACTTTTTAACGTTTTTGATAATTATGTGTTAACAGACATATAAAATGGTTTTCTAATCAACATATAGATGTAATATAATAGGGCACAAAATGTAAATATTCTAATGTTTACTTTGGTTCAGAATTTGTGTTTTGCTTTCTGCCAAGAATTGCTGTATAAATATATGTTTAGTATCAGCTGTACCAAACTAAATTATATTGCTTATAATAATGTAAGATTTCTTCAAAGACAAAGATTGACTTTGTTTTATAATTGTGTACAAGTGTGTAGTTTCGAAGGAGAAAAGCCACTTGATTTTAACAATTTAATTCTAGTTGATTTGTTATTGCAGTTACATAGTATGTAGTATTTTTATTAATATTTCTTATAAATAAAAATAGTCTTTTCTCATGTGAGCAAAGAAATTAGAACATAATACTCTCTCAACAAAAATATATCCTTTTGTAAAATATTCCAGATATACAAAAATATCTATGTGCACTTTACAGCAAACAATTTTTGGTATGTAAATTGTAAGATAACCCAGTTATTTTTAGTATGGCTTTTATATTGTTTCCAAGACCTGAATGTGGGAAAAAACACAGGTGAGACTGACATAAGCAACACTTCAGTACACAGAAGTTCTAGAAAAAAGAAAAAAATTAATGCATTAATATAATCTAAGACTCTTCTGCTCACACAGACCACATCAGCAATTTCTCAGAATTTGTTTTGGAATGGAGAGTGGTGCATAGAAAAGTGAAACATTTGTTAGAAAAAAAGGCTCATGATTTCATTGCAATAGAGTCATGTACATATTTGAAAACAGGGATGAAGCAAATATTTGAAATCTACATATTTGAAGGGATTCAAATATAAATTTCAAAAATAAAGAAGATTTACCCTAAACAATGTAGAGTATAGCATATCTGAAAGCAAATTTTAGAAAGTTATGTAAGACTAAATATTTAGTAGCAGGAACAAATGGGAAAACAGCATTGAGAACAGTTGTGTTTTATATTTTAGAAAATATGATATAGAATTGAGGTGATTTGGAGAGGCTAATTTTCCTCACCACAGGATAACTAGGAAAAAAACTGGTCAGCAATTATAAAAAGAGGAAATAAACACATGCGATAAGGAAATTAAGGTATTTGCTGTAAAATAATTGAAATTACAAAGGAAGAAAAATCCAAATAGCATCCAACACACATATAGACCCTCCCTCCCCATTCAGATGACACATTCAGTGAGGACCTGAGTTAAAATATACATCCAATGAAAATGTCTGGTCATATATCTGTTATGGGTAGGCTAACAATATAACTATATATCTGGACTGGTTAAGGGAAAGCAACAAAATGTGTGTGTGTGTATTTTCACCAGGAAATTACTCTGCATCACTGGGGCCATAGCTGGAAGCAGGACTCAGGAAGAAAAACTCAGTGGTTTCCAGCCAGGTAATTAAAAAACAAAAAGCAATAATATACTTTTCAAAGAGAATTAGAAATGTAAAGGAACATCTTTTGCCTAGATTCCATCTAAAACAAATGTAAATGAGATTACTATATTGTACTTGAGAATAGATAGGAGTCTCAAAAAGTCTTCAGTTAAGTCTAGGAAAGAGATTGGCAGATGATACAGTAACCATTTTTATAAATCTAGCCTGCACAAATTGCCGTGATACTGGAAGGTGAATTCTGAGTTACTCTTAATATTATACACTCACTGCAAGTCTCCTCAGTCCATCTTCATGATTCCAGTGGACAGTGTACTTCTTACAGCAGGACTAAAAAGGAGGCAATAGTAGTTGATGGGTACATGAACACAATTGAGGAGATAAATGGAACTAAGTGTGCCTATTTTGTCTTCATACTCCAAGATGGAAGAATTTTCCTTATATATTCATCTTCTTATTAAGAGAGGCGGCTCTGGAAATAAAATAACATCACTGGCTCTATGTAGTAGTAAGTATAGGCATACTTCATTTTACTGTGCTTCAGAGGTATTAGATTATTTATTTATTTTACAAATTGAAGGTATATGGCAACCCTATGCCCAGCAAGCTTATCAAAACCATTTTTCCCAAACCATTTGCTCACTTAGTGTCTCTGTGCCACATTTGGTAATTTGCACAGTATTTCAAACATTTTCACTATTGTTCCAATATTATTTGCTCACTTCATGTCTCTGTGCCACATTTGGTAGTTCCCACCATATTTCAAACATTTTTCACTCTTGCTATATTTGTTGTGGTGATCTGTAACCAGTGATCTTTGATGTTACTATTACAATCATTTGGAGCACCAGGATATATATAATGCATATATGATGGCGAACTTAATCAATAAGTGTTCTGTGTGTGTTCTAACTCCCATTCTCTCATCTCCCTTTCTCCTGGGGCTTCCTTATTCCCTGAGACCAACTATACTGAAATAAGGCCAATTAAAGCCCCGAAATGGCCTCTCAGTGTTTAAGCAAAAGGAGGAGTGGCATGTCTCTTCACTTTAAATCAAAACCTAGAAATGATTAAGCTCAGTGGGGAAGGCATGTCAAAAACCAAAATAGGCCGAAAGCTAGGCCTCTTGTACCAATTAACCATGTTGTGAATACAAAGGAAACGTTCTTGAAGGAAATTGAAAGCATTTTTTCAGTGAACAGTTGACAAAAAGGCAAAGCAGACTTATTGCTGAGATGGAGAGTTTGAGTGGTCTGTTTAGAACATCGAGCCAGTCATATAATTTCCTTAAATCAAAACCTGATCCAGAGTAAGACCCTAATTCCTCTCTTCAATCTTATGAAGACTCAGAGAGCTGAGGAAGCTACAGAAGAAAAGTCTAAAGCTAGCAGAGGTTGGTGGTGAGGATTAAGGAGAGAGGCCATCTCCATAACATGAAAGTACAAGGTTGAGCAGCAGATGCCAATATGGAAGCTGCAGCAAGTTAACCAGAGATCTAACTAACATCATTGAGGATGGTGGCTACACTAACCAGCAGATTTTCATTGTAAATGAAACAGCCTTCAACTGGACGAAGATGCCACCTAGGACATCCATAGCTAGAGAGGAGAAGTCAATGCCTGGCTTCAAACTTTCAAACAACAGGCAGACTCTCTCGTGAGGGGCTAATGCAGATAGTGACTTTAAGTGGAAGCCAATGCCCACCTACCACCCTGGAAATCCTAGGGCCCTTCAGAATTATGCTGAATCTGCTCTACTTGTGCCCTATAAATGGAACAACACAGCCAGAATGACAACAAATCTGTTTACAACAAGGATTACTGAATATTTTAAGCCCTCTACTGAGGCCTACTGCTCAGATAAAAATATTCCTTTTAAATTATTACTTCTCATTGACAATGCACCTCGTCACCCCTGAGCCCTGATGGATCTCTGTTTGGTGAAATTAATGTTGTTTTTATGTCTGCTAATACAACATTCATTTGCAGCCCATAGATCAAGGAGTCATTTTGACTTTCAAGTCTTGCTATGTAGGAAATATTTTGTAAGGCTATCGCTGATATAGATAGTGATTCCTCTGATAGATATGGGCAAAGTAAGTTGAAAAACTTCTGGAAAGGATTCACCATTCTAGACAAAACCATTAAGAACATCTATGATTCATGGGAAGAGGTCAAAACATCAACATTAACACATGTTTGGAAGAAGTGGATTCCAATGCTTGTGGATGACTTTGAGGAGTTCAAGACTTCATTGAAGGAAGTAGATGCCAATGTGGTAGAAACAGAAAGAGAATTAGAATTAGAAGAGGAACCCAAAGATGGAACTCAAGTGCTATGATCTCATGAGAAAAAGGGAATGAATGAGGCATTGCTTCTCAGGACAGAGCAAATAAAGTGGTCTCTTAGGATGGAATCTATTCCTGGTGAAGATTGTTGAAATAACAACAAAAAATTTGGAATATTACATAAACTTTGTTGATAAAGCAGCAGCAGAGTTTGAGAAGATTGACTCCAATTTGAAAGAAGTAAAATGGGTAAAATGCTTTCAAACAGCATTGCACACTACAGAGAAATAATTCATAAAAAGAATAGTCCATTGATGCAGCAAACTTCATTGTTGTCTTATTTTAAAAGAAATTGCTACAACCACCCCATCCCTCAGGTACCATCAGCATGATCAGTCAGCCTCCGTCAACATCGAGGCAAGAGCCCCCACCAGCAAAACAATTACAACTTGCTGAAATCTCAGATGGTCATTAGCATTTTCGCAATAAAGTATTTTTTAATTAAGATATCTACATTCTCGTCATAATGCTGTTGCACACTTAATGGACTACAGTATAGGGTAAAGGTAACTTTTATATTCACTGGGGTATTTTAAAAAATCATTTTGCTCCCTTTATTGCTTTATTCCTTTTACTGGCTTGATTGTGGTGGTCTGGAACCAAACTCACAGCATCTCTGAGGACTCCCTGTAAACCATTAGTATCTCTCCTAAATCTTGATTCAGATGTGCGAGTCATTCCCTGCTTTTCTAATTCTACAGAATACTAGAAAAGAAGATTGCATCTTCTGGTGTCATCTCACAGGGTGGAAATAACTCCCAACTAATCTAGCTTCGTTCTCTGACCAGTGATCCCAAACGTCATAGTGCCATCCTCAGTACAAGCACACACATGAGCCCACTCCCACACCCCGGAGCAAATTCAGCTTCAATTTGGTTTCTTATTCATCTTTGTAGGGCCAAGGTGGCATTTGAGAAAGGCAGGGGGAAGTTAGAGCCTATTACTTATAGATTGTATTTGAGAAATCAAACCAAAGGAGAATGAAATCTAACTTTTATTGAATTAATAACTTACCTTATTTGGGGATTCGACTTTAATAAATCTCGTTGTGTGGCTGATCATGTTACCCTCCCTCCAAAAATGTGATGTTCAATTCAGAGTGTGTTCTAACTATAAAATGTACTCATGATTTAAATTATAAATATTATTTGTGGCATGGGTTCTCTCCTTTTCAAGGGGTAAAAAGTCATCCTCAAGGAGCGATTCTAATAAACAGCCTAGAAATGTTTTATTTTTTTTTTAACCCCAAAGCCCAACGTAGCTAATCACCAAAACATCTTAAGAGGAGATTTTTCTAAAACAGATTTTCAGTGTGTCTAAAAATCATTATAAATGCTCTCATAAAGCTTTACTTAATCTTTTCTAATCTTTTCTCCCCCCTAACCCCTTTCAAAACTCAAAACTGCCTGCACTTAGGGAGAGAGTTATATCGTGTCATTGTTGTAGATTATGGGAAAGATTCATTATCGAAAAATTATGTTATACAAACATGCTATGAAAATATTCATTGACAAGACATTCAGCTTTATCCTCAACGGGATAGAATTTTCTACGTAATTCTGGCACAAAAACGATTCCCAAACTATTACATCTAAAATGGCAATGCACAAGTAAATGAGGGATCTGATCTCCTCTAGCTAATTTCCTCTGGTACCTCCCTGCTGCAGATAGGCTAGTATGTGAATTTGACAACTAAGGAAAAATGAATCTCCTTCTGTTCTCAAGCAACTCTGTTTATTTATTCAAATAACAGAATCAGTGCCTGACAGCTTGAAATCATATGGTCTTTTTTTAGATGGATCCACCGACTCATTCTAATTAAGGGAAGTTCCCCCCTGATTTTTAGAGTAAATTGTTCTGAGTTTCACTTAGGTCCATACTGTGGCGACCCTCCGTAGACAACTTTACCCACTGTCAGTTTTAATAGCAACCATGGCTTCTTGGGGTCAAAAGAGAGACCTCACTACTGGAACAATCTAATGACATTTCACAGATCACACATCATTCAGCATTCTCCACGCCATGCTCAGTTTATATCCTGGCTCCGAGAAGAAATTCATACAAAATTTATGGGCTCCAATATTACATTATTTCCCATTTTCTCTCCAATAACAACAAAGTACCAGGAGAGGTTTTTGCTGATTTTTTTTTTTTTTTATCCATGGGATTTGCTTTCATCCTTTCCCATCTTAATATTTGGAACACTCTCAATATACTCAGCATTTATTATCCAAATATTCTCCCTGACATTTTATGTGTCAGTGAGGAATCAGAGTTCCCATAAGAGGGATTTGAAAATAAGAAGGTTTTCTACATCAGTGAATTGTGTTAAAACAAACGCACACCATCAAATCCAAGAACGAAGGGAGAATCTTTAGACAAAGCATTTCCATTGAGAGTGTTCTGTTTCAAGAAGATGTCACATTCCCAGCAGAGACTGAGAGAAGTCGAGGACTGTAATTTTGTTTGGATTCTGAGCCCTTCCGTGATTCACTGTAATGCTGATAATTTCCACAACAAAAACTTAGAAGTACCCTCAACAACTACCGGGTGACAAAGTTAGACAGGAAGTCTAAGTCACTCTTCCTTCTCTGCCTCCTCTTCTCCTCCTCATCCCCACCGAGTCCGATTCATTTCTAAAATGCAATGCATTTGCCCCAGGACATTACCAATATACGTGTTTCCTCTGACACCCCACCCAGACCCCCACTACCAATGCCTGACCCCAGTAGGCTCATGCTTTTCTTGTGATTCCCAAAACACTAGACCTTACCAAAATATGTCACTTTAGATCAGCTCACCTGCACACTGGCTCTGCTGGATTCTTCAATTCTCCACTTTCTGTGCTTCTGTTAGTTATCTTCAGTCTTTATTCATGAGAGACACAGACAGAGGGAGAAGCAGGCTCCCTGGGGGGGGAGCCCAATGTGGGACTGGATCCTAGGACTCCAGGATCATGACCTGAGCCAAAGGCAGATGCTCAACCACTGAGCCACCCAGGTGCCCCTATTTATCTTCAGCCTTAAAGAAAAAGTTTTGAGTTTCATTTTCTTAGAATCTACTAATTCCAAACTTCTTTTTCAGTAGTGAATGGGACCCAGCCCAACATGTTCTCCCTTAAGCTTTCTGTACAGTCTTAAGAGGCATGTTGAAGGGGAAAGTCCTAGAAAGATGTGGTTGTTAAGACACGTGAGACAAATATTAGGGCAGAGGTGTGTTTTGTTTTGTTTCTGTTTGTCTGACAGTTCTCTTTGTCTAGCAAATAAAAGATACACAGATACATCTTTGACTACCTTGCAAGGGAAATCTTTGTGCAATTAGAAGTTTGCTAAGAAACCCACCAAAAAAGCAATTTATGCCACATAGAGTGAGTTTTATTTACGTATATTGATGTTGTTGTTTCAAGACACCAAAAGTGAAATTTGCTTTAATTACCTGTAACAAAGTGTAGAAAGGATCACAGCGAGGCTTATACAATTAACTAGACCGCAAATGACACACTCAAGCAAGATTCTTTTAAAAGCTTGTTATGACAGGCAGTGTATATGGTGGTACTTGGTGTATTTTAATCGAAACTTAACTCTGTGATATCACAGTCACTAGTAGAGTCACCTTGTGTCTGTAATTTCAGGTAGTCTTTCCATACGAATTTCAGTGAGGAAATAAGTTTTCGATATCCATCAGATTTCCGTTTTCGTTATTCATTAAATAATCCAGTGACAACCTTCCTGGATGCAAACTCACCTCCATGCAGTGCATGTTGAGAGAGCAAAAGGAAAATGTTGAGAGAGCAAAAGGAAAGGGTGCAGATGTTGTCTGGACTTGAATGTCAATGTCAGCAATCCCAAGTGCTACTTTGTCGGGAGAGGAAAATGGTACCAGTGCTTCAAGAGGCTGAAACACAATATGCCATACCCAGCTGGCTAAGGGAGAACGTGAGTGAAGAATGATGATCAGCAGAGGTGAGGCAGGAATACAAATTGCCTTCGGAGGGAGATGGCATTCCTTCTGCTATTTGGTTTTAAGTTGGGCTCCCTTGGGAACGAATACTAATGATCGTTTCGAATATTCCTCAGAATATCACCACAGTAACAGAAGCAGGTATCAGTTACCATCTACTGCTGATATGCTGGCAATCGAAACCTACAGATTGTTCTCGACATGCAACCAAAATATTAGAAGGCAGAGATAAGCACGGAATAGCTGACCCCATGAAGAAGGCCATGGAAGGTTTCACCATGTCCAAATCGAAGCGACCCGTCTTCTCGTGTATTCCAGTAGCTGTGATCTTTAGGAGCGGAATCCACAAGTAGACATGCCAGAAAAAAATCTTCAGTTCTTCACTTAGAAAAATGTTTATTGGATGTGCAAATTCTATTTAGCCTATCTGCTAAGTTAATTATAATATGATCTTTCATACTTTTATTGTCACTGCCTTTGTTTTAGTGAATGTCTTAGCCTCCTTTTTTCTGACTTCTTCCCCCCTCTCCATTCATATCATGCTTGTCTGTTTCTTATAGTCTCTCTTCTTTTATAATTAAAAAACAAATTTTTTAAGCCTCCCTTCTTATCCCATGGTGTTGTTTTACAGTCTGTCTCTCTGTGTCTGTCTCTCTCGCCTAGACATATACATTTACAGAGGCAGTACCAAAATTCGAAAAAATAACAAGGACTTGGATTGTACTGGTAAGATATGAACCACGTCCTCATACCTTTTAAATATTTAACTTTTATTAAATCCTTTTTGACAATTCAGATTTCCTTTCAGGCAACAAAATTTATATTTAAACTGATGGATTTTACTGAGTTTTTGGAGCAATGGACAGTAACTTTGGCCCCACGGTCAAGATAGAGACTTTTGCATTATCCTAGCTAATACTCCTCTGCTTCTTTGCATTCTCCTTTCCTACCAAACCCATCCTGCAGCAGCCAATCATTTCATTTCTGTCCCAATAGGGTTTTTCTTTTTCCTTTTACAGAACTCAATCATAGAAATTGAGTCATGCAGCCTATGGCATTTGTGTCTCTTCCCTTTCACTTAGCCTGACGACTTTGAGATTTAGACATGCCCCATGTGTCACATGCAGTAGCACCCACTGCATGGTGTGCCACTGTCTGTTCATCCAGTCACTCACTAGTTGATAGGATTTGGGGTCATCTTCACTTTTGGACACATTGGAATAACGCTGCTCATAAACATTCATGGACAGAGCTTTGTGAGGACTTACTTTGCATTTCTCTGAGGTAATCACCTGAAAGTCTAATTGCTGAGTCACATGATCAGTAAATGCTCAACCTCCTAAGAAACCACCTGACTGGTTGACATCGTAGCTGTCCCCTCTTGCATCCTCACTAGTGATGCCTGATGACAGTTATCATCACCAGCATCCTGTGATTTCTGTTTCCTTCCTTTCTCTCATTGTCTTACTCACCATTTCCACTGGAGTAGGTGTAAAACAGCATCTCATAATTTTATTTGCATTTTACCGAGAAGTTAGTTACAGTGTTGAGTATCTTTTCCTATGCTTATTCCTCCCTCCTCCATATAATCTTTGGGAAAATGTCTTTCCAATAATTTTCCCATTTTAAATTAGGTTTTTTGTTTTCATATTGTGTTTTAAGAATTATGTATTCTCAGTGGAAGTCTTTGGTCAAGTATATGTTTTGACATATTTTCTCCCAGTGGTTTATCTTTTTACTTTCTTAAAAATATCCTTTAACAGCAGACATCTTAATTTTTTTAAGGTAGGACTTATCAGTCCATTTTATTTTTTATAATTTGGGTTTTTTTTTTTTTTTGGTCTTATCTGAGAATTTTTCCTAGATCGAGATGATGAATATATTCTTCTATATTTTCCTCTATATTTTTATGTGTAGCATTTAGGTCTGGAGTTGTTTTTTAATTATTTGTGTTGCTTTTTGGGGTTTTTCATTGTTGTTGTTCAACAAAATGAATAGTCAAAGATTCAAGTCACATTTTTTTTAAGGTCATTATTTCTCTACTGCATCTCCTTGGCCTCTTTACTGGAAATAGTTTAAGTTACCTGTATAAGGTAAGGCACGTTATGCCAAGATAACTCGCTTTGATTACCTTAGCATAAAAATTTTTGAATTTTGGTAGAGTTAGTCCTCCTACTTGAGTAACTGGGGTAAGTGCACTCACCCAGGGATAGAGCAAAACACAAATATGGTTCATCTCTGAGAAATACTGGTAATTCACCTGCTAGACTTAACTGCTCCAAAATGTCAGACGCTCTCTCTGTGTTGTTCTCCACTGTATATTCAACTTCTGAAAAGATGTCTGATATAAAGAGTTCTCTCTCCAGACAATTCCTGGTCGTTTGAAATAATACACAATCAGTTGGAAACTGCAAAGCTTCTCAATATCTTCAGACTTTAATAATGTTTTGAAAGAGTCAAATTTGCTGCCTTCATCACAAGGGACATATTCCAGGCAAGTTCTGCATTTTTCTAGTTTGTGATTTTAGGTATCTTCCTAACCCTTTTTGTGCCTAATTCTACTTATCTGTAAAGTGTATAACTATTTTTACCTATTTCACTAGTTTATAGTTTGTTTTAAGGTGAAATGTTTTAGTATATGTAAAAGTTTAGACATTATCACAATTAATACTGAGATAAATAATGGTGATTACCATCCCTAAAACTATCACCAGTATCACAGCCTTTAGCATCAGTAAGGATAGAAATGGGAAAACAGTGATAATGGCTAGTGGTAGTGCCTGCACGCGAACGTATCTTCTCTGATACTGAGCAGCAACCTATTTTCTGCTCCGTTAGAAGCAATAGCCAGGTGCCAATCAGCTTTATTTTTCTGTTCTCTTCAAAATTTTATTACTTGCATTTTCCTGCCACAGAAATATGAACCAGAAGCAGTCTTCTCAACACCCTCCCCTTTCTCACAGTCCTTGGGATGAGCAAATATCTCACTCCCAGTAGTGATTTTGTAACGAATTGGATCGAGCATGCAGAAGCTACAACACTAAGACATCTTCAAAACATTATGATACTGGCATATAACTCCAACTTTCCGGTTAAGATAATGAGTAGAAATATTGGAAATTTCAATAACTCACTTATACATCCTGATGGTGGCTTTTACCAAACTCCTTCAACTATACTCAGAATTGCCTTTTCATAGACAGACATCCCATTGCTGTCAGATAACTTGTGATTCTCTTTTCTGCTTTTAAATCAACACCTAGAAGGCTGGATAAAATAATGTGTCCTTTGCCTAAATTCACTAGTCTGCATTTTTGAAGGAGTACAGACTATGGTTACCCATCTAACGAAAATTGTTTCCATAACTGACCAACCCACTTAGGCGAGTCTTACAAATGGGCATGTCACACTGCTGGGCACCATTGGGCCTCAGATGTCAGCAGGCATCTTCAGAAAATAATGAGAATAGGAGCCATTCTGAGGAGGAGGGATTTCTGACATTGGCATGCACCTAGCTGATATTTTGAATCTAAATCTTTGTCCAACTGTTAGAGGACAATATTCATTCCGTTTTATATGAAATGTCTTTCTAACAGAATACTCATTTTGTGGAAAAGAAAATCAATTGAAGTGTTATCGCCTTGCTCTTATCTGGATTATTCTACAAACAGCTTTGAAACTCATTTATGTTCCTAAAAGCCATGGGCATCTTCTGTGGCAACCACTGATGAATTTTCAATCAGAGGAAAATAAAAGGCAAAGGAGTTTACACATACATTTTTTTCGTGATATTCTCACAATGTATTAACAAAAAGATGTGTATGGGGGACAGAAGGATTAGGAACAGGTAAATAAATGTCAAAAAATTAGGCATAAAACACATGAAAGCAACACATGGAGTAAGATAATAATTAAACCTTTAACTTCTCAAGGGCATTTTTACACAGAAAATTATGTGTGTATATATATGTACATATTATGACATAATCTGCATGTGGGTAATATAATTTTAAGGATCAATATATATTTTGTTTTTTAAATAATGCCAAATTTTTTAAAAAGATTTTATTTATTTATTCATGAAAGACACAAAGAGAGAGGTAGTGACATAGGCAGAGGGGGAAGTAGGCTCCCTGCAGGGATCCTGATGTAGAACTAGATCTCTGGACCCCAGGATCATGACCTGAGCCGAAGGTAGATACTCAACCACTGAGCCACCCAGATGCCCCTATTTCTTTATTAGAGAGAGAGAAAGGGAGGCAGAGGGAGAGAGAAACTCCACACGGAGCCCAGAGCCCAAAAGATCAGGACCTGAGCTGACACCAAGAAGGGAACACCTAACCAACTGAGCCACCCAGGAACCTGGAGGTAAATACTTCTAAATAATACTTGGTACTAGGCTAAAAAGTATGTTTTTCTACTTCTAAATTACCGCTCTATGGAGCAGACAAGTCAGTAAATGTAATGCAGGTGGGAATCATGCTCTCTGGAAACCAAGATTTTTTCTCTATAAAAGTTTCTGTACAATTTGAAAGGAAAGGAAAGAGCTGGTCTAAAAGCTAGTAATATAAGACAAAAGGAAAACTGCATTACTGACTCACTACTTTGTCGTGTGGATGATAAGAGGTAAGTGATAAAATTTAGCATTATTTTGGGACACCTGGGTGGCTCAGTGGTTGAGCGTCTGCCTTCAGCTCAGGGCGTGATCCCAGGGTAAATAAATGAATAAATAAATCTTGGAAAAAAAAAAAAAAGAAATATTTACCTCATACCTACCTATTCATAAAGTACTTTGAAAGGGGATGTTTTACGTCCTAAAACAGAAGTGCTGAGTAGTAATAATTTGTGAAATCAAATATAGCTTCAGGGGATCATCCCTCTCTTTTGTACTCCAACAGCACTTGAAAACTATTACTTTGGTTCTTGTGGGCCAGTGTCTATTCTGTTTAGTGTTAAATGAGAAGTAGACTTCAGTTTCTTTCTTGCAGCCTCTTATGAGTCCATCAGTAATTTGAGTACAGCTTTAAACAGAGAGGTTAAAAGAGTTAATCATACGGGAAAAAGAAGACAGTTAATGTTTTCAGCATTTATGTAAGTAGCACGTACTTGAGGTTGAAATTAAAATTGTACCTTAAGACCTTCATAAAAGTCTTCCAGAATACATTTAATGATGAGTCTACAGGTAGGTTTAAAGCTATCCACAAAAAAAAAAAAAAAAAAAAAAAAAAAGCTATCCACAAAGAAATCTTTTTTTTTTTTGTAAAATATCTGTATTTAGGTTAATAAAGCACCCTGTCTCTACTGTTACTGACACTTGTTACTTCTGTTACCTCACCCTGCTTTTCTCTTTATTTCCTTCTAAGTGTCATTTTAAGGTATGGAAAACATACAATTCAGAGTGAAGTTAGGCAGTAAGACCAAAGATCGCTCTAATTATGGTGACCAAGCTTTATTTAATGTGAATTTAATAAATTCATCTACACAAAAATTTTGAAAGTTACTATTATTCTAAAAAATAAGAATATAAAAATAAATGTAGAAATTTATGCATCCGGGGTGCCTGAGTGGCTTAGTTGGTTAAGCATCTGCTTTCAGCTCAGGTCATGATCTCAGGCTTCTGGGATCCAGCCCTGTGTCGGGCTCCCGCCTCAGCAAGGAGTCTGCTTTTTCCTCGACCTCTGTCCCTCCCCCACCACTCCTGCTCTCTCTTTCTCAAATAAATAAATATAATCTTTAAAAAAATAAAAAGAATCATACATCCAACTCACACTGACTTTGGAGAATGATATAAATCTGATTGGTCTGGGAAAAAATAGATGAAAATAGCTATCAGTTCTGTATATACAGGAAAACCATATATGTATTTAACTCTAATCAAAGTAATACTTAGCGCTGGGACACCAGAGTGGCTCAGTCAGCTAAGTGTCTCTTGAGTTGGCTCAGGTCATGTTCTCAGGGTCGAACCCTGCATCAGGCTCTGCACTTAGCATGGAGCCTGCTTAAGATTCTCTCTGGCCCTACTCTCTCTCTCCCTTAAAACAAAAAAAAGAGAGATGTATTTAGCACAGATTATGTAATACAACAATGTAATGAATAATAGAAATAATATCTGATTAAACAGCCATAAAAACACCTCAAGTTTTTTAGAACTTAGGATGGAAAAAATGTGTTAAAATCTTAGTTGTAAACAATATATAAATTTCCTGATCAATATGCCCAATAAATACATATAACAAAATATAAATTTTTTTGAAATATGATTTAAAACTTTGATTGAGAATTCTGTATCATGCTTACTCATTTTCAAGGAGCCACTTTGTGTTTTTGACAAAATCTTATCATGCAAGGAAATGATCCCGTAGCATTTGAGTGCATTTTACGAGAAATTAACAAAGAGCACCATGAATGTTAAAATGTGGTAATCGAATATGGTCTTCCTTATTTCATATCTGAAATATGGATGACATTTTACCTATCTATGCATTTCCCTCTGTGTATTTATCTATGTCTAGCTATATATATTATTTATATAATTTTGTGTATACATACACATATTACACATATTAATTTTCTGATTTTATAGAAAATAAAAAGTGATACTTTTCATATCTGTTTTCATATCTGTTCTACAGTTAATTACAGGTAAAGAAAGTACTGGAATCTAGATTTCTATACCCGTAATTGTGATTTATAATAAGAAGTGCCTATTTGGTTTCTGTCACAGAATTCCTAAAACCCTTGGAATTTGAGAGCAAAAAGATGCCTTTTGTCATGTTAATGAGTGACTTTTAGAACTTAGCTACAGTTAGGGTGTTTGCCTGTGGAGCCAACCAGATGGTGAAAGAATTGGAACTTGGAACTTGAAATCCCATTCCCTGTCCTCTGGAGACAGGTAAGGGGCTGCAGACTGATGTTAGTCACTGGTGGCCAATGATGATTTACTCAATCATGCCCACATGACCAAGCCTCCCATAAACCCCAAAGCACAAGATTTGGAGAGCTTCCAGAGTGGGTAGATGCTGTCAGAATTGAGCTGAATTGTAGGATACCCAGATGGTGTCCAAGAATTGCTTGTGGGTGGTGTGGGAATCCCCCTCCACACATTAAATTTGGTCCAAAAACCCAAAAAAATTCCTCTCCTGGGAAAGAAGGTTAAACATTGAGCTGTTTCTATACCCCTGCAAGTGATCTTTTGACTACTACACCTACAGCTCCATCTTATTTCCTGTATTTCTGCCAATACCTGAGCTCCTACTAGCAAGTTGTCAGTAGTAAGAGCAATGCAGCAGTGTGGCATGTCGAGCCCAGATCGAAGCAGATGGAGGGATAAACAGCAGAATCTCTGCTGAAGGGCACTATGATTTGCTCTGCCCTCTCCCATTGCCGTGAGGGCCCACTCTGCCGCCTAGTGAACCTACGTAGCTCTGAAATCCAGAGAAGTTACCTCTCTGTGAGCCCTTCACCTCTGAGATGTAGGGGCTGGCAGGTAAATGTTCTGCAGACATGCCATTCTGCAGACACACACATTCCGAGAAGCATTCCCTCTCCTTCTCAGAAGGTCCCACGTGATGACCACGATGCCATGCCCTTGTGTTGGATCTCTTTCCTAGTCACTTTCCTAGTCAGCTTCCAAAAATCACCTCTCAAAAACTTTTTTTTTTTTTTTTTTGCACTGGTTTAGGCTCTGCTTCCAGGGGAACCCAAATTCATATTGACTGGTAGTGAAGAGAGATTTAGTTTCAAAGGAAGGTTCTTTTCATTCGTTAAGTTGGGTGAAGTTGGGAAATGTAGAACCATATATAAAATCAAATTGGCAAGATCCACAACTGAAAGAGGGAATAAATATCAATGACAAAAATGGTGTAATAAGCTCTCAGGAAGTAGAAACTGATGACATTCACTATATGGATTATCTTAAATGAAAAGAGGGGTACACATTCACACGCACAAAGTAGTGAAAATGGGTTTGGATAAATACTGTTTTGTAACTTTATAACGGGAAATGCTTGGAATAAAAAAATAATAGATAATACCTATAGATATGTTTTGATTTTTCACCTGAATATACCCAAACTAGCACAGATTATCTGATAGGATAGGTATTATTTTAGTGGCTCTTCACTGCTGCCTCCAAATCATCACTTTTCTTTCAAAAACTCTTTGCTATGTCATCTAGAGATTTTCAGGTCAATTCTATCCACTCAGAAGTTTCCAGAATCAAGACCAATATCTTTCCCTACATTGCTGTTGGTCACAGATTGAACACCCATGAAAGCAATCCACTTAATACCCTTGCCTCTCAGTTATTTAACACTTTCAATAATGTTTTCCTGTATCCTTCCTTATCCCTCAACATATATAATCATATTGTGGAACTTGACATAATCCATTATGTTGCTGCCACAAAAGCTTCAATTTCAGACATCCTATTTCCCACATATTTTTCCATTGTTCCAGGTTATTTGCTTTACCTGGTAAGTAAGACACTTTTCATGAATGTTTGATTCATTTTAGTTTTCCATTGACCCAAAACAAATTTCTCTTAGGATCCCCAAACCTTTGTAGATTTAGACATTTTTTTCTTTTCTATCTTATCTAAAATATTGCCTTTCCCATAGTCACTCTCACTTTTGAATACAATATCCTCTATTTTTTATAGTAATCTTTACTAGTTGAAAACATGTCATATCTTTGCTTATTCAGTGCTGACTCTTACTTGAATGCAAGCTCTCTAAACACAAGAATTTTTCTTTCACTTTCTATTCCACCCCCAGGGTTTGGCAAATAGAAACCATAGTAAATATTTATCTATGAAGTAAGTGAATGAATGAATTGAGAGTCACTTCCATTTTATTATATATTTTTTAAAACTTGATTGTATTCTACATTTATATCTTAGTTATATTTACTGTCAAACTATACATTACTATTACAAATACAAAATTATTTTAAAACCATAGAGAAACTATATAATTTATTTTGTTCTTAAGCTTGATTTTTTATGCAAATTGTTTTCTTAATTAGTATTTATCAAAATTACTACTCAGGTAATATTAAGGATAGTGAGAGCAGAGAAGCTAATGCTTTCATTAAACCATTTCCTTTGAAATTGTGTTACATTCTCTTTAAATTGTACAAATGCAAATTGATGAAAATTTAAACAAAATTTAATTTTGTCAGGTTAAGTAAAAGTCTAATAAATATAGTATGAGGTATCCATTTTCATGACCTTACTACAATATATATTTATATGTATTTCTTTACACAGTTATCCATGAAAGTCATGTAGGGTGAACTTTCTGGGTGATTCAAGTGATTACTCAATATTTTCCTTACTGTAAAAAAAATTTTCTTACTGTAAATGAATTTCACTTAATGTACTGTTTCCTATAAAATCTAACCTCAACATAGATGCAATTCTACTTTTTTTATAATTATGATAACTATAAGGGCAAGAACTTGGCAAAGCTTATAGATTGCTATATATTGGCCTTAAAAAGCAAATCTTCTTAGAACAAACCATGCTTGTTTACATGAAAATAAAGACGTGGCATGAGAAATTTGGAATATTTAATGCTGACAAATGGAAGATATTAGTAAGTAGTAAGACTTCGAGTTACATATATATTTGTGTTGTACCTAAATAAAACCAGTTTAGCAAGATTATTTATATAGAGAATGTTTATTCATTTCAATTTCTTCTATTGGCCAATAGGCCATGTATAGATGATTATACATCTATACATGTATAGATGTATACCCATGTATAGATGGGTCACTCTATGTCCTAATCATCATACTCTTTGTCCTGTAAACCTTTTTTATTGTTTTTAATTCCTGCAATCTGAAAACAGCTCAAGTTAATCTGCTTTTATATGAAGAACAAATTCATTGTCTTTTCTTGTATTCCTTCAATTTAAGTCCTTGTCCCATGCCACATTTCATAACCAGATATTCACTTGAAATAACTAATATAATCAGGAAAAAAAAAAGAATTTAATATCTAAATGAATTCAGCCGATCTCCTCAGTAACTTTCTCCATATATTTCAACACTACAGCAATAGGCTACTGTGATAAATACTAAAGTCAAAAAATTTAATGCCAGTCATAATAATTATAAAATTCATTTAAATGTCTTATATTGCTGGATTGGTTCCAGGTAGGCTTTTTCTATTAGCTTATTTAATCCCCACATATACTTTGGTTAAAATGTAATTCCAATTCTGTGGAAAGTATGTTCACAGAAAGAGTCAATGTCCATACCTCTTGTCTAGTACCTGTGTTATACTGTCCTTTGCATGCAGTGTACATATTTTGGTGGTGAGTTGGCAGTGAGTTAGAGGATGATGCAAAGCATGGAGAGGAGAGAGGAGAGAAGAGTAAGACAATGGAGAAATAAGACATAGAATGCAAATGGACAATTCAGTAGATACCATGTATACATGACATCCCAAGCTTAATGTTTCTCTTTTAATATTTGACTTAAACATATGTTAAGTATTTATAAAATATTTGGAGAACTATATATTTTATAATTCATATAGCATCGACTTCCTTCTAACAGCTATATTTATTTATTTTATATTTTAATTTTAGTATAATTAACTTACAGTGTTATAGTAGTTTCAGATGTACAATATAGTGATTCTATACATGACTCAGTCAGTGCCCATCACCATAAGTGGACTTTTCATCCCATCATTTATTTAGCCTACCCCCAACCAACTCCCCTCTGGTAACCATCAGTTTGTTCTCTGTATTTAAGAGTTTGGGGTTTTGTTCATCTCTTTTTTTTCTTTGTTTGTTTTGTTTATTAAACTCCACATATGAGAGAAATCATTGGTCTTCCTCTGACACAATCACTTAGGTTATACCCTTTAGATCCAACTATGTGGTTGCAATGGCAAGATTTTATTTTTAAGGCTGCCTACTATTCTATTCTGTATGCATCTTCATCCATCCCTTGCATATCTTCTTTATCCATTTATCTATTGGTGAACACTACAATTTCTTCCATAATTTGGCTATTATAAGTCATGCTACAATAAAACATAAGGGTACAAATATCTTTTTAAATCAGTGTTTTTGAAAAAAAATAAATTAGTGTTTTTATATTCTTTGAGTAAATATGTAGTAGTAGAATTATTGGATCATATAGTAATTCTGTTTTGAGGAACCTCCACACTGTTTTCCACAGTGACATTCCTACCAACATTTGCTTTTGAAAATCATAGAGTACATAATTAAATAAAATATTTAATAGAATGACACTGATTAATAAATAATGCTCATTATAGAGATTATAATATGGTGAAAAATACACAACTCTTTCAGAAATAAATTAGTTTCCTCTACAACTACCATCTTTTCAATCAAGAGCCCATAATATAAATTTCTATTCTGCACTGATCCTTTTCTTTCTACCATACTTATTTCTTCCCTACAAAAGCCTCCTTTTCTTTCCCTACTGTAAATACACAGATACACACAGACACACTCAGACACACACACATACACACACACACAGAATCTAAAATGCAATTTATTAGGGGATGCTCACTTTCTCTTAATTATGAAATAATTCTAGCCACACTCAAATTTTTAGTTATCTCAATTCGTTGAACTGTGTCAAATGTATGTTTGGCGATAGATAGTACCTACATGGAAATAGGGCAGCCTTAGAGCCAGAATAACTACATTTTCATAGCTCTCTCTTCATAAATCTAGTAAACCCTTGTCACATTATAATAAGCCTGTTGACACATTAGTCTTCCTAGTTGATTAAGAAAGAGAAGTGATAAAAGGAATTCACAAATAATCAAATTAATGTTATAAATGGAATGAAAATAGTGCATTTTACTTTTTTCTGCAATTTGTTAGCTGATATAATTTTACCTTTATATAGTTTCCTGAATTAAGAACTAACTAACCAAAGTCACTCCATTATGTTCTTAGTTGAAAGTTCACATGTGAAATATGCCAACCTCCAAGAAGCCTGTTCTGTGAATCACTTGAGAATGAAAGAATTCCATGTGAAATTCTCTAGAAATGATCCTAAAGCTCTTCTCAGAGACATCTGGTATCTATTGATTATACTCAGCACATTTACATAGCACATTAGTCACACAAACACAAACATTTTCAACAGGGTCTTTTCTCCTTTTCACTTGGAATATAGTGTTGCACTCACCAAACGTCAATTATTTTAATGATGACATGTATTTTGTTCAATAAGCAATAATCAAGTGTTTGTTGATTGACTGTAACTGTTTGCCTCCACTACACACACACACACACATACACACATAAAATATTACATTTAACCTTAGTGGTCCTGTCTTATCTTGTGAAATAAAATTGCTGTGAACTTCAAGTCTCTTGCTCAATATCTATTGCTTTTATATTTGTTGTTTTGAGATAAATACTACCAGGGAATAGATAACTTTCCTTAGGAGCCTTTGAACTGAGGTATTATAATTTTTAAATATGTCAGTAAAGTGACTTCTTATTGCTTGCAAATGTTCATAAAATATTACTTTACACAACAGTGAACACTGTAAACTTCTACTCACAAAGGATTAAAAATCTAAATCCATTTTCTCAGTCAACCCTCAAAAGAAATAAATTAGTCATAAATGTAGTTGATATTAAGGATTATTATATCTTAATTGATTTTTCAATGAAATAAGAACATAGGTGAAATCTAACCTCCCATTTTTCCTACTGTGTATCTAAAATGTGTATAAATTGAAACAATTATCTATGAAATGCTTTCATCAATGATACTACATCATATTTTATTTAAATAATAGTTGCTGGGGAAAACAGTTGATGTCCGTTAACAGAATCTAGAGTTTAGAGCTTAAAGCTCTAAATTTTGAATACCTCAGAGACAATGAATAATAGTTTACAGATATGCTGAGAGACATTAAAAGTTAAGGGATTAAAATGTAATTGGGAAAAATGATACAAACCTCAAATAATTAATTTCTATGTCAATAAATTAAAATTTAAAGACATAACTATAGTGAAGTATTTATTGTGAGCTACATATTTCATTTCTACAAAATATAGTTGTTCTTTTCTGAAATGCTACTGATTATAAATTTTTATAATTTAGCAATATTATTTATTTAATATAAATACATTTCCACAATTTAGGGTGCCTTTTAAAATTATTTTTTTCTTCACTTTCTCTTTCAGGGCCATAAAAATATGTGTGAAAAACAATTCAATGCTAATGTAACAACAAGGTTACAAATCTAAACACATGTCAGAACAGAAAAGTTACAGTTCTCATGGTAACATTATATTATCAGCATTATGCAGCCCGCACAATAAAATATGTATTTAGAAACCTAACTGGTAATTTAAAATACCACATGTTATATATATTAAATGAGGATAAGTTAACATCCCTAGGAGAACCTTAACTTATCTAGCTTTGTATTAGTATGTCTTAAATTAATAACACTTTACTATTGGAAGTTTCCAACATACAGCTATAGTCACCCTATGCTTGAAATTCTTTTTCTTTATGCATGGATTCACTATAAAACTGACTACAAAGGGTTGGAAATGTGTTGAGATGATATGTTTTATACATTACATTATTAGCCTCAGCATTTTTTTTCTAGGATAATGCTCTACTATTACCATATTTTATGATAATATAATAACTCTATATCTGATAGAAAAACAAATTAGATGGAAACTATACCATTAGTGTCCAGATGCAAACCTTCCATTCTTGGATTCTAAGTAAAATATTTATGAACTTATTTAAATAATAATGAGGTAGAAGACACGTAGTGCCATCGTTTAAGAATTATACCACATATGTAATACTAGAGGGACTAGTACATAGAAAACCTGGGTTGGCAGCTAAGAACCAGATTTCATGTCACATGGTTCCAACTTAGTGATTCAACTGCATGAACACATTGAAATAATCCCAGCTAACATCTGATGTATGAAAGGGTTTATTACAGAAACATTTGACATCCACTTTACATGAAAATAGTGTATAAATATTGAATTTGATATTGATACATTGAATATTTCAACACTTAGATAACTTGTAGAAATCTAACCAAATTAAAATTAATTTATAAAATCACTTCTAATATATAGGGAGTATGTTTATAAGTTCTGTCCCACATAAACCTGCAAATTTTGGCTAAATTAAATCTGTAGGGAAATATTTATTTTTGGACTTTTCATTAGAAGATGTTTTGATTTGGGGGGTGGTTTCTAAAGATATTTGAGTGCCCGCTGAGGGGCATAAAGTTAGAGATAATAAAAGTCATATTTTATTCTTTAGTGGAATTATGATCAAAGCATTCAAATAGTTTATCTTCTGACAAAGTCCTATGAGTTAGACCTGACTATGCCTACCATTTTGTGTTCCTTTTTTTTTTTTCCCTTCACCCTAAATGATCAAGGATGTAAAAGGTTACTTTGTATTATTGGATAGAGTGCATAGCCATTTGATTGAAGAAAGCCAAAAGGTAAGATATTCTCTTCATATGTCTCAGTTACATTTACTAGAAGTACTGAACACTCAAGAGAATTAAATACTGTGACCATTTTTGCACATTATTTGTGATTCTAGTGAGATCAGAAGCACACACAAAAAACAGTCCAATCCTTAACATATATTTTACCTGGATATTAAATTATTTAATATACTGATAGAAGTTTAAATACATAAGCAAAAAAAGAAAAAAAATCAGAAGAGTAAACATTCTAGCATCTCTGTGGTTTTGGTTTAGTCAGTAGTTTGTAAAGTGCTTAATAATTGTTCTTATTTAAAATAATATCCAGCATAAGTAAAGCACCCCATGCATATTCAATAAATGCTGCTATATGAAAATATGTCATAAAGAAAATCAAATATTTTATGATACTTTGTAAACTGCCATATACATTTTTGATTATTATTATATAAAATGCCCTTAAAAATATTCTTCAAAAACCTAGCAAAGATTCCACCAGAATCTGTATATGTTATCAAATTTCTTAGATACTAAACATTGATGCCACCATCCCAAATTTCATGGCAACTACTATGACCAACCCCTTGGTAGACTGTGTGTTAGCTTCTTAATATTGCTATCACAAATGACCACAACCAGAGTGGTTTAAAGCAATAGAAAGTTATTATCTTATAGTTTAGGATGCCAGACCCAACCAGCTCCTTTGTTTTAGAGATCTTGGTTGATTTCAATGACTGACCATTTAGGTCTGCTCCCCCCTCCCCTTTCTGCACTTTAAATTTCCACTCTTATGTTTAAATTCACCAATAAAAAAGGAGCCTGTGAAACTCTTGCCCTCACCCTTGACCTCAATAAAAGCAGAACCCAGGCCCACACTCTTGCTTTTTTTTTTTTCTCCCGATAACCTGCTATGTGGCCACAGGTGTGCCATATAATTTCTAGGACCTGTAATAAACTTTTTTTCTTAAGTTTTCTGATAGTTATTGCCAAGGATATCTTACAATCATAATAAGAAGCACAAGATGCCAGTCCAGCCATGACATTGGTAATTGATAGGCTGAGACCAGCACAAAACAGCCTATATGAAAAATTCAGAATATTCTTCTTATCTGAAGGTATTTAATCACATTTGAAAAACCCCCTTTGGGATATAGAGTAGCATATTCAATTATTCCAGGGATTAGGATGTGGATATCTTTGGAAAGCCTTTATTCAGCTTTTGACAAGAAGAAAGTGGGGTTTTTTTTTCAGTGTTTCTTTATATGCTGGCAGACGAGGGGAAGATAGGTTAATTTGGGGTGTTTACTTGGTGGGATCCTCCATCTTGGTAATAACGTCCTATTTCTGAATTGTGATTTCTGAATTCAGAATTAGAAATTTGGCAAATCAGTAAAGTGCATGGACCTTGACAAACATTTTGTAAAATTAGGTAAATCTAGGTAGATTAACTGACAGACAAAAATCATCAACTGTTTCTACTTAAAATATAAATATCCTTTTTGGAGTCTTCTAACATTGCATGTTTCCTCATAGAATGAAATGATGATTTTTAATGGACTCTTATATGGATAAAAAACATACGTTAAGATTTGAATTAACTTATTATTAATGAGGAAACATGACAGTTGTTATATCCAACTCAAAGGAAAAATTAAAAAATCACAAGTTTATATGGAGTAAAGGAATGTCCAAGTAAAGTACAGATGAGCATGAAACTAGCTTTGTAAACAAGATAGAGAAGTGAAATAAATTGAACCTCCATAAGAGAGAATGCATTTATGTCTATAAATGTGAAATATTTATATTGTTATCAGTTATCTACAATTTACAGAACTGTAAAATACAGTGATTATTGAGAATCAGATAATCTGGATCTGCTCTAAACAATGAATAGTTTTCTACTGGAAATAACCATCTCATTCCAAAGTTCCTTATGAGGCTAAATTTAATTTCTTCTTTTCAGCTGCACCTATGACACAGTTCCAGAAATGCCAACTTTTTATTTCTACTATCATGAAAATCGATATAAACACATTACCATTTTTTTAAAGATTTTATTTATTTATTCATGGGAGATACAGAGAGAGGAGAGAGGCCGAGACACAGACAGAGGGAGAAGCAGGCTCCACGCAGGGAACCTGATGCGGGACTCAATCCAGGCCTCTGGGGTCATGCCCTGGCCCTGGGCCGAAGGCAGAGGCTCAACCGCTGAGCCACCAGGGCTGCCCCATATTACCATTTTTAGGAAAACAACCCCATACTCTGGCAGAATTGGTAACCTCAGGCCCTCTCTTTGGGAAAGAAACTTCCTCTATAAAATAATTTAAAAGTTTGATAATTGCTCAAATTATTTTTACTTTCTAAGTGATAAAAAAAAAAGGAGGGTTCCTGGGTGGCTCAGTTTGTTAAGTATTTGCTTTCAGCTCAGGTCATGATCTCAGGGTCCCGGGATCCAGCCCCTCATACGGCTCCCCGCTTGGCGGAGAGTCTGCTTCTCCCTCTCCCTCTCCCTCTGCCCTACCTCCTGTTCTCTGTCTCTCCCTCTCAATTAAATAAATAAAATCTTTTAAAAAAGAAATATATATATATATATATATATATATATATATATATATAAATAACCAAAAAGGTAGTGTTCATGCACAAACAATAAGAATTTTGCATTACCCTTCAAACACTTGTAAATATCTTCTTGTGAAATGGCACACTACTATCCTTTCTAATATAAGCTGCTACATTTCTTCATCCACCTCCATGTATCATCAAGGGCATTCCTTTTTGTTACAATTAAAATGTAAATGTAATTGGTAACAGACTAGAGAATATCCGTTCTAAAGTAATGCACCACCAATTGGAAAACTATGTCAAGCAGTATAATTTCCAAACCATGATTGCAAAATTATATTATTGAAGTCTAGGAACAAGTGGAATCTGGTTTCTTTAAGATGTACGGGAATTATAATTTTAAATGTTAATTTATCCCCAAACTGATTTGAGAATTTGAAAATGTAACGCACGGCTGTTTAGGGAAATTGACAGTGTAATATTGTCATTTACATATTTTTGTTGTTAACATGAGGAATATAGACATATCTTGACAGGTCTGATATGCTATAATGTAAGATAGGGACACTGATGGAAAACAGGAGGGGATTGTCTGTCTTCTATACTTTCACTGGAACATTATTTAAAATCATATCTGTTTTTGCCAACTGCCAGTTCTGTGTCTCTAATGCTTAGAAAAAGTCACATTACATTACGTTTAGATAGAAGCTACCCTATGTGATTGTAGTCTTTAAATACTTCTTTCTCTTGAATCATATGGGCACTTTGGGTTAACATTTTATATTTTGATATAGCTTTATTCTGGCATTTAACATGGTTCAAAAATTATGCAGGTGTCAAAACAATGAATTTCTGAAGCTTTTTTTTTTCCTTGTCTCTTTTAAAAGCCTAGGTATTGTTAACTTCAACAGGAGAATGACGGTGAGCATAAAGTAGAAGTGCAGTTTTTGTTCTTTATAGGTAGCTGGCAGTAGTTCTCTTAATTTACCACTGTAATAAAGCAGAAATGACAATGCATTTCCTAAAAGGGGAAAACATATTTTCTAATAGCAGATAGGCCAGAGTGGTAATATTTTTAATCACAAATCCCACTTAAACAGCATGATCCCAAATAAACGTATCAGAGCATGTTAGTATGTGAGTTACTGTTTAAACTCTCAGTAGCCTACTGTAGTGAGAGCAGATGGTTTGAGTTTATATCTTTTGTGCTTCTCAGTTATTGATGTGGATTATATGAGCAGATAATTGGCAGGGTTTTGCACATAATTGATATAAAATGCTGTTTAGGATCTTCTCTGATTGGTCAACTTTCTACGACATCTGGGACCACAATCTCTTGGATTACGTATGGAAAAGATATAACTCTCAATCATCTGTATGCTAGCAGCAAAGGGTTGTAATGGTTTATAATTTTCCTGTGCATTTGAAAAAAAATAATAAAATAGGTTTACTCTTAGGAAAATTGCTTGATTCAGAACTGAGAAGCCACTAATTTTTTTTTTTTTTTTGAGAAGCCACTAATTAACAAAAATATGTCTTTTTCCTTTATTTTTGCCTACACAGGACGATATGAAAGTAGGTAAAAAAAAAAAAAAAAAAAAGAATTTAAAGGGAAGAAAAAGAGAGTGGAATATTTTAATCCATGTTGGTAGCCCTCTGATATTCCTCCTTAAATGCCTTTCCTCAACACAGAATATCATAATGATTTCACATATATCATCATCTCTCTGGAGGCCTGAGAAACACCGGCAGAAATATGAATAATGATAATCTCCGTAACAACATCCAGAATGCACATGGCAGCACTTATTCAAATAAGCAAAATGCATACTTGGTTGTCTAATTTCTATACTGCCCACTACTCCTTTAATTATCCAACCCAAGGGTTATTCACAGATAATATACCGTTATCATCCAATCTCACAAAATCCAAAATCCCGTATGACACGCAACTGGCAATTTTGCCTCTTTTATTTTTCATCTTATTTTCAGATACTATGTTAAACTTAATAATAGCAAATAAATAGGATGTTGACTACAGATTTTAAATGTGCAGATTTCAGAAGTTCAAAAATACATACACACACACTCTGATAAATGGATAAATGGATGTCTTCATCTGGATGACAAAATTTTTTAAAAAGGGATAAATATATATATTTATTTATAGTTTGAGAGGCCAGAAATGAGTTCAAAAAAAATAAGAGGCAATTTATGTCCACTAAAATTACGCCAAGACTGACTTAACTTTCATACACTATGACTACGATGATAGTGTGTGTAGATAAATTTTAGTCAAATTTTAAGTGTCTTATTATATATTTTTAAAGATTTTATTTATTTATTCATGAAAGGCAGAGACATAGGCAGAGGGAGAAGCAGGCTCCCTGCAGGGAGCCCATGTGGGACTCGATCGTGGGTCTCCAGGATCATGCCCTGGGCCGAAGGCAGATGCTCAACCACTGAGCCACCCAGGTGCCCTAAATGTCTTATTATAATGTTATTATAAATGACATTGGAAAAACATGGCATATATATGCACAATCCTGGTATATGCATTAGTATATCAGCCATATTAAAAATGTGATGATTATCAATATATTGTTTCCAGGCAAACCACAGAGTTCTGTTCTTGAAACTGAGCTACCAAAATGTACATAATTTGAATTCTTATTGCATATACTTTTTTGCCTTTTCCCCTTTCCGTAAAGCATATTTAATTAGTTTACCTTTTCTTCTTTCAATGTCTGTTTCCCCTAGATTTGTCTCTGTAGTTGAACCTTGGTCACACCAAATAAGCTGTGCTTCAAAAAAATCATACGATCCACAGGTAGTATGCTGTATCTCTCTCAATCTGTTAGACTTCAGTTTCTTAAGAATATTTTACGGTTCTTTTATCCATTAATTGTATTAACATTTATATCTCTCCAAGCCCTTGCAGTCTGTCTCCAGCCAGAATCTCTACAATATCATAATTTTTTTAAGTTTTAAAAAAATTCTAGTTAGTTAACATACAGTGTAATATTAAGTTACAGGTATATGGTTTAGTGATTCAACAATGTATTTTCTTAATGTCTAGTATTCAATCAGGAATCAATAAGCATGCAAAGAAAGGAAAAACGCTATCCAAAGTCTAGAAAAAATGAAACAACAAATGACTGGTATTTGAATAGATTTCTCATTCTTGTGGGCATTCTCGGTTAGACAGCTCTACCGAAAAACACTTCTCAGACGAATATCCAAGGCCCTATGATTCTTCCATTTTTTCCCGTATCACCTTCCCCAGCAGTGAGCAAAAGGGAAGCAGTAATGATCATGTATCAAGTCACATAATGACTTCCTTTCACTTCCCTAAAACTCTTCACCACTCAGAAATTAGTAACAGGACCAAATACAATATAAGGAGGTTAGAAAATGTATCTTAGTAGAGTGTCTGGGAAGAATAGGATCAAATTTTTAGAGCATCCAACTTCTGTAACATTCTCCAACTTCTGGTCTGGCTCCTTTCCCCTTCATTAAATCTAAAATAAACCTCTCCCTTAATTCATTCTAAGACTTCTCCCTTTACACTCTTTTCCAGGAAGGTCATTCCAATCTAGTTCTTTAATTGACATGCCTATATAGATTATATATATACATACGTGTGTGTTTGTGTGTGTGTATATATGTGTGTGTGTGTATATGTATACACAATATACACTGGATAATTTTCTTTTTTAAAATTTTTTTTTAATTTATTTATGATAGTCACACAGAGAGAGAGAGAGAGAGGCAGAGACACAGGCAGAGGGAGAAGCAGGCTCCATGCACCGGAAGCCCGACGTGGGATTCGATCCCGGGTCTCCAGGATCTTGCCCTGGGCCAAAGGCAGGCGCCAAACCGCTGCGCCAACCAAGGATCCCCACACTGGATAATTTTCGACAGACCTAAGGGAATACAGTAGGACACATTTAAGTAGGACAGAATCAGTCAACAATTCACCCAATTTTGTGCAGATAATTTAAAACTCATATGCATAGATGGGCAAAATTTCTCCTAAATCTGAGATCTCACTATTCTCTTATTTCTACTTTTGAACTGTCTTATCTTTGCTCCATTTTCTCTTACTCTCTGCACTGTCTGTTCCACTCCTTCACCTGGAAATCTATCTAGCAACTCAAACTCAGTGTTTTCAGAACCGAACTCAATTTCCCACAAACCTGTTCCCTGTCCTTTGAACCTTAAACAAGAAGTGGCAAATTCCTCTAATCCGAATTAAAAACATGATCATAAATGTATTCCCTTTCCTTCTCCAAAATTAAGGTAAAAGCAGGGCCACTATAATGTCAAATTTAACATGATATCATAAGGCTTTGTTATAATTTCTAATTCTGCATTTTTCAGAGTGTCAATGCTTGAAACTCACTTCCTAAAATTCAGAATCCTGAATTTCTTTGTGAAATCCCAATTGCTTGAATATACTTTGGAAACAATAAATTAATTGTAATTTATATAATACACTTTGATATGGAGTTTTTAGTTGATTACAGTTTAGTCATAATTGAAGCATTCTGCATGAGTCCTAGTTCAAAATATAGTGTCATTGTCAAATAAGGTAATAGTCACAATCAACTCTGTACTCCTTACATGTTTTAAAAAGGGAAGTTGACAATCTGAAGTGGAGCCATAAAAGGGTTACCAGCAGGCTGAAGAGCTAAAAAAATCAAGTAACATAAGGGGCACCAAAAGTGGCCTATGTTATTTAATATGGCAAATAGTTCTCTTCAAATATCTAAGATCTGTGCTTCGCCAAAGAGAATACATGTATTATTTGTTGCAGAAAGCAGAACGAGACTATATAGATATGAAATAGCCGGAAGTAATTTTTTAGTCTGTTCTAAGAATTTTCCAATGGAGTCCCTCATAAATAGAATGGCAGCCTTATAGGTATTCTTCATCCACCATGGAAATCATTCCTGTTATGGAAAATGAATTCGAATATTTCATCTAAAAAGCCATTCTCTACCGAAGTTTCATAATTATATGCATCTGTACCAATTCAATAAGAGATGAAGTATATAAAGAAATGCTTGAACATAAATAAAAATACCACTTTGCACCAGTGAACAGAAGGACCCCGAGAACTCACATTTCTAAGTGCTTGAAATGCAACTTTATCTGTATTGGAGGAGGGATCGAGCATTTAGTGTATATATCAGAGAGACCCGGGGCACTGGCTTACCTATTCTAATTCTCAGTGGGAGGACACAAAAGTAATATGAGCAACTAACGTACCCTTGAGAAGAGAGTTAAAACACTACGGGTTTACTACCGGAAGTTAAACAAAACATTGCATACTTGACCTTTTGTCACTGTTGTCTACACTGTCCTGTTGTCTATAGTGCGCTTTAGATTTAACATTGAGTTGACATCCTAAATCCTGGATTCATGACAGAAAAGGGCTAAGTACTCTTTTTCATTATTCTCTATTTTTAATAATTTGCATTATAGAATTACACATTATGAAAAGCAAAAAACGGGGGTTGTTTTGGGGGGTAGCAGGGAGAAAAAATGTGCATTATCAAAATCTCTACTGTTCTCATCAAAATTTTTTTCAACATGGTCATTCCTTCCTATTCAGCTACCTTACATTATTAGTTATTATAGTAAAATGAACTTTGAAATATTTATACCAGCATTACACTCATACCACCCTCCCTCACCCCTGTTGTTTTCTGAGTCCTGTGGTGAGTTTGTCAAAAGATTTGACCACCTGTAACTTTCTCCACTGTATCTTAAGCCCAGACTCTTCCAGTTCCCCCATAGACCTCACTTTCTGCCTCTTGCCTTTCATTCTTCTCCTTTCTTGAATTTGGGAGTGGCTGGGGGTATAACTGCAGGTTTAGGAAGAGTGGTTGAGCAAGCATCTTCTATCTGAGAGATACTCTCTCAATGACACAAAGCTGCAAGTAGCCCTGAGATCAATCACGAGAGCCAAGAGTTCAATAATGTGTGCGTCTGTAAACCAGAGAGCTACAACCTGGGCTTTCCCTGTGACTGCTCATCTCTTTGAGAAAGCTGATACTTTTATTAAGATACCACTTAAATATTTTGTCTACCAGGAGGACCATTCTGAATGCCCATATTAGGATTTGTTACTCTTTTATATGTTGCAATAGAGCATTGCCTTGTTCAGAACATAACTTTATACAGTTTATTACAATTACTTATATGTCAGATTATGAGCTGCATTGGAATAAAAACCCTATCTCTCTTATGTATATATCTCTAGTCCTTCATATAATGACTGACAAATTAAAAAGTTCAGTGGATATTTGTTGAGCAAATGAATAGAAATGTATGTGCCCCTGGGTCTGTCTCTCCTAAAGAACAGGAACTCTGGAGCACCTGGGTGGTTCAGTTGATTAAGCATCAGAATCTTGATTTCAGCTCAAGTCATGATCTCAAGGTCCAGAGATGGAGCTTGGAATCAGGCTCTGCACTCATCAGGGAGTCTGCTTCTCCCCATCTCCCTCTACCCCTTCTCTTGCTAGTGCACACGTGTCCTCTCTCTCTCTCTCTCAAATAGATAAATCTTAAAAAAAAAAAAAAAAAAAACAGAGCTTCTAAGAAATATCAAGGGGTGACATACTGTGCAAGGAAATAAAAAGTCAAGGAGGTAAAATCATGAAGTGTAATTGGAATTTGTAGATTGGAGTGGGCCCTGAATTAGTACTCCTGGTTGGCACTGTTCCAGATTGGCTTTTATACGCTGTATAGAGCATGATAGAAAAGCTATGTTCATAATGCCAAAACACAGCACATTTATTCAGGGATATTCACTGAGTATTTATTATGTATCAGGGCATCACACTATGTGCAAGCATACTGCATGGAACAAAATCCAGAGATCTTGGCAAGGAGACAGTCAATAGGCAAGATCAGAAATAAAAACCATAATTAAAATTGTGATAAAATCAATATCTTAGTATTCAGAACCTAGAGGGTTTAAAAACAGTGCCTGGAAGAGAGTAAAACCTCAATAATTATGTATTCAATGAGAAGTTAATAATAAGGAAGGGGTGACATTATACATAGTGTCCAAAGAAGTAGCATATGAGTTTAGATCTAAGTGGAAGGGGGAAACAAAGAATAAAAAAAACATATAATGTTTGTCCTTCTCCGATTGACTCATTTCACTCAGCATAATACCCTCCAGTTCCATCCACGTGAAACATTATATGTTCTCATTCATTTGGGGAATATAAATAATAGTGAAAGGGAATAGAAGGGAAGGGAGAAGAAATGGGTAGGAAATATCAGAAAGGGAGACAGAACATAAAGACTACTAACTCTGGGAAATGAACTAGAGTGGTAGAAGGGGAGGAGGGTGGGGGTGGGGGTGAATGGGTGACGGGCACTGAGGGGGGCACTTGATGGGATGAGCACTGGGTGTTATTCTATATGTTGGCAAATTGAACACCAATAAAAAATAAATTTGTTATTAAAAAAAAGAATAAAAAAAAAAACAAGTCAGAGGAATCAAGTTCAAAGGCACTGACATAAGCAATAACTTAGATTCTTATAGTCCAGAAGGAAGGCCATGAATACATTCCATGAACATATCCCAAAGAGTGAAAACACTGGTGGACATAAACAAGGTGGAAAAGAATTTCTTTACATTTTCAGAAAGATATCTGTAGCTTTTTTGAATAATGGGTTGTAGAGCACAGAAGACCAAAGGGTATAAAACCCAGAAGGGAGGCTGTTGGGAGTTTTAAGGAATAAAACTATTATGATTTATTTATGGAGTGGATAGGAAGGTAAGAAAACGGAAAGACATAAAAATAATGACTCCTACATCTTGCTGGTTAAGCAGTTGTGAAGTTTAGACTAATGGAGGAACTTACTGTAGTGCTTGTGTGCGAGTGTTTGTGTATGTGTGTGCCCGTGGGTTGTCTTTGTGTATGATGTGAGGTGAGATCTGTCCGTCTATCCTTATTCCAGTATCGCATTATCTCAGTTGTAAGTAAGTGTTGAAAGTTAAAATTGTGAGTTCTACAATCTTACTCTTTATCAAGATTGTTTTGAGTAGTACAGGTCTCTTGCAATTCCATATGAAATTTAGAATCAGCTTGTCAATTTTTACAAAGAAATCAGCTGGAATTCTGAAAGCGTTTCTGTTGAAACTGAGGATCAACTGAGAGAGTAAAGTCAGTCCAGCTATAACGCTTGGTCAGTTTTGTTGATATTTCAAGAAACTATCTTTCAGTTTTATTGATTTTCTTTATTCTTCTTCTGCTGTCTATTGCATAAATTTCTGCTCCAATCCCTATTACTTCCTTTCTTCTGCTTCCTTTTGGTTTCGTTTGTTCTTTTCTGTCCAGGCCACTATGGTAGAAGTTTAGGAAATTTCAGATATTGATTTTAGATCATTTAAAAAATTTTTAATATAGGTACTTACCTCTATAAGATTCCCGGAGAAATGAGTGAATCTCAAATCTCTTGGCATATTGTCTTCATTTTGTTCATCTCAAAATATGTTCTAGCTTCTTTTTTGAATTTCTTCTTTGACACATTAGTTATTTAGTAGTGTTTTATGTAATTTCCACATGCCTGTGATTATCCCAAGTTTCTTTCTGTTGTTTCCTAATTCAATCAATTTTGTTCAGAGAACACACTTTCTATTATTTCCATCCTTTTAAATTTAATGAGGTTTGATTTATGACCTAGTCTATGGCCCATCCTGGAGAGTGTTCTTAACCATGGACCCTTGGGAAGAATGCATATTATGCTTTTGTTTGGTAGAGTGTTCTATAGATGTCTGTTAAGTCTAGTTTGCTTATATAATGGTTCAAGTCTTCTATCCTTCTTGGCCGGCTTATTTTTCCTATTCATTATTGAAGGAGGGCTGTACTATGTTGACAATGTTTCCCCAAAACTCATGTCTAACCAGAACCTAAGACTGTGGGCTGATTTGGAAAGTTTTTAAAAGGCAGACATAAAAAGAGGAAGCCATGTGAAGACAGTGGCAGAGATTAGAATAATGCTGCTATGAGCCAAAGGATGTTAATGATCTCCAGTAACCACCTGAAAGTGGGGGAGGCAAGAATGGATTCTTTCCTAATGCCCTCGGAGGGAACATGGCTCCACTGACATCTTGATTTCTGACTTCTGGCCTCTGAAAGTATGAGAGAATAAATGTCTGATTTAAGCCATTCAAGTCTGTGGTAATTTGTTACAGCAGATTTAGGTGCTAATATAGAGATTTTGGTGCTGAGAATTGAGGTGCTGCTGGAGCAAATACCTAAAAATTGAAACAGGATTTGGGATTAGGTAATAACTAAAGGGTGAAAGAATTTTGAAGTGCATGATAGAAAAATATCTTAGATTGCCTTGAAGATTTTGATGGAAATAAAAATGTCAGAGGTGACACTGCTGAGAGCTCAGAAAGGAGGGAAGAGAGCCACAGAGAAGGCTCCTGTCATCCTAGAGGACACGTATGGTGTCCTGAACTGAAGGTTGCTGGAAATATGTATATTTAAAGTACTTCTGAGGAGAAGTCTCAGATGAAAATGAAGAGCATGTATTGGACACTGAAGGAAAAGCAATCTTGGTTACAAATTGGCAGAAAACTTGGCAGAATTTTATTCTACTGTTGGGTGAAAAGGAAACTTGGAAGTGATGAATTTGTAGTGATGATGATATTTAGCTGAAGAGATTTCCAAGGAAAGTGTGGAAGATGTGAACTGATTTCTTCTTAGTGGTTACAGTAAAATGTGAAAGAAAAGAGATAAATTGATGAAGGGACTGTCAGGTAAAGAGGAGCCAGCACTTCATGCTTTGGAAAATTCTTAGCTAATCCAGATGGGTTGCTCTGGAATCAGGATCAAGGGTATGGCTGGAAAGACTCTCTGAGGACATTAGCTATTCATGGGTCAAAATGACCATCCCTCCAAAGGATCTCTGAAGCACCCTCTTTTGTGATGGATGAGTCCTCTCAACATCCACAGAAGACCAACATGGTTTTTGAGAATGTTATGTAAGTAAAAATACTCTCATCTTATACTGAAGAAGACAAAGACAGAGAAAAATTAAGGAAGGCTGTAAGACTACTGGGATTCCCTAAGTAGGAAATAAGCTGCCCAGAAGGCAGAGAGCACTACCACAGGTCAAGGAAAAGTTACTTCCACAGGCTGAGAGGCTGGGGCTCCAAGGTCTCTCTATGGGAACAGAGTTGGGAGCTTTACTCTAAGAGGATTATTCTCACACCTTGAAACCTAATGGATTTGCCCTGCTGAGTTGTGGACTTGCTCATTACCTGCAACTACTCTTTTTCCTTCTAGTATCTGCATTTAGTAATGGGAATGTCTATACTATGCCATTATATTTTGGACTCAGACAACTTGCTTTCTTTTTATGGGTCTACAGATGGAGAGCAATTTTGTCCAGAATGGATCATATTCAAGGTCTCATCCATCCTTGATTTAGTTGGTGAAATTTACAACTTTCTGAGTTTATGCTTAAATAGAGTTTGAGTTATAGAGTTGATGCTGGAATGGGTTAAGACTTTTGGAGATTTGGGGTTGGTATAAATGTATTTTTCAAATGGGCAAGATATTTGGGTTGAATAGATACTGGGTTGAATAGCATCCTCACCAAGATTCATGTCCACCCAAAGCTTCACAATGTGACTTGACTCTGAAATAAGGTCTTTGCAGATGTAGTTGGATAACACTGAATCCTACTGGAAATATCAAATGGTTGCCAGTGACTAGCGTCCTATAAGAAGGCCATGTGAAGACACAGAGACAGACATAAAGGGAAGAAGACCATGTACAGACAGTAAAAGAGGTTGGATTTAAGTGACTACAGGCCAAGAAATCTCATGGAGGGTCCACAACCAAAAGAAGCTGAAGGCAAGGAAGGATTCTTTCTTAGTACCTTCACAGGGAGCATGGCCCTGCCAACACCTTGATTTCAGAAGGCTAGCCTGCAGAAATGTGTGAGGATAAATTCTTTTGTTTTAAGCCATCAGAGTTTGTGGTAATTTGTTATGGTAACCCTAGGAAACTAATAGAATGTCTGCTTACTGAATTGTCTCTCTCTCCCTTTATTCCTGTCATTTCTTGTCCTATGTATTTTGATGCTGTTAATTGGCACATATATGCATAAAATGCTATATCTTCTGTGACTATTGACCATTTTGTTATAACAGATTGATTATTTTTTTCTCTAAGAACATACATTTTTGTTTTAAGGTGTATTTTGTCTGATATTTGTATAGTCAGTCATTCCAGCTAATTATTATTAGAGTCTACCATTTCTGACCACTGGCATGCCTCTGCCATGACCCTCTGCAGTTTCGACAGTATTTTCTCAAGCATCCAGAGAGATCATTGTGAATGTGATTCAGATATTGCCAATCTTCTGTTCTGAATCTTTTAATGCCTTTAATCCAAACTAAAAATCAATGTCCTTACAATAATCAAGCTATACTTGTCTCAGTATCATTTATATTTCCAATATCCTTTCCTAATATTTTTTTTCTTATTGACTCTGGCCAGCTACATCAGTCTCCTTCTGTTATCCAGAGACAGAAGCCACACTTGTGGCATAGCACCTTTGTTGTACTTGTCCCTCCTCCCTGGAATATTCTTCTTCCATTAGTCCATATGGCTATGTCTTTAACTCTTACACATCTCATTTTCTCAATGTGGCTTTCTTGTACTGCTCCTTCCATTATATTAGTAAAATTGATTGTCTTCACTGCTTTACTTAATGGTTTTTAGTTATACATTTTCTAATATACCATATAATTTACTTTAAAGGTGAGTTTTTTATTGCCTGACTCTTAAAACTAGAAAGAGAGCCCCAAGGAGGTAGGGATCTTTATTTTTAATTGATGTATCCCAGTGCCTAGAGCACTGTCTGCACACAACATCTGTTCAATAAGCCTTTGTTAAAGGAACTCAATGGTCTGCTACTATTTCTTGCCTCTGTTTCTATTTCTTTGTACATGACCATATTTATGGGGACTTCATTTTTTAAATATGACTATCCACTATTACCATGTGCTTTAGACTTTTTCCTGGGAGATATTTGGATTAAAAAATAGCAAAATTGAAGGGTGGATAGATTTCTGGAGTTTGATGCCACGTAACATTCTGGCCTTTTAATAATGGAAAAAATAAGACAGAGAAAGATGGAAATTGTCTATTTAATCTTTTTATCCAGGGAACGGAGGGAAATACTTTGAAAGAGAAATACAAGTTTATAGATATATAGACACGTAGATATTTGCTTTTAATAGTCTTTATTCATAAGGAAAAATCTAACAGTTGTGAAGAAGCAAACCTACATAACAAAAGAGGAAACCTTCCACAAAGGTTTTTAAAAATAAGCAATAAGTAAATCATAGTAGTAATAGAATTCATGCAAAGCCTATAAGACTGATAAAACTGTACAAAATATACTATACACACTCAGGAACTAAGGACAACAGAAGACTCCTATTCATACAATCCTGCGATGATGCTCCTAGGAACTTCATTACAAATATGCATTTTTTAAATATTCGGTAGGGCTGCCTGGATGGCTCAGTGGTTGAGCATTTGCCTTTGGCTCAGGGAGTGATCCTGAGGTCCTGGGATAGAGTCCCACATCGGGCTCCCTGCCTGGAGCCTGCTTTTCCCTCCGCATATGCCTCTGCCTCTGTATGTGTGTGTGTGTCTCTCATAAATAAATAAATAAATAAATAAATAAATAAACAACAAACAATCTTAAAAAAATAAAATAAAATGATCTGTGAATATAAAACTTTCTTATCCCAAATTCTAGAAAATAAATTTCCTATCTATCTATCTGGAAAAAGGAAGGAAACTGTTCAATATAGAAGTAAATGGCAACCTTTTCCAACTATACAATTGTCTGTAGTCAGTAGACATAGTCTAAGAAATGTAATAATTAATATACTACCTGTTTTGATTTTCTACTTCAGAAATCTCTTTCATGAGAAGGACCTGAGAATCTCACATTAGAAAGCCCAGATAGGTTACTCTTGAGCTAACTTTATTTGACTAGAAGTTAGCAGAGATTTTAATGAGGTCCAATAATTTATTTTATTTATGTAAGGATTTGCTACATTTTCAGCTACTTTCATTTTATAATTATTATAGTTGGGAACTGGAGGAAAGGATATCAGCCAGATGCCACGAGAGGCCTCAATAAACATTTTTAGATAACTGCAATCAATGCACATCCTCTTGTCTTTGGCTTTTATACCACATTTGCAGTTAAAAAGGAAAAACCTAGTGGGCCAAAAGCAGACAGTCTCAAGCAGGCCTGCTGCTATTAGGAGACATTTGAAAGAATCACAAAGGAAGTAATTGTAGCATAAAGGGCATTGCAAGATTTGAAGAGGCACTGTCTGTAGAACTCTGATCAGGAGTTTTTATTTTCCCTCAAATGTCAGGAAAATTGATAAAACTTTTCCCAGTGCAGCAATTCAGAGGAAAAGAAGGGATTTTTGAAAGCAATTGTTTTGCTTTATTAGAGAGGAACTTCCTATCCTGTTCCTGCATACACAGGGATCCAGGCACCAAGGAACAGAAACAGAAATGACAAAAACAGAAGCAATTCAGCAAATGCTCTCTCTCTATTCCGCCAAGTCTTAACTTTAAAAAGCAGATGGAGACAGATGCTTCTCTGCAATTACTATCCATCAGTCCTGACACAGAAAGTGACCCCTCCAACGTAGAAGTGGTTTGGATCGATCAGCAGGATCTTTTACTGAGGTGGGACACAGAATAGGAATAGGAACTCTTAAAGAAAGATGTTGCATAAAAAAAAACAAAAAAAATCCCAAAAAAGGCCAGAATGAAAGAGTTTCTCATGACCACATTTAGTTAAAGCCGGAATACTTTCTTGGGAAGGAAAATTTGATAATTAACACAAAATAGACAGTAGCTCTTGGTTTGATTCGGTTTCACAAGTTAAATAATTTTTACCTGTTTATATTTGACTCTACAGGGGGGGTCTAACCCTCCTCCCAGGTTAGCATAATTGTCACTATTGTTTTTGTTGTTGCAAAAGAATCTTTACTGAATTTGATGGTTTAAACTGACAGCAACCTTCAGATCTTAATACACACAGAATCGTTACTGAACGGTGCTTGCATAAAGATAATTTCTGTTTCAGAATAAACATTTCATACTTTAACATTATTTTAGCATTATGACACAATATATGGTCCTATGTATGGACTTGATGCTGACACATTAATTTCATGGAAGTAATACACGGAATATGCTCTGGTTTCTGTTTGAGTTGTGTTCAGAATGATGTTCTTTGAAAACTATATGCAAAATCTATTTTTCATTGGGAAAAAAAGGCACATTAACGATGAAAATCATACAACAACCAGCAATAGTTATTCTTAAGACTTGTGTTTTATCTTCTAATTTTTGTTCTTTACACTTCTTTATAAAATTAAAATTATATATGAAGAAATGTTCTTTTCTCATTTCTTCTTCCATCGTATATTTTGCATTTTATGAAATGCTTTTAGCATATGGCTTTAGACCTCCCTGTTACTATATTTAATAGATATATCAAAATGTATGTAACCATTTCCATATTTTTGGACAATAAACATGTTCTATATTTTTAGTTATAAGTAAATATTTGAATATACTTTATAGCCTTATACCTGATTATTTCCTTAACATATATTCCTAGAATGTACATATATGAACATCTTAAAATATCTTGTTAGTTGCATCTAAATTACCTTCAGAAAAGGATGCAGAATTTTCAGTTTCTTAGAGTCATCATCTCACTTCAGGCTGAACACTATTTGGCAAGATATTAATGAATTATTTTCTGAGGCACCTGGGTGGCTCAGAGGTTGAGTACCCGACTCTTGATTTCAGCTCAGGTCATTATCTCAGGGTGCTAGGGTCAAGCCCCGAGTCTGGCTTCCTGCTCAGTGGGGAGTCAGCTTGAGATTCTCTCCCTCCCTCTCTCTCTTCCCCTGCTCTAGCTCACTCTGCTCTCTCTCTCATCCTTTCTCTAAAATAAATAAATAAAATATTTTAAAATTTGTTTTCTAATTTGGTAAGAGCATGTGGAATACCTTTTTATTTCTCTAATTTGATTATCTCATTTCTGATGGGCTAAACTTTTTAGTCTCAATTGATCTGTAAGCAGTTCTTTGCTTATTTGGTGAACAATCTGTAACTGCCTTTTGCTCCTAGGGCACTATTTATTATAGGATTCATTCACAGGGGCTCTTTTGACTTATGTGATGAAACTTTAGCTAACCATCTCTGCCAGTCAGTCACCACCACATCTTTCTGATATACAGATGTATTTCCATGAGACAGAAGTTGGATCCATTACCTTTGTCTCCCTTTCTTGGATTTCTGATTCTTCCACTTGGAACATTTGAGAATGTTCCAAATTTGAGAACAAATCATTATTGGCCTAAGTTTTGGTTCTGGTTGTTTTCTGATAATATTATTAACATTCGGTTCTTTACCATATCTGAGAATTAGTTTGGTTTAGGCCTTGAGGTAAATTGCTCATTTTAGTTTTCCCCTTATCTTCTGGTTCATGATTAAACTGTTACGTAGGGCACAGATTTTAATTTCTCACATTTAAACTTTTATTCTTTGAATCTGTACACACAGACAGCCACCATATTTTACTTATTTTATAATTTTATATATATGTACTTTTTAATATTTTATCAATATTGTATGAGTTATGTATAATATACTTTTCATTTAAAAAATTGGAAATAGGGATCCCTGGGTGGCGCAGCGGTTTAGCGCCTGCCTTTGGCCCAGAGCGTGATCCTGGAGACCCGGGATCGAATCCCACGTCGGGCTCCCGGTGCATGGAGCCTGCTTCTCCCTCTGCCTGTGTGTATCTGCCTCTCTCTCTCTCTCTCTCTCTCTGTGACTATCATAAATAAATAAAAATAAAAAAATAAAAATAAATAAAAAATAAATAAAAAAAATAAAATAAAAAATTGGAAATATACATAAAATCAAAGAGACTGTATATCTCTTTATTACCCCAATTGGGGTAATAAACTCCAATTGCACATCAGATTGCTTTGACAATTACTGTCTTGATTTATGTATTTCCCCTTACTTTTTGGTTCATTTTATTTTATTTTATAGATTTTATTTATTTATTTCAGAGAGAGAGCACACAAGCATGAGAAGGGGGAGGGGCAGAGGAAGAAGCAGACTCCCCACTGAGCAGGAAGCCAGATGTGGATGCACGACTTCAACCCAGGTCCCTGGGATCATGATCTGAGCCAGGACAGATGCTTAACCAACTGAGCCACCCAGGTACCCCATTTGGTTTTCATTTTAGACAGAGTATTTCCCACTGACAACAAAAGAAAAATTTAAACATATAGAAAAAATACAAAAGCACTTGTATAGCCTCTATGTACATTCACCACTTGTTAATATATTTTGCTATAATATTTGAAAGTCATATGAAACTTACAGAAACCATAGTTATTTTATTCTCAAATACATTATCATGTAGCACCCAAGAATGAAAGCATTCTTTCATAAAAACACAGTAACATTTTCCCTTCTAAGAAATAAAACATTAAAAATAACATTATCTCACATAGAGTTCATTTTCCCAGATGCACCTATCACATCTCTTTAAAATCTAGTATCAAGTTGAGGATGAGTTGGCTATATTTTAATAACTTCAGAATCTTACAATATCTATTTTTTTGTAATTCATGTTTTTATTTTTGAAGAATCTAAACCACTTGTTAAAAAGTGTCACAAGATCTCAATTTGTCTGATCATTTGCATGTGAACAGATTGAGAGAATACATATTTGGAAAGACAACTAGAGAGGATATTAGATTCTCTCCATTGCATTATATTATGAGGAGATTTGTCAGTTTGCCTCATTGGTTGAACTAAGAGTGTTCACTTTAGTTAAGGTGGTATTTACCAGCTTTTTCTGAAAATACACTATATTGGATTTCCCTTTGGAGTTTATACTTAAACTATGTAAAGCTCTTTGAATATCTTATTTGACAATAGTTGAAGTTATTAATTGCTTAAAATAATTCAGGCATCAGTTGTTTGAATCAACTAATGTAATTGATTACAAAATGATAATTGTCTTCTTTTCTCATCCCTTCTGTTACCTGGTATTTCTCTGTATAGGCAAGATTTTATGACTCCCTTCCATCTCTCTTCATAGTCTTTTTTTTTTTCCACCTCCCAAGATGATGTGCTTATAGATTCTTTCTCTAGTCAAGTATTATTAAAGTATAATTGTCATTATTGTTTTCTGTGGTATGATTCCCTCAAATTCGGCCAGTGGAAGCCTTCATATCAGCTGTAGAGTCTTTCTTCATATATTTGTTTTTTGGTACTTTCTTAATTTTGGTGCCCAGAAAATGCTCCAGCCTCATTTTTAAAAAAAATGTTTATATAGCCCCAGATCTATATTCAATAGCTTTCTCAAAGATCTCTGGTTCCTTTTACTGGGAGTGGTATTTAGATACCTAGATCTGAGCAGTAAGATGCTTAATGCTACTGGTATGTTTTTTCTTCTAGGCTCTTTCACTGGGCAAAATTAAGGTATTTTTTAAAAGATTTTATTTATTTATTCAAAAGAGACACACGGAGAGAGTGGCAGAGACACAGGCAGAGGGAGAAGCAGGCTCCATGCAGGAAGCCCCATGTGGAACTCAATCCTGGAACTCTGGGATCACGCCCTGAGCCAAAGGCAGGCACTCAACTGCTGAGCCACCCAGGCATCCCAATTTTGTACTTTTTAATATTTAATTTCATATTTTGTTTTTTATCCCTTTGATTTTTCAAATTATATGCTATATGCATAGAATGATGTATCCAACACCCAAGGTCCATAGAGGGAGAACACTGTCTAAAAATTAACAAAAAACGATCCTGGAGACCGGGGATCGAATCCCACATTGGGCTCCCGGTGCCTGGAGCCTGCTTCTCCCTCTGCCTATGTCTCTGCCTCTCTCTCTCTCTCTCTCTCTCTCTCTCTGTGACTATCATAAATAAATAAAAATTAAAAAAAAAAAAGGGATCCCTGGGTGGCGCAGCAGTTTGGCGCCTGCCTTTGGCCCAGGGCGCGATCCTGGAGACCCGGGATCGAATCCCACATCGGGCTCCCGGTGCCTGGAGCCTGCTTCTACCTCTGCCTATGTCTCTGCCTCTCTCTCTCTCTGTGACTATCATAAATAAATAAAAATTAAAAAAAATTAAAAAAAATAAAAATTAACAAAAAACAATCAACAGAGATGAGAGTGATCCTAGGAAGAAATGCTGACAATGACAAACAAACATGACAGTATAACAAGTGAATGATACAACTTCAAAGCAAAGAGTGAGAATGCAAAGAGTGGGAACTGACCTAAATAACTTTCAAAAATCAAGTTCGACTGGACACCATAAAACTAAAGACTAAAGGAACTGAGTCCAAATACTGTTCTGGTTCTTGTAAATGTTTCTCACAGAGTATAAGTTAGTAATTCTGAAGCTACTGTCTACGTATCTGAGGGTTCTATATATTATAGATAATGGAAGTCAAGTTTCCCAGAATGAAGTTACAAATAAACAGGAAAGGAAGCTAGAATGAACCATGCAATACTGCATTAGGTCAGGAAGTCATTTTTATCAGAACTAAGTAGAAATGCGTGTGTATTTATGTATCAGTATACTTACTCAAATATGGCTCTGTCAGCTGAGATGACCCTCCAGCAGCAGTAAAAATCTCTAGTGAAAGTCAAGAGCTGCAGGGCTTTTTGGAGAATGGCCAATACTAAGAATGGGTGAGAGAATATACAAAATGATCCTGGAACCCATAATCAAGGAGAAGGGGCTTTGAGTTCCACCTCCTGGTGTGGGACAGTCAGGAGTTGTGGTGGAGAATATCTACATAAATTACTTGTATTTGTTTTTTCATTCATATTAATTAATTAATTAATTAATATTATTATTGAGTTGTGGCTATCCCTTTATTCTCTGGGTTATAATATAATAGTATCATTATTTATCTGGGTCCTCAAATTATGTCAGATTTGGACAGTTGGTGACGCTTTGGATTTGCTGCTGGTGTACTTTGGTCCTGGGCAGAAACAGGAAAACAGTTGCATCACGGGGCCAGGAATGTTTCTCTAGTGGACTCCCTTCCACAGGGAAGCATGAGACTAGATTATAGGTGATTTCCCCCTCTTAGTATAATATTTATTTAAAAATAATGCTTCATGGGGCACCTGGGTGGCTCATTAGTTGAGTCTTTCTTTGGCTCAGGGCATAATCCCAGAGTCCAAGATCGAGTCCCACATCCAACTCCTTGTGAGGAGCCCACTTCTCCCTCTGCCTCTCTCTCTCTTTCATGAATAAATAAATAAAATCTTCAAAAAAAAAATAAAAAATAGGGGATCCCTGCGTGGCTCAGCAGTTTAGCGCCTGCCTTCAGTCCAGGGCATGATCCTGGAGTCCTGGGATCAAGTCCCACACCAGGCTCCCTGCATTGAGCCTGCTTCTCCTTCTGCCTGTGTCTCTGCCTCTCTCTTTCTCTCTGTGTCTCTCATGAATAAATAAATAAAATTTTTAAAAATAAATGAAAAAGAAAAATAAATAAAAAAGAAAAAAATAAAAATAAAAATAATACTTTGGTGAAAAAAGGGTAACTCCTTTCCAAATTGCTTTGAATCTAAATTACTTCTAGTTGGTCTTCTTTTTCAATTGGTAAAAATTAAAGCAAATATGTCTAACATTTTACTATAGCATTTGTTGTAGTTTTATTGAAGTATAACACACAAATAAAGTCTGTCGATAATGGAAACTATACCAGTATGAAAACGATGAGCATCTGCTCTGATATGAAAAATGGATATTCTAATCAAATAATTTTGCTTCTTAAATAATTCATGGAAAGATACAAGATTAGAATTAGTGTTCATTGGTAAACTCCAAATTCCATAAATGTCAGTTTATTTCATTTAAACAAAGGGGATTGAAAGTTTTAAACATAACAGTGCCTGGAAAATGGTGCTGCTGATGGCACTACATATATCCATGAAACAAAATTGCCAATAAAATTGTATTCCTCTCCACATTATTGGAGTTTGTAATATATTTAGGAACACTAAATGCTAATTACTGTACATGGTGCTTTTAGTAAAGCACAAGCTTTTGACAGACATTCCCAATTATTCTCCTTAGGTGAACTATCTCCTCAACTTACCAGCTAAAAATAGATAATATGCTAGTTAAAGTATATTTCAAAGTATGTATATGGTGATTTGTCTTTTAATTTTTCAGTTGTAAAATATAATACATATGGTTCACTCTACTTACTGTTAATCAACAGTATAATAAATTATTAAAAATTTAGCTGACTCTAAACCATCATTATAGTCAAGAAATAATACATTCATGATATCTCAGAAACCCTTAAAATAACTCTTCTCAAGTATTCACTCCTTTAACCCATAGGTAACCAGTGTCATGATGTTTATGGTAATAAAACCTTATTTTTTGAGCATGACAGCACCTAAATATATGTGTATCATTATACAGCATAGTTTAGATAAATTTGCTGTTATTTTAATTTATGTACAGGAAATCATCAAATTGGATTTTTTGGGGTTGCTATTACCAAGTGTTATGTTATTTCAATTTATTCTCATGCAGAACTACAGATGTTTTTCCTATTACATGTAGTATTTGCTTGCATATGACTGTAAAGTGGAATGGAGTGGGTTGGAATAGAGTAGAGTAGAATAGAATAGAATAAAATAGAATTAGAAATAACATTGAGTAACTGAGCTATTTCTTGTTTTTGGTTAATAAGAACAAAAGTGAGACCCTGCTTTCTATATATTCTGATGCTTGTAATTGGACAGTTTTCCAAAGTATAATCCTAGAAGTGGAAATACTGAGTCACAGGAGATATAAATCCTTAAACCTGTGCAAATATCATGCTGTTTTCTAAGGTAGATGTTTCACTATATAGACCTATCAGCAGTTGAATGTCCAAAATGTCATATTTCTGGCAATAGTTGATACCATCAGATTTCTTTGCCCTACATTATTTTTAATAATAAAAATGTTATTGTGTGAGACATTCTATTGAATTTTTGAAACTAAAAGGATCATAGGAATCTCAAATTTATAGCCAGTTGGTCAGAAATGGGGGTGGCTTGGGTAATCCCAAAGTACAGCTGGCATCTGAAATAGGGGCATTCTTATTGGAGACTTGAGCCCTTTTACTTGTGGGGTCTGCAGTAACTGAGTGGTCAGTGCCACATGGAACTGTAGTACACCCTAGTTAGGTTTTTTATAGTGTGCCCCAATGATAGGTAATTGTCTCAGGATCTAACAGATCACAACATGTGATCTCTATGGGCTACTGCAAACAAATGTAACATAAGAGTGATGGGGGTAGTAAATTAATTTTTTTAAAATCAATTGCACTAGTTAAGGTGAGAAGGATGTAATTTTGAATACTTCCATCTTATATTCCTGATTGCCTTTTCTTATTTCTACAGCCCCTTTCACATATTTTTTTTTGAAAGATCTTTTAGATGCTCCTCATATCTCACTCCTTCCTCTAGATTGTTCAGTGAGGCTCCCATCACAACCCTATTTCAATGTATATTGATGTCTGATTGGTTTCACCATGCTTGCTTAATAAGCAATCAGATTGGTTCTTATGATTAAAACTTTTCTGTGGCTTCCATGACCTTAGGAGACAGTTAAGTCACAGTCATATGATTTAAAGATCCTTCATAATGTGGATCCTGCTTTTTTTTTTTTCAGAGTTATTTTTCTATATTCCCTCAAACTGCAATACTGCTACATTGAATTTAAGTTTCTAAAACGATCCATCTTTTCTCTTGTCAAGATAAGTGGTTTAATCTGCACAAAATATTCTTCACTCACCTATATCCCTAGATGTGAATGAACAAAGTAGCTTATAAATACTTTAATTTTTATTTATATCTAGGTAAACACATAGGTGACTTTTACTCATAATAGCTGAGGGCTATGGGTTTTAAATAACTTATATATTAGGGAATGACCCTGAAGCTTCCAATAAGCTTCCATTTTCTGTAATTCTTTGTGTGAAAAGTACATTGGTTTAGTGAAAAAATACCTAAAATCTGAGAACTATGAGACAAATTCCAAAATTCTCTGAAATATATCATAACAATTATTCAAATTACACTATCAAGCAAGAAAAAATGTATCTCTAAGCTATTAATCTGTGTTGCTCACAGGCTATTATTGAGGAGTGTGTGTGTGTGTGTGTGTGTGTGAAGATTCTAGTAAATGTCCTCCAGATGGTACAATGGGTAGAGAGATTTGCTGCCTTTTTTTCTTAGCAGTAAAGCCCTGGGCGTCCCCGTGGCTATGCATGAGGAAGGTATCCCTGTGGCTATGTGTGAAGTTTAAAAGCTTTATTCTTGTTTTGTAAAAGTTTCTTTTAGCATAGCAACATTCAGAGATGAATCTAAAAGCAAAATAACTTTTAAGCTTGGAGTTCTGCTATGAAGATTACTTTCTTTGGTAAAAAGAATCCCAAATAGTGTCTGAAAACAGGTCTCCATGGACACATTTTATGATTTGAAAGACTTTTTTTTTCCCCCTTTTTCTTAGAAAGGCTGTTTGGAAGCCTAAATAACTAACTTCAGTGAAAGAGAAAAAGAGCTCACCAACTTTTGAAAGTAGGAAAAGTATCTTACATTGCTTGCCTCCCATCTACAACTCAGCTGCTAGAAAGATAGAAATACCACCTCTGATCAAACCACCTGCCTAATTTTCTAAACACCAATTTCTAGGCATATAGCAACAGCAAACATTTTCAATATATCAGTTTGTCATGTTAATTTAATACCTCTTGAGGCTTTCTCACCTGTATTTATTCTGGTTTTTTTATTCCTCTTTTACTAATTAGACACCTTCTGTGTACCCTTCCAGACCCTCTTGGTCTCTCTCACTTGTCTCTTATCTCAGCCAACTTTAGACAATATCTTACCCTGTTTCCATGCTTCAGCACACCTACATCATACCCAAGCCATCTCAGTTGATGTGAAAAATTCTAGACACTCACTCTGTGCCCATTTATGCACAACCCAGAGATGGAGGTGAGTTAACTGCATGGGGTAAAAACTGATCAATGGAGAATGTGACCTAATAAATAAATGCCTCTTTCTCCATTTTCTACAAAGGACAATTTAATGATGTGGTACATACTGCTTCATTGATGGCCCCAAATTAATAAGCAATTAGTTGCCCATAGGGAAGGCCAGCTCAGTGAGATGTCATTGTCATGGCTCTCCTTCCCCGCCTCCCCACCCCCCCACCCCCCGCTCTTCTACTGCCCTTATTCCCTTTTCTCAGAATAGCATCCCCCACACACACACCCAGACAAATACTCATATATATATATTCATTTTTTCAGCCTCTTCTTTCTAGGGAATTAAACTAAAATGTCATCACTGCATCTAAGAAGTCATCAAATATAAATGCATTGCAAACCTGTCCTCCTGTCCTATTCCTGATGTCACTACTGGTATCAGAACTTGGATTCAAGTCTCATCATTTCTGACAATAGCCAACCATTTTCCTTTTACACATTCACCAAATTCTTAGCATTACTGTCAATGTTATCTAAAAAAAAAAGCCAGCCCTGCCCATATCCCTTTATCTACTTTACAGTGATTCTTCATAAACCAGTCAATGGCTCCTTCTATATCTAATTCTCTTCCATCAATGTCCTGTTTCTTAGCACCTCTATAACGTATTTGAAGGTAATAAAAACTCCTAGAAAGGTAAGCATGAGAAATTTCATAAATGACTCTTTATGCTATAATAAGGAATTAAATATTAGTCAGAAGGCATACATATATACTGGCACTATTTGTTTATATCTTTGTACCTTTGGCCATAGGACCATTACCCCTTGTCTAGTACATTTGCCATCCCCAAGACATATTCAGATATTACTTGTTCTGAAAAAATAGCTTTGCTCACCTAACTTCATAGTGGATCTAACCATGTTTCTGTACTATACTGTACTTGATCCTCCATCTGTTATATCATTAGTGCTTTTGTCTTTCAGATATTTGTGAAATTGAACTGTGTGTGTTCACCAGAAAATAATAAAAAAAAAGTCTTTATATTTTCTATTTTAGTGCATTGCTATACCATGTAAATTTTTAAAAATTATTCATGAGAGACACACCCAGAGAGAGCAAAGACACAGGCAGAGGGAGAAGCAGGTTCTATGCAGGTAGCCCCATGTGGGACTTGATCCCAGGACCCCGGAATCATGACCTGAGCTGAAGGCAGACGCTCAACTGCTGAGCTACCCAGGTGTCCCTATACCATGCAGTTTTTATAATTTACTCAGAGTTTATAGCACAAGTTAATTTTACATCTGTCTAGATACTTCCTAAGGGATTCCTTTTTTTTTTTTATTTCTTTAAAGATTTTATTTATTTATTCATGAGGGACACAGAGAGAGAGAAAGAGAGAGAGAGAGAGACAGGCAGAGGTAGAAGCAGGCTCCATGCAGGGAGCCTGATGTGGGACTCGATCCTGGAACCCCAAGATCACTCCCTGCGCTGAAGGCAGCACAAAACCACTGAGCCACCAAGGCTGCCTCTAGGGATTCCTTTCTGAGTTTGGTAGGTACTTAGATAAAATGGCATTTACTTATTTGTTTGTTTATTTATTTACCTATTTATAAAACCCAAGTCTACAATAAATTAATTTGAATCAATATATAATGATAAAATATTTTCACACAAGCTAAAAATAAATCATTGTTCTATTCCAGAAAATAAATAGAAATTAAAATCTGAAAACAAAATACCATCTTAATGAAAGGCAAGAAACAAGGTCTGAACAAGCAAGAAAGTGCATGCAAATGTGTCAAAAAAAATCATACAAATATACAAGCTTAATGAGGTTGCATTAAAATTTTCAATTTTGTGGGTTGCCTGGGTAGCTCAGTCAGTTAAGTGTCAGACTCTTGGTTTTAGCTCAGGTTATAACCTCAAGGTCCTGAGATTGATACTGCCTGGGGCTAGGTTCAGCAGAAAGTCTGCTTGAAGATCGTCTCTCTCTCTCTCTCCCTCTCCTTCTACCCTCCCCCCTGTTCATGCACATGCTCTTTCTCTCTCTCTCTCTCTCTCTCTCTAAAAAAGATCAAATTTTGAATTAAGTAATTTTTGAAGCTTACATAAAGTAAATAAATAAAAATGACCAAGACAATTATAAAAAAATATGAATATAAAGATAAACATACTGTGGCAGACACTGCCAGTTAACAACACAACAGTTGATCCTAAGTCTCTTCTTCATTAATTAATTTCCACTCTCCAGATTTAAAAAGTGGGGAATTTTATAGCTACCACACTTGGGGTGGTCATGTGAACAATATCTGTCCAATAAGATATAAGGAGAAGTAACATTGAAGGTTTTAACAAGATATAGCCTATCTAGAGACATGCCCACATGTAATATTTGTAAAATTCTTACCTTAGGAACAATTTGAAACTGAAAAAAATGGATTAAATGGAATGTCCAGTAATTAAGCTCTCCCTTAGTTCTCTCTTCTTTCCACTTCATTTTGCCATTAGGTGAGGCCAAGTGAGCGCCTGAAGAATAGAACCACAGGCATTTCTTGTAATTGTGACCATAGTGATAACCCTAATATTAAAATTTAATATATCAAAGCTAGTGAAGAAGAAAGATATAAGCCAGGGTCTTGAATAGCACTGTTAGATCTACAAGTCATTTTTCAGTTCATGAATCAGGGTTAAGAATAAATTTCAATATGTTTTTAGCCCACATTATGGGTTTTCTGTTACTCTATTAATTTAACAAATATTTATGGAGTTTCAATTAAGGGGTAGGAACATTTTACATGAAGCTGTAGTAATAGTTAACAAGAGTTATTCTTTAGTGTAATTTAAATATATTTAATATATTTAAATATTAAAAATTTAAATTTAAACATTTAAATTGCTGCCTTCATGGAACTAAACCTGTTGCAGGAAGAAACATAACTAATAGTTAATGGGGAATCCGTCATCACAATAATAAGGGATATACTTCCAGCCAAGACAGCGTAACTGAAATTGAATTTGCCATTGTCCCTGAAATACTTAAAAACTACAAAAAACTCCAAAATGTAGGAAACAATGTGTTTTTTTTTAGGTATTTGACAGGGCATTACAGTGATCCCTAGGAGACAGGGAGGAAACAAGGGAAATGAAAATATATATTTATAACAAAACTTATACATGAGTGTTCACAACAGCTATATTGTAAAAGCAAAGACTGGGAAGAAAACAATTGTCTCCATCAGGGGAATAGATAAAGATTTTGTGATATATCCATAAAATGCAATGCTAGTTGGCAATACAAATGAATTAGTTATTTGTGTACCCAACAGCTTAGATGAATCTCAAATTAATTGTACCAAATAAAATAAGTGAGACCAAAAGCCAGTATTACTGACATACTATATGATCCCATTCAGCTGTAGTTGTAGGAAACTAACCCCAACAATGACAGAAAGTAAATTCATGATATCTTAATAGGAGAAAGAAGATTAACAGAATGACTTGAGAAACATTTTGATAGTGATAGATATGGTCATTATCTCAAATTTGGTGTTAGTATCATCCGTATCTATTTATCACTTTTTCAATATTTTCAAATTGCATATTTTAGATATTGCAATTTATTTTACACTGATTATACCTTAATAAAGCTGTAGAAAATATCATCAAGTCTCAATGTCCACAAGTTCCTCAGAAGGTAGTGGTGTTCTATTTATCCAATGCCTAACTACCTTCAGAGCCTCAAATTCTATTTACAAAATACTTTCAAATAATAATAGCTAGAAGTTATCACTTAACTATGTACCAAATAAGGTGTAGGGCTCTGAATATATTACCCCTGCCTGAACACTCCATAGTTTAGAACGGACTTTCAGAATCTGATTTTATATGTTTGATTTTATAGAGAATGTATTTTTATATATTTATGTATAAATTACATAATTATAAATGTATTTAGAGTGTACATGCATATATACATATAAATCTATCTATATATTACAAAAATATACAAATTAATAATTAGAACTGAATTGGAAATCAGAAAATAATTAAATACATAAATTTATTAGTTGATGAATTTGAGTTTTCAATGATTAAGAATACTCTATTTCATAAATAGCACTTGGTAACAACTGGTAAACCATTCAAAAGATAGAAATGTTGATTTAAATTTCATATCAGGTATAAATGTAATTTCTACATGAATTACATATTAAAGTTTAGACATTAATAAATTATTAAAACTAAAAGTGATTGAGTGCACAGCAAAATGAAGTGGAGATGACGAACAAAAAGATTGAATTGATTTTTTTTGAGGTCTACATTTTTAACGAAACAGTCACTGTTTACACAATTTATTCAAACCCTTGTTGGCTTCCAAGCATTTAATTTTCTGGTCCAATTATGCTGGTAAAACCATGTAAATCTTGAAACAAAAAAACATGCAAACATTTCTGGCATTAACGGCATTTTCTGGATAATATATATACAAAACAACTCCTTTTAATTTGAATTTTTTTTCAAGAGAGATGTATACCTCTGAAGAAAAAATATTTATAAAACAAGCAATTAAATGCACTTTAAAAACTCACCATGTAAGACTCCAAATTTGATATTTGTGTTTAACTTCATTTTTTATGTTTTTAATACTGTTCTGTTTTAGTTCATTAACATAAAATAAATGAAATTTTAAAGGAACATATTTATTTTGGTTTCCCAAAAAACGCCAAATGCAATCTGCCAATTTGTTTTGTAAATAGGACACACTCGCATCTTGCACATATTCCATATTCATGTTCCTTTTAAGACATTTTACAGATGGTGAACTACCTACATACAGACAGTAAGGAAAAAATAGAGTTGTTTTTTTTTTTAAATAGAATGCCATTACTATACTTCTATATTGATCCTGTGCATATTTATCAGTCTCTGACAATGTGTGTGAGGGACACGTGCCATTTCTTTTCCTGCAAATTGGGTTTTTATTTCTCTGAATGCATAAAGCCATGTGTTGGCTACATTTGTAGGTCTGACCAAAAGCAATCATATGTTTTCGTGTGATTTAGTTTTCTGGGTCTTTCAATAGGCAGTTATGTAGCATTGTCTCTCAACCAAATATGTATAAAATAAATAGTATTTAATCTAATTGGACAGTGTGGATAATACTTACAAATAGATATATGTTAAACATTTTCCTACATAGCAGGTTAAGAAAATATAACAATGCAAAGTACAGTAAAACATGTTTTATAGAAATATGATATTTGCTATCATCATCGTGGTTGAGATTTAAAATATCCTCACTGAACTATGTCATGTGGCTTAAATGAAATTGGCATCTACACCATAAATATGTCTACTATGTCTGATAACTTACACCAAATCTGCTCATTTAAGAAATTAGAAGAAGATATTAAATACAAATTGGTCCTTTCTGTCTATTCTATTAGAATGTACTCAGATCAAATTATTTGTATTTATACTGTCTGTATTTTGTAAACAGTAATTTCTACTGTTTCATTTTTAACATTAGAATTGAACTCAACTGGGAATGATATTTAAAGAAAGTATTTCCTTGTAATGAGTTTCTTCCATCAGAAGGAATGTAAGGTCCAGCTGATTTCCTGGCCAGATTACTCCCACATAAATAGCAAAAACGTAATGGATGGAACTACCCCACCTTCCCACTTACAGTCTTGGTCCATTTGTAAATCATTAGCATCAGCAATTTTTACAAATGCTTTTTATCATCTGCTTACGCATGTATATGATAGAGAAAGGAAAGGGACATGCATTTTATTTATTATAGAGCTGTAGTGAGTTCTCAGAAGGGCCCAGATATTCTACTGATTTATTACACTGGCCTGCCCAGATGTTTGATGAGTCTGAATAAATATACCTGCTATTATAGCATTAGGTGGAAACAACCTTAGCAGGTAGGTATATTTGGACACGACACATTGCACGAGAAATACATCATATAAGTGAAATGGAAAGGCAAATTTTTTGTCTTACTTTTAAATTAACCAGGGTTGCTTTCACTTACTATAATTTAAATATTCTATAGTTATTACAATGCTTTTATTTCACCATTTTTAACTGGAAAGTAAAATATGGAAGCCACTACACAATTATGCAAATAGGGAAGTTACAAGACGCACACAAAGTGCAACATAAATACTTCAATCGCAAATTGTGGCAGAAGAATATCCAGATAATAGCATAGTGTTTGACCCTTCTCACATCTCTGCAAAAAAAGAAAAGAAAAGAAAAGAAGAAAAGAAGAAAAAAAAAAAAGAAGAAAGAAAATAAATCTAGGATACCAAAAGATAAGTCTCCACAGGTAAGATCATTCAAAGACTAGGTGACAAGGAGTGCCCACAAAGCTCCGAATAGGATGGGAATGAAAAGGGTCAAAACCAGACACAACTGGGGTAGAAGAGAGGCCCTGCAGGTATAAGCAGGTGTGCAGGGATAATGCAGGGAAGAGAAAAGGGAACTGTAAAATCTAGCAAGTTCAGAAGCCCCAAGATCCTCCGCAAAATGAGAGGATCTCACTCTGCAGAAACTTCTCAGTGGAGGTCTCAGAAGATTGACAAAACTGGAAGAGGTTCTAGGGTCTTTAATTTGCGAGTTAATATAAAACAAACAAACTTGAGCACTCAAAAGGGTCCATAAAAAGATCAGCAGCTTGTGGGAAACTCAAGGACCCCCAAAATACAAAAGCCAAAACCAAACACCAAAAACGTTCATTTGGAAAGAGAGAATAAACTTTTAGGGAGTGGATGTCAGTAACTGAATGTGGTTTGTCTAAATTTATTTAAAGTAGGAAACTTGGAAAGCTACTGGGGGGTGGGGGTGGGGGGCATCCGGGGAGAGATCTCACAATTGTCAAAGTGGCTGCACAGCGAGGGAAAACATTCTTAAGCGCTTTATTCAGAATGACAGCTAATTCACACAATGTGCTTTGATTCTTATCAGACAATCCAAATTTTCTTCCTGAGACACTTTAAACATCTTTCTTCTAAAGAGAAAGTCTGTTTTTGTGTGTTTGTGCTAAGATAATTATAATTTTTGCTTGGCCAATACCTGTCACATTTCTATCAAAATGGTATGCTTTAGATGTAGAGAACTGCATTGTTGCTCAAACTTCCCGGGTTGTTGGAGTGTTTGTACCTCTCATTGACTCCCTACAATTCATGGGGCTAGACTGTAGTCAGATGATCCAGGGGTTTGTTGCTGTTGTTGTTGTCGTTGTTGTTGTTTTTATTTAAAGCCCAGTTTGTTAACATCCAGTGTAATATTAGTTTCAAGGTGTACAATTTATTCAACACTTTCATACAACACCCCATGCTAATCACAAGAGCACCCTTTAATCCCTCTCATCCATTTAACCCACCTCCCCACCCATCTCCTTCCGGTAACCACCAATTTGTTCTCGTAGTTAATAGTATGTTTCTTGATTTGCCTCTCTCTCTCTTTTTTTCCCTTTGCTCATTTGTTTTGTCCTTAAGTTCCACATAGAAGTAAAATCATATGGTGTTTGGTTTTCTCTGATTGACTTATGTCACTTAGTATCACACTTTCGAGCACTACCTATGTCATTGCGAATGGCAAAACTTCATTATTTGTATATGGCTGGGTAATATTTCATTATATTTATATACCACGTCCTCTTTTTAAAGATTTTATTTATTCATCACACACACAGAGAATGGTGGAGACATAGGCAGAGGGAGAAGCAGGCTCTGTGCTGGGACCCGGACGTGGGACTCAATCCTGAGTCTCCAGGGTCAGGCCCTGGGCTCAAGGCAGCGCTAAACTGCTAAGCCACCTGGGCTGCCCTATATACCACGTCTTTGGCCATCATTAATCCATGGACACCTGAGCTGCTTCCATAACTTGGCTATTGTAGATAATGCTGCTATAAACACCAGGGTCCATGTATCCCTTCCAATCAGTACTTTTATATTCTTTGGGTAAATACCTAGTAGTACAATTGCTGGATCATAGGGAAGTTCTATTTCTAACTTTGTGAGGAACCTCCATACCGTTTTCCAGAGTGGCTGCACCAGTTTGCCTTCCCACCAACAGATCAAGTGGGTTGCCCTTTCTCCACATCCTCACCAAAACCTGTGTTTCTTGTATTGGTGATTTTAGCCATTCCAAGAGATGTGAGGTGGTATCTAATGGTAGTTTTGATTTGCATTTCCCTAATGATGAGCAATGTTGGGCATCTTTTCATGCATCTGTTGGCCATCCGGATGTCTTTGGAAAGATGTCTATTCATATCATCTCTGACCATTTTTTGAATTGGAGTATTCATTTATTGACTGTTGAGTTTGTAGAAGTTCTTTATATATTTTGGATACTAACCCTTTATCAGACGTCATTTTCAAATGTATTCTTCTATTCCACAGGTTGCCTTTTAGTTTGTTGATTGTTTCCTTTGCTGTATGGAAGCCTTTTATTTTGATGAAGTCCCAACAGTTTATTTTTGCTTTTGTTTCCCTTGCCTCAGGAGACAGATCTAGAAAGAAGTTGCTATGGGTGATGTGAAGCGACTGACTGCGTCCTCCTCTAGGGTTTTAATGGTTTCCTGTCTCCCATTTAGGTCTTTAATCCATTTTGAATTTATTGTTGTATATGGTGCAGGAAAGTGGTGGTTTCTTTTGCCTGTTGCCGTCCAGTTTCCCAACACCATTCTTTGAAGAGACTGTATTCTTCTCTTCTTTGTCAAAATTTTATTCTTTTAAGATTTTATTTATTCATGAGACACAGAGAGAGAGGCAAGCCCCATATGGGACTCGATCCTGGGACCCCAGGATCACAACCTGAGTCAAAGGCAGACACTCAACTGCTGAGCCACCCAGGAGTCCCTGCTTTGTCAAAGATTGATTGACCACATAATTATGGGCTCATTTCTGAGTTTTCTACTCTGTTCTGTTGATCTCTGTGTCTATTTCTGTGCCAGCACCATACTGTTTTGATTACAACAACTTTGTATTATAGCTTAAAGGACAGGATTGTGATGCCTCCAGCTTGGCTCTTTTTTTTTTTTTTTTTTTCAAAGTTTCTTTGTGTCTGAGGTCTTGTGTGGTTCCATACAAATTTTTGGATTGTTTGTTCTAGCTCTGTGAGACATGCTGTTGGTATTTTGATAGGGATTGCATTAAATGTAGACATTTTAACAATATTCATTTTTCTGATCCACGAGCATGAAATACCTTTTCATTTCTTTGTGTCATCTTCAATTTCTTTCGTCAACGTTTTATAGTTTACTGAGTACACACCTTTCACCTCTGTAGTTAGGTTTATTCCTAGGTATCTTATGGGTTTGGGTACAATTATAAATGAGATTGATTCCTTAATTTATTTTTCTACTGCTTAATTTTTGGAGTATATATAGAAATACAATAGATTTTTTTATGTTGACATTGTAGAGTGTGACCTTACTAAATCCATATATCAGTTCTAGAAATTTTATAGTAGAGCATTTGGGCTTTTTATATAGAGTATGATGTCACCTGCAAATATAGAAAGTTTTAAATCTTCCTTGCCAAGTTAGATAGGTTTTATTTCTTTTTGTTGTCGGATTGCTGTTTAAGACTTCCAGTGTTAAATAACAGTGATGAGAATGGATAAAATGTCTTGCTCCTGACCTTAGGGGAAAAGTTCCTTCTAACCCTACTTTGTTGAGAGTTTATATCAAGCATGGATGCTGTACTTTAAAAAATGCTTTTTCTTCCTCTATTGAAATGATCATATGGTTCTTATCCTTTCTTTTATTAATGCGATGTATCACGTTGATTGATTCCTTACAGCCCAGGAATATATCCCACTTAACCTTGATGAATGATTCTCTTTTTTAGTGGACTCTTAATCTCATAACTCCAGCCTCATAGAATGAATTTGGAAGCTTTCCTTCTTTTTCTATTTTTTTGGAATAGTTTAAGTAGAATAGGTATTAACGTTTATTTAAATACTGGAAAAAATTCACCTGTAAAGCTATCTGGTGCTGGATTTCTGTTTTTTGGGAATTTTTTGATTCCTGGTTCAACGGCTCTGCTTGCTATCATTCTGTTAAAGTTTTCTACTTCTTCCTGTTTCAGTTTTGGTAGCTTATCCATTTCTAGGAATTTATCCATTTCTTCTAGATTGTGCAATTTGTTGCCATATGGTTTTTCATAATATTCACTTATAATTGCTTGTATTTCTGTGGTGTTGGTTATGATTTCTCCTCTCTCATTTGTGATTTTATTTATTTGGGTTCTTTCTCTTTTTGATAAGTCTATCTAGGAGTTTATCAATTTTATTAATTTTTCAAAGAGCCATCTCCGGATTTCATTGGTCTGTTCTATTGTTCTTTATTTTTTAATTCCTCTGTAATTTATTTCTGCTCCAATCTTTATTATTTCCTTCCTTCTGTTGGCTTTAGGCATTGCTCTTCTTTTTCCAGCTCCTTAGGTGTAAGGTTAGGTTGTTTACTTCAGATTTTTCTTGCTTCTTAAGATAGGCCTGTTTTACTATGTTTTCAATCTTAAAACTGCTTTTGCTTCATCTCAAAGGTCTTGGACTACTGTGTTTTCATTTTCATTTGTTTCCATGTATGTTTTTAATTTCTTCTTTGATTTCCTGGTTGACCCATTCATTGCTTAGTAGCATGTTGTTTAACCTCTGTATTTATGGTCTTTCCAGATTTTTCTTGTGGTTGACTTGAAGTTTCACAGTGGTGTGGTCAGAAAATATGCATGTTATGATTTCAATCTGTTTGTATTTTTTGAGGTCTGATTTCGTGACCCTGTATGTGATCTCTTCTAGAGAATGTCCTATGTGAATTTGAAAAGAATATGTATTCTGCTGTTTTAGGATAGAATGTTCTGAATATATCTTTTAAGTCCATCTGGTTCAGTGTGTCACTCAAAGTCATGGTTTCCTTGTTGATTTTCTGTTTAGATAATCTCTCCATTGATATAGTGTGGTATTAAAGTCCCCTAACACTATTGTATTATTATCAATGAGTTCCTTTATTTTGTTATTATATATTTATATATTTAGGAGCTCCCAAGTTGGATATATAATAAATATCTACAATTGTTAGATCTTCTTTATGGGTTGTCTCCTTTATTATGATATGATCCAGTTTCAAGGAGTGAGAGAATAAAACCCTCAGAACACTTTCCCATGTAGAAATAGTTATCAGAATTATAGACATGTAAAGTTTCTCTTTGAGAAAAAGTACCTTGGCAGTTTTAAAATAGGAAATTGTGCCTACTATCTAATGAATCTTTAATAAATTTAAATATGGTATATCTTGTATTTGGATATCAAACTAGATCTGTTATCATGAATCAAAGTCAATATTAGTAAGTGGTCCTGGGTCAAATTTTATTAATTTTAACTTCAACATATATTTCAACAATCACACCATACTTTTAGATATTACCATCAGCAGAGTGTATGATCACTCTCTAGAAAATCTGACAGATACTGAGTTATCTTATCCATAAAACTATCCATAAAATTTGGCTAGACAAATATTAGACAAGGTATTTTTACTGTGGCTTTTAGTTTTGATAGCACAGGTTCAGTAAAAATTAGTTCACCTTGCTACAGAGATGAAATTGAACAAATCAAACCTATAATCATGAGTATGTTGAAACATCACATTCAAAGGTGAATTTCATTTAGTTGAGTATGACAAGTCCATTACTGTACAGAGTTGAATGATGTTAGTAGTTTGGGCTGCTATAACAAAGCACCATAGACTACATGGTTTAAACAGACACTTATTTCTCACAGTCCTAGAAGCTGGGAAGTCTAAGAGTAAGGTCCCAGCAGATTCAGTGGCTGTGAGAACCCTCCTTCTGGCTTATAGATGGCTACTTTCTCGTTATGTCCTTACATGTTCTTTTTTACTTTTTGTCTTCCTTAGTGTGTGTTATTCCATAACAAATCATCCCTCCCAAGATCATGTGTACCTGAAACATAAAAATGTGACTTTATTTGGCAGTGCCTGTGTGGCACAATTGGTTAAGTTTCCAACTCTTGGGTTTGGCTCAGGTTGTAGTCTTAGGGTCATGTGATTAACCCCTATGTCAGGCTTCCTGCTCAGTTCATAGTCTGCTTGGGATTCTCTCTCCATGTCCCTCTGCCCCTCCCCAACCTTTCTCTCAAATAAATAAATAAATCTTTTTTTTTTTTTTTAGAGTGACTTTATTTGAAAACAGATGGAGGTACTCACACTAAGAATAGGGCATAGTGAACCCCAATCTAATACTAGTGGCCTTTTAAGAAGAGAGAAATTTAGACACAGAGACAGGCACAGAGGGAAGATGGTGTGACAGCACATGGATACCAGGTAGAAAAGCATGTGACAATGGAGGCAGAGATGGGACTAAGGAACACCAAGGATTGCCAGCAATCACCAGAACTTTGATGAAACAAGAAAGGATTCTTCTGTAGAGCCTTCAAAGGGAAAATGGTCCTGCACATACCTTGATTTCAGAATTCTAGGTTCCATAACTGTGAGAGAACAAATTTCTGGTGAGTCACCCAGTTTGTGGTTCTTCACTATGACAAAGCCACAAAATAATAAAATTATTAAGGAAGAAGACTGCATTTCACCTGTGAAAAAAAAGTACCAGCATATTCTAGAAGAAACTTGACCTAGCCTTGCTCTAACTCTGTAGCTTTTAAATTTTCAGGCTTATAGTAAGTAGTAGAGGACATTGACTCCTAGAAGATCAAGAACACATATAATTTGTATGACCTCACAAAAAAGGATTATCTCCATTTTTGTTAGTCTTGCAGGTGACAGAAAGGCCTTTGAACAATAGCTTCTGATCTAGGACTAAATTTGATAATAAGGCCATGGACATTATACAAAATATCTAGATAGAAGTTAACTGGCTCTCTGTAGTCCATAGTCACTTCCTAATGGCCTAGAACTGTTGACCACATTCAAATGTTCATCTTTGCTAATTAATGTTTCTTTTTCAATGATATTAGTAAAAATGGCCAAGAAAAAGTTATTCTTGATATAAAGTGTCTGAAATACTGAAATACTGATATAAAGTGTCTGAAATACCCACTATTGACAGAGTCCCGGTGGGACACATTTTAAGCATAAAATGCCTAGTTTTTAGAGTTACAGTCTGCTAAATTGAAGTTTAAAGTTAGAGTACAAAAGAAGAAAAAGGGTTGTATTCATCTTGCTATGAGAAAATGGAATGAAAAGAAAAAATACAGGCCACTAGAAAATGCTAAGTGCATCCTATTAACCTTCTTAAATGCTCTAGGCATTCACAGAAACAGAAATATATCAATCAATTAAAAATGCTTTTCATGTAAAAATATTCTCTTTTTATCCCAATCAGCCAACCTTTCACATACACACAGATACACACACACGTGGCACAATTTACAAGTGCAGAAAAGGAATTTGCAAATTTGAAATTCATTTTTGCAGTGGATTTTATTTATTATTGGAGTTAGACATTTATTCTCACTGAAACATTACAAAGGACCCATCTGTGGTATTCTTTATGACTTGTTTGTGTGAGTTTTAAGTTTTTGTAAATTTCCATGATTTAGCCATTTCTGTAAGAGAAAATATTGAAAGTGATGTGTCTGACCTTTACTAGTTAAGATCAGTCACTTGCTCTCAAAATGGACCAACCTCATAACCCAATATGTCCTGAGTGTGGGTTAAATAAAGGGTTTCTGAATGTAGACATCACTGCCTACTCTGAGTGTTACTGACACTGATGACTAGATGCAAACTCTTAAATTACTCCATTGGCCACTGCAGTGTGAACATGAGATAAAATCTAGAAATGCTCTTGCAAGTGGTCGACCAGCATATCTTTGAAGTGTTCTAGTTCTGATGCTATAGAGCAAGCTTACACACATGTGACAAGAATGACTCCTACGGGGAGACCAAGACTGCAATTCATCGAGATGGAAAGGGGCTACATAATGTTTATTCCTCTCCAATAATAGAAAAATAAAAAATAAATTTAACTATGCCTTAATTCTTTGAAACACATAAGCATCTAATACCCATACCACTGTAATCTCTTCTGGTTTAACTTTGGAGTATATCCTGCTCGGTTCCAGTGGATAGAATATTTTCTCTAGAGCTTATGCCTTATCTTCATCAAGATACATTTTCTCTCTCTGTATATTGGACAATTGTCACTTCCAATTGGATCTGTTCTTTCTTAAATACGATGAATTTGGCATGAAATACTTTCCTGCACAGATTTCATGAAAAAAATTGATATAATGTTCTCTTTTACCCTAAAGATAGATATAGTCAGAGTTACCACTTAAAACTAAATTCCTTTTGATAATTCTCATTTTGAAGTGATTCAGAAGTCTTTTACACATAGGAAAAGTCATATTCCTAGAAGGTGAGACAGGAAAAAAGATCTACAAAACTTATTTTATTCTAGTATGTTTGAAAGTGAATCTCAATCTGTATATAACCAGCTCCTCATAATGCAGGCAGCTCAGCAACCGCATCTGCCTACACAGTGGCTCAGAAATGAGGAGAGGATACTTTTGTTTTTAGAATTGAACATTTTAACCTTAGCCAAGTACTCAGGTGGCAGGAATAAGTACTTAACAATTGTACATTTGTTTCTACCTTGACTGATGAAAAAAAAAAAAAAAAAACAGCTTTCTGGCTAGAAAAGATTTAAGGAATTTCTTAGCTGTTTGACTTTGATGCATGTGTATAACTGCAAAACAAAAACCACGGTGGAAATAGCACTTAATTGGAAGCAAGGAAACCTAGCTTCTAGTACTGGATTATCTAAAAATTCCTATTCGATCTTGCACAAGCTGCCTCAGTTTCCTCACTAATTTAATGAGGGGGTTGGAATATTTTATCTCTCAGATACCTAACAGTTCAGAGGTCCTACAAGTTTATGATCAGGGAACCCTCATGTGCTGTTCCATTCCCTTGCGGAAACTGGAGGTAAAAACAACAAGACTACTTCATTTTTAATTGCTCCAAAGAGTATTTGTAAAATCTTGAGCACTTTTCATTGAGAGTTATACTACAGTTAGTTCTCCTCTTGTTGTTTCTTTTTTTTTTTTTATGATAGTCACAGAGAGAGAGAGAGAGGCAGAGACACAGGCAGAGGGAGAAGCAGGCTCCATGCACCGGGAGCCCGACGTGGGATTCGATCCCGGGTCTCCAGGATCACGCCCTGGGCCAAAGGCAGGCGCTAAACCGCTGCGCCACCCAGGGATCCCCTCCTCTCGTTGTTTCTTATCAGAGTTATCAAGTTTGGTTTTTCCACAGTTTATCATAGATTTGCTAAATAGCAATCATGTTACTGTTTTCAGTTTAATTAATGTTGAAATTTTATTTTCTTATACTTCTAAAGCATGAGGTTGCTAAACAGGGTGTATTCTTGCCTACTCCAGCTTAACAAGCAAAAAAGTTTTGAGTTAGCCAGCAATACGATCTAAATTTTATTTTGAATTTGAAATGATAAGAAACTCAGTGAAACTGTTGTTTCAATAAACTATACATAATGCATATCAGTTATTATAGAGAATAAATAATGTCAGAATTTTTATGTGCCTTGGACACCCAGTAAGACAATTTCTTACTCACTCACTCATTTGTTCATTCATTCATTCCTTCCACAAACATTCAAGAAACACCTACTATGTGCAAGACCCTAAATTAGTTTTTGGATAAAAAAGATAAACAAGTCAGTACTCTAATGACGGCAGCTCCTCCAGAGCACTGCTTCCACAAAATAATATCTTACGTACATGCATTTTTGCTTTTTTTCTGGAAAACAGGCACAATGAAGGAAGTTCTCACACTTAGTTTCTAAGTCTATTTTTAGTCTATTCTTGTCTATTTTCTGGCATTAACAAGCAAAAAAAGCTATGTATTAACCAGTCATGCAATCTAAATATGTTTTTAAGTGTATTTGTTTTGTTCATAATTGTTTAAATATAAATGTATTTAACGTTTCCTAACATCTATGCTTCTTATAATAAAAATGAGTAGCAATGGGAACCTAAAAAAAATATCAGAAACATTTTGTATGTTGGGGCATCTGGGTGGTGCTGTTGGTTAAGTGTTGACTCTTGGTTTCAGCTGGGTCATGATTTTGGGGTCCTGGAGATCCTGGAGATTGGGTTCTGTGCTCAGCATTGAGTCTACTTGAAATTCTCCCTCTCCCTCTGAAACTCCCACTGATGCTCTCTATTTCTGTCTAAAAAATAAACATATATATATATATATCTTTAATTAAAAACAACATTTTGTATGTTATTCATTTTTTCAGATATTTCTGATTTAATTTAATTAAAATAAATAAATTTATTTAAATAAAATTTAAATAAAAAATTAAAAAATATATCATGGTCTAATTTTCCATCTCCATTTGGAATAATTTGATTCACAGTCATAATAAGAATTAGGCACTTTAGTAAAATTTACTTGCAATGTATTATTTTCATTAAAAGATTAATTTTTATTAAAAGATTACATTAACTATGTTTTTGATTAAATTAGTAAATAAAATAAGTCTTGACTTTTTCTAAATTCTTCATGTTAAAAAAAAAAAAAAAAACGTGTTGCAGGCAACCTGGGTGGCTCAGCGGTTTAGCACCGCCTTCAGCCCAGGGTGTGATCCTGGAGACCTAGGATCGAGTCCCATATCAGGCTCCCTGCATGCACCTGCTTCTCCCTCTGCCTGTGTCTCTGCCTCTCTCTCTTTCTCTGTCTCTCATGAATAAATAAATAAAATCTTAAAAAAAAAGTGTTGCAAAATATCTTAAGGATCTAAGAGTGAATTAAAAATATATAATGGTTTGGATTGGGGTTCAGGAAACTGGGTGATGGACATTAAAGAGGGCACTTGATATAATGAGTGATGGGAAACAGGGCTTGCTGAGGACAAAGCATGAGCCCAGGGAAGCTCATTGACAAGTCCTTGAAACAGGCAGAGGGACATTCCTCTATGGACTCAACTGCCTCGATGTTAATACTTCGCTAAGGGTAAAAGGTGATCTTAGCCTGACCCACAGGATCCTGTGAGTCTCCTTTAACATATAAAAATTCCTTTCGAAATTTCCTTTATCTCTACCCCCCAAGATATGTGTTGGCCATCATCCCTCAAGCACATGACCCCCCATATACTTGAAGGGTTTCATGAGTCAGGTTTTTTTTTTTTTTTTTTTTTTTTTTTTTTTTTTTTTTTTTTTTTTTTTTTTTTTTTATTTTTTTTTTTTTTTTTTATTTACTTATGATAGTCACAGAGAGAGAGAGAGAGGCAGAGACACAGGCAGAGGGAGAAGCAGGCTCCATGCACCGGGAGCCCGACGTGGGATTCGATCCCGGGTCTCCAGGATCGCGCCCTGGGCCAAAGGCAGGCGCCAAACCGCTGCGCCACCCAGGGATCCCTGAGTCAGGTTTTATTAGACGGTAATAAGTGACCTTTTCCCAACAACAGCCAGCCCCCTCAGTGTCCTGGAGACCTTGCTTCCAAAATTCCTTAGAGAGTACACGATCCTCAATCCCCTCCTAATTCCCAGGTATATAATCAACCACCCCTCACAGGCCTGGGGCAGCAGCTCTTCCTGCCCATGGGTCCTGTCCCTGGGCTTTAATAAAACCACCATTTTGCACCAAAGAAGTCTCAAGAATTCTTTCTTGGTCATTGGTTCTGGACCTCACCCCCCCAAACCTCACCTATATTCCAAAACTTCGTCAATGAGCACTAGGTATTATATACAATGATGACTCACTAAATTATACCTTTGAAACTAATAATACTATATATGTTAACTAAATTGAATTTAAATAAAAAATTAAAAAAATATCATGGTCTAATTTGGGGATTATTTGAATACATCATATTTTAGAGAAAGAAAAACAAAGAAATAAAATACTTATTAAAGGATTGTTTATTGAGTAAATATTATAGGCCAGGAAATTTTTTAAGGTCTTAGAATTTTTAGATTTGGAAAATATTATCATTTTGGCTAGGGATCTTAAGGGCAATACATAGCATCTAAAGTTTCAGAACTGTGGAATCTTATGAGAGAGACAATTTGGAGGAGAGTAGATAAGAATAGTTGATTATTTGGCTTCAGTGAAGTCATATTGCTCTTCTCATTGGAATCCAATTTTCTTCTGGAACTACTCGAAATATTATTTTACTTCTGAATTACTGAATATGTCAAGTTGTTAATTTACTTTTACTCATCCTCACATAATGGAGAAATAAAGTAAATATGCAATTTTTACAGGATTTTCATAAAGGCCAACAGAGAAGACTTATAAAGTTTCTATGAACTTTTTTTTCCTACTCAAAATGCTTAAATTCCGAGGGAGTGTATTTCTCAGCACCTATGATTAATGTTTTACTGAATATAAGCACATGACTTATTTAGAAACAATATTGGAATTATATGAATGCCATATATAGAATTATATAATAATGCATTTCTTAGTAGTGTAAGTGATGAGGGAGCAGAAGGCTAGCTGAGGACAAACTACAAGCTGATACCCTGCAAATCCTACATGGGCCCCCTCCTCCTGGGTAGAATATGTGTGACTTTTTTTCAGGAAGCTCCCAAAGGTCTTAATGTCTTCCTAGACAGAAAAACAACCTTAACTTGGTATTGGCAAGGCCTCCAGGATCTTTTTCCTCACCTCCCCCAACCCCATACTAAATAATAAATTGTTCCTCACAACCCCAGGGCAGCTCTTTCTGCCCATGGGTCCTGTCCCCAAGCTTTAATAAAACCATCATTTTTCACCAAAGACACCTGAAGAATTCTTTCTAGGTCGTCGGCTCTTGATCTCACCCCACCAAACCTCACCTATATTCCAAAACTCCATCAGAAGCATACTATTACTGTCATTATTAAAATATTTACATGTTCTTAAGCATAGACATGGATCTATCAAATTCACACAGCTCTTTTCACCATGAATTTCCTTAAGTTAAATATATAGAAAGTAGCATAGTAAGTTAACATAGTAAGTTAACCGAATTGTTGCATTTGTAATGACACAGAATAAAATACTAAAGAAAAACATTTCAGAATCATCCTGTTTTTTTTTTTGGTTTGGCTTAAGTCATTTCATCTTAAAAAAATGAATTAACTACTGATATATCAGAAAATCTTAAATACACATCTGAACTTGTGATTTTCAATTACCTAGGATTCCCTAGGACCACACTGAGGCATGGAAAATTTAAAGAGCTGAGTAATGTTGCTTTCTTAGTCTGGGATTTCAAGTTTTTACCCACACATTGAAACAATGCATTTCTCCTTATACTTGGCTCATAGCTCTCATTTTCAATACCTCTCTGGTTCTAGCAAGCATGATATTTCAACCATTAAATATGGGTGTCACTGATCTCTTATCAGATGCTTAATATGTACTTAATTAGTAAAATAAGCTATTGGATAAGTTAATTAGGAATTTATAGCAATCCCAACATCATATAATTGTGACTTTATGTGGGGTCTGAGAACAGCTGGTCAAGAAAGAATTTGGGGGACTTTTTTGGTGCAAAACAGGTGGTTTTATTAAAGCATGGAGATTGGGCTGGTGGGCAGAAAGAGCTGCCCTGGGGCTGTGGGGAGCAATGAATTATATACTTTCAAGTTGTGTGTGTGTGTGTGGGGGGGAGAGGTATGGGTGGGTGAAGACAAAAAAAGTTTCCAAAAGGATTTTCCTTTGTTAAGGAAAACTTATAGGATCCCAGGGGGCCTAGCTATTGTCAAGTGAAGGTTGGTTTGTTCCTCTAGGCAGGCATTAACAGGAAGACAGCTGGGAGTTCCTAGAGGAGAGTCATACTCTACCTGCCTCAAGGCTTTGTCAGTGGGCTGCAGGTTATAAGGAAGTTTAATTTTATCTACAGTCCCTTCTGCCTTTGTTCCCCGTTTCATAATCATCTTTTCATGACCTGAATTAGTACAGCGAGAAATGTAAATAAAATATACACTTTGTGTTTTATTTTCATATCTTTCTAGTTAATTTTCATAATTTATTATTACCAATACTACTTTTATTTTCACTCTTCCAAATGCCTTTGACATTTGAGTTTCTTCACATTTATATTTCATAACCAACACTCTGCCCCAAATGGTATTAAGGGATGCATCATAGCAGCCCACACACAAAAATCAAATAAATAAATAAATAAATAAATAAATAAATTTAAAAAAAGTAAAAGAAAGACTTGAGTACTTCATTAACAGAAGTGAGGCCTGAGAGAATTCCCTCTACATACATGCTTAATATGGTTCACTGACAGGAAGCACAACACCCTTGAGGGTGGTTTGGTTGTCGGGTCATGAGGTGTGGGTGTACCGGGCCTTCAGTGACCAACCAGGGGAGCCCGATTTCCTGCAATGCCATGTCCATTATAACAAAGAATTATCTTCTGTTCAGCAGAACTCCTGAATGCCCTAAATAACTTAAGGCAGTATTTTTCAAACATTACCGTGTTTATACATTGCCTGAAGATCTTATTAAATTTCAAGCTCTGACCAGTTCTCAGGTGAGACCTAGGTTTCTGATTCTCAGACTATGTTTTGAGTCACAAGTCCTGGGGGTCATTAACATACATGAAAACTTATTTATAAATTTTTGAGGTAAGAAACTACTTTTGTTTTGTATGTAAATGCAAACCATTTGGGGCACTGTTCTTACATACTTGGAATTTTCCAGGAATGCAAATATCTGACAGGGAGGTAAAATTGTACTTTGTTCAGACTTTACCAAAGAGTGTATCCTTTCAGAAAAATTACATAATCACCGATAGCAATGTTTCTGCTTATGTTTCTAATAAAACACACTTTATTAGTGTGGATGCTAGCTGCCACAACAATAATAATTCTTCATATATGTGCAAGCTTTTGACAATTTCTTTAGGTGTAATAACAAGTTGTACTTACAAATTTACATATCAAAATTCTCATTTTTGTAGTAAATTTATGTTTTTGGTGTTATAATTGTGATTTTAGTGATATTTCAAACTATGTGTATATGTACACTATATTTCTATAAATTTCATTTTGTAATAGGAAATGAGATATAAAAAGTATTTTCGTGAAAAAAAGTGGGACATTGAGTTGCACAGGGTTGAAATCAGTATATTGTTTCATGCAGAGGATTTGCTATTGTTCCATTTTACTGTGTTTTGTCTTTTTAACTTTTTGAAGAATCGGATTTAAAATACGATAAACCTATCACTGTGGTTTTAAGATCACATACTGAAGAGTAATTTTATTGTATATAACCAGCCCATCCCTCTAAATTCCCCACCAATTAGTATGGAAATATTTCTCCTAGCCTTTTCAGCTATAGCAGCATTACCTGCTTTTTTGTTTTTTGTTTTTTTGTTTTTAGAAATGCAAGAATCTCAGACTCCACCCAGATTTACAGAGTCCTAATCTACATTTTATCAAGCCCTCCAGGTAGTCTGGATGCACATTAATACTTGAGAAGCATTGCTCTACCTTGAATACTGAAGCTCAGGCCACCTACCTGCCTCCTGGTGACAGCAGCAAGCCTGGGGGATCTTGGGTCCATTTTGCACACCAGAATCTGCAAACCTTATGAAGCTCGGTTGTGTGTCTTTTACATCTTGGCTTATTATTGCAGCTTACTATTTCCTGAGTATGAAGGAGATCTGTGGCATGAGTTCTCTTCTGTTTTATTTTGGGTATATAGCAGGTCATTGCTTCCAATGGAAGGAAGGGAGGACACTGTGGGGGAGGGGCGCTAATGGGGTTGCAGGTAACCTCAAAATACAGGGAAAAGGGAAGGAGGTACACTCCCCCCGCCCCCCTGCACAGGGACTCTGGCCTCTGCCAGCAGCCTTCACCCTCTTGCTCATTACTATTGTTTCTCCAAAGAACAATAGGACACAGATTTACAACAGACCCAGAATCATGTTTCTTTACTCTTACTCCTATTCTCTTGCAGGAGATTTGCTGTCACAATTAAACAGATTTTTTTTTTCTTTTTCTATGTAAAATTTTGAAAAATGAGATTTGAGTAAATCTTTTCTTCTCCCATTTCCCTTCTTCAACTCCCTAAAAATTCCTACTAACCCTGTATCACTATGTCAAAGAAAACCTGACTGCAATAATCTCTCATCACAAGGGTCTTTAATTCAACTAGCATTTCCTCCCTTAGCCTGGACTTGCTCTTCAGAGTAAACTGATTTTAATACCTAAGACACAGAAATTTCTCATTGACTGAGAAACAGGCAGGCCTAGGGAGGGAGAGATGGGTGGAAGGAGGGGCAGGGCACAGAATCAGGCTCACAGAAATCCCAAAAATGTGGAGATGAAAGGGAACTCAGACTGAGCCAACTGGCACTTCTGGTCATCTAGATCATGTTATCAAGTAGCTAAAACACAGATGATTCGCTTGCCCTATGAAAACTCTTACAGAAGTTCTGTGATCATTCATAATGAACAAAATACAAAGGGGGAAGCAGATAGTCTCTTAGTTTTAAGTTCCTATTGTTGAAAATCTGAAAAGCATTTTAGAACCTCAGAGGAAACTTTTGGTGTCTTTTTTCAATATCCCCTTGCATTTTGTATGCCCCTATTTCTTAGCCCACTTGGCCTCAGCCACCCTCAAGCTGACCCCTGTACCTTCTAGTGATAATCTACCAAAATATCGCCTCCTGGAAGATATATTGTTGTTTTCAAATCTGCTTTATTTTACTGAGTCGATGCATGTTCATGTTTCTGCAAATGTCATATGTGTCATGAACATGTAAAGACATAGTAGGAAATCTAGCCACGTTCACAGCTATACAGCCAGGTATGACCTAAATGGAGCCCATAAATGCTTTGTCAGGGCAATCAGATTCTCCCGTTCATACACCAGCTTCTTCCCTGTGTGCATTAGCCTGTCTGTCCTTGGAATACCTTTTTATCCTTTTGTAGACAAGACCAATAATTCATGAGAGAGCTGGGAATAGAAAACAGTCCTCCTTATTCCCAGCAGAGTATTCTTGCCACTAGGTTATATTGACTCCTTATACACATTAGCTGTTTCACTTGCACACTGAAACAGATCAGTATTTTTGATTGAGTTTGACATTTTGAAATTTAACTACAATAGCTTATCCTATAAACAGGAAGTGACTGTAAAACAGATGTTCTTATTTAGAGAACATGTTACCAAAAGAGCAAAACACTAAATTTGTCCTTGCTGTAATTGTGTCATTTAAACCAAGAGGAACAAGTCAGAGCCCTAAGACTGAAGAAACCCTGATAGGAAAATTATGCCATCATTCAATGTTATAAGATGTCACCTGAAGAAAGAATGTGATTTAATGTTCAACACTGTTCCCAAGTGATATGAATACCAATTTCCAAATTCTGGTATACAATTACCGAGTGAAAACCTTCCAATATGTATGGAAGTAAAGATTTGTGGATGGTTTTCAGTAAATTAAGGAAAAGATTCATCCTTAAATTCTGGAAACCAATGACTATGGTTTAAAATTTTGTGAAAATTAATTCTGCGTATTCATTAATCATGAGCTTTGTCTATGAAAGTTAAGCAGATGGATTTCTGTTTGTTTTACAAATAGACAAATTTAGCATAAAGTCAGTCAATTCTGAAATCAAAAACTTTTCAAAGTATCATGAATATATATGTAGAATGGATTTTAAGAGCTATTGAAAATTGTATGGGTTTTAGAAGAAGATGAGTATTTGCAAGCATTTTATCTGGAGATAATACTTAGGACTAGCCTGTGATGCCTACCAAGATCATTACCCCAACCCGCACAATTGATGGGACCATGACCCAGGCTCATCCCAAATGACCCAAATTAGGACAAGGTATTAGAAATGAGCACATTGACAGATTTAGTCAATTACACATGAGAAGCCAAATTGTATATGTAATTGTTTGATTGTTCTTTCGGTTATTATTATTATTATTATTTTTTTTTTAGTTCAGAAGTAAGAGTGTGTTTTGGAAAAACCATAATGACACATGACTAAGCTGGAGCTGAAATCAGATAGTGCTAATCTGTTGAGAGAGGAAATGAATCAAACACTTAAGGAGTTGCTGTCATGAGAATCTCTATAACTCTGATGGAGATAACACAGACATGGCTCTTGCCTTTCGGGAATAAGTCCCAATGTGATATGTCTGTACCTAATTTCCTGTTCCTAAATTATGAAGATCTGCTAATTTCTTCCTTGCCAAGCAAAAGTGAAAAATAAGAATTTACTCCATTACTTAAGGCAACTTGACTCAGAAATTATTTGTGATGTTATGGCTACAATATTCCAAATTTTCTTGAGTCAACCAAATTCAGATATGTAATTTTAAAATTATATTTCTAAAACTGACTTTGATTTTTAGTGTGAATCTGCTTCACGGTACAGAATTTAATTTACACATGTAGGGGCTATCAAATGAATACTTTTCTTAAGATACATAAACTGGGGGATCTGGCTGGCTCTGTTGGTGGAGCACGTGACTCTTGATCTCAGGGCTGTGAGTTTGAGCCCCACGTTGGGCATAGAGGTTACTTTAAACAAAAGAAAAAGAAAAAAATAAATTAATTACAGTCTAGTTTAGAAGCTTCATTTTCGGTATTCCCAGCTATTCCCATCATTGTAGAGAGAAGCATGGACCTAAAGCCTCCATAAGAATCTACTTATGGAATTGGATACATGTCCATGGTGAGCATTAGATGGACCAGAGATCCATCATTTTTCTGAGTAAGATGGTTCTGGGCTGACATCAGCCACTGATTTTATCACTTTGGAAAGAAGTCTCATAGTAGCTCATACCAATGATCGTTCTAATTTGCTGTGTGCAAGCTCTGATTTCCCTGGTGTATTTGGCTACGTATTTTATGACTCTGTGGTACATAACATGATATATTTCTCTGGATGTGTAACTCCTTGAATCATGGGATGATGAAACAGATTTCAATTATTACTAGCTTCTAAGTTCAACAGGAAACATTACACTTATTTTTCAGGCACTTCAGAAACATAGGAATTATACAGAAAGAGCTTATTAGAGGCCACCTCTCATACCTAGCTGCACCATAACCTACTTAGGTATTCTCACTTGAAAGTGAAATGGAAATTTTCCAATGTAGTTCCCCATTCAAAATTCTCTTGTCTTAGATAATCTCTAAAATTCAGGGATTTCATTGCATAATATTTTATTTGTTACACTTAAAATATCAGAATAGTCTGTTCCCAAAGAACTTGTTCTTCTTCTTGTATTTCCTGAATTTATTTCTAGAGAAAATATCAGAAAACCAGTAAGCATCAGATAACTAATTGAAAACATAACTAAGAGGCATCCTGAAACCAATACTGAGCTGTATACAAGAGTATACAATCGTAAAAAAAACAGTACATGAGTTCTGACTTTTGTAGAGGTGTATACACAAGCAATCCCAATGGTTAACCATCATATCTGTGGTAATAATGAAAGGAGGGGAGTTTTTTATGAGAAAAAAATATTGAAAATAAAAGAGAGTAAGGATAATGAGAGGAAACTAGACATAGCAGCTGTTGCCATTTATATTGAGATAATCCTTATTAGAATAAAATGTGAACAGGCATTTCCATTATCCTTGGAACTTCTGTTTTCATAGATTTCAATAATAATCATGCCATGACCGCAGTGGCTAGTGATAGCCATTTAGTGAAATAAATCAGAGCAATACATAATCATCTTACTTGGTTTTCTGCCCCTATTCTCAGCAAATAAATTGCCTGAGCATGTCATGTTATTTTTCTCTCCACCTCACTGTTCACCTCCCCACCCTCTACAGACATCCTGTGTTCCAAGATTATTAAAGGAAACTTAAGGCCAATAGTTCAAAGCGAGTAATTTTCATCTCCTAGGAAGGGAAAAATGGATGAAATATAAAATGTATGTTTTGCCCCTTTGTATTCTTTCCTCTGCCTGGTTGTTGGTGATTATGTAGCTTAAGGACAGTAATGAACCCAAGGGATCATAAGATATACTCTATAATTCATCTCATTAAAGATAAGTGATTTATATATTGCCTGTATCTAAAAACATTAAAGACACTTGATGCACCTCAGGTGAGAGAAACATAAACATTAAAACAAGGCAACCTAAAATGGTAAACCAATAATTTACTGGTGTAATTATCAGTCTTTCTTACAATTAAATTTTCACATTCAAGGTTAAATTGGTTATAACTCTAAAATACAATAGATCTATCTGATAGAGGAGGAAGGCATCCTCTGTCAAAGGGTGATGAGGAAAAAGTCATCTGAACCACAAAATAATACAACTGAATTTAATTAATATTCTAATAATATGATAAAATATGGGATTTTTAAATGTTAATTTATAGAGTACTTTAATTTTAAAGAACCTTTACCCTCAGCATCCTCTGACTGAAGAGAATTAAATTTACCATAACATTAATTTAAAATAGTCAAGAGAGTTTGTGGGCACAATAAAGACATGGCATAATAAACCATACATGACCACCTTTAAAACATTTGAAAATCATGTTTTAAGAGATAACTCCCTAACAATATAATTCAAGATTGGTCATCATTTGGGGGGTCCATTTTCTTCTTTTAAAATAAATTATGAAAGCTCTGGAACCTGCTGAGAGAATTTTAGAAAGGTTTTAATATGTAGTGCCTAATTCCAACAATTTTGAACCAGTGGTAAATTTCTGTTCTGTTTTGTAGGGGCAGAGAAAAGAAACTGAATGACTTCAGGAATAAAATAGCCCGTACTTTTTATTGTTTTCATTAAATTCTTCTTAATGCATCAACCAGGGCTGAAATAATTCTTCTATTATTATAAAACACAGATTGAGAAAGAAAATGTGGCAACTTGGAAACCTCAGACAAAATCCTGAATCTGGTCAAAGTAAAGTGGAGTTAATAAATCCCAGGCCACTTACAAGTTTCAAATCCTTAAAATCCTGCATGAATTGCTTCCACATCTTACCTGGCCTCCCTTTTATTTATTTTGGAAGAAGGAGTGGATAATATGCTAAACTCATTTCCAATTTCCTTCTCTGGTTTCTTTGCACTTGGTTTATTCCCAAGAGGCCCTTGGGAAGGCTGCTGGCAATCATTTACATAAATCCTCTCTCTGTAGAGGCTGTTCTTTGGGAAAGTGTAATTTATTGTCTTTACTTCCTTCAGAGAAATTTTTTTTAAACTCCTTCTTTCTTCTTCCAGCTAGATTGTTTTGAACTTCCCCGTTTTTTGTTCCATAAATCCCATCAAAGAGCAGTGAGTCCCAACAATAATTCCACATTGTGGAAGCTGGCTCAGAATTACAGGGTTATCTCTTGATGCCATAATGTTTGTAATCCCAAAATCAACTATACTTTTTTTTTCTTTCCAAAAGTCAACTAGAAGTCATATGATCCTTGGTGACATTTATCTAGCAGACAAGACATAGTCCAAGTTTTCTTGTAAGCTTTAGGTTAAATGTGCTGTTCAGTTAACACAACAAAAATTTTGAAATGCGTAGCATCCCATAACTTGTCCCTCAGGAAACCAGCCAATGCATCAACAACCAACAAGTAGCAACAACAAAATACTAGCACTTGGGAAAAATCTGCATAGATAGGCACATAGAAATAGACAGAGGATAGATGATAGATCGATCGATTGATCGATCAAGATGAAGATACAAAAATTTATGCATAGACACATTTTCCCAACACTGTTTATGATGTCAAATGTTCCCCAATACCATGTAAGAAACTTAGGGATTCATTTTTTCCTTCTTTTTCAGTTTTAGGGTCAATTTTATGAAGAAAATCATTATCATCTCTAGTGATAGCATGGCCAATGTGTTTGCCATTCCACTTCAAAGTGCTTCGGCGTTCGTGGCCATATCAAAAATAACATGGTGTAATACCCACAGGCAGTATCAATATCAATATAACAATTAGAAACTCAGAGACTTTCCTGGAATTCAGTAGAGATGGGGAATCTTTTTTTCTCACTAAATGATGACCCAGGCATTAAGTTCTTTCTTAAATCAAACCAAAAACCACTTCTACATTTGCACAGTCACATTGAACTGATTTTCCAGGCTTCATGCCTATTTAGTACAAGTATCCAGACTCCATCTCTGACTTTTACCACTAAACTCTTGACTTTCAGTAGGCTCCAAGCAAGATTCTCATTTTTGTTAATGAAAAGATTATATAACTACAGCAGCTCCAATATACTCTGAACATTGCTGTTGATCTTGAACTCTCATTCTTCTTTTAGTGTCTCCATTTTCAGTCCTGCAATAGACTGTGAACTGCAATTGAGAAAAATGAAAAATTGCATAAGATGTTTTAACAAAACCACCTGAGAATCAGAGTCTGTGATATCTCAACCATTGTAATCATGCCTTGGATCAAAGAAGGGAGGGTATTTTTAATAGATGCCGTATCTGTACATTAATTTTTCCAAGTTGCAAACATAAATAGCCTTCCACATCTCATCTACACCAAAAATATATTGTGTTTTAATAAAAAAATAACTAATTGGCATGTACTAATTTTAAGAGTAGCTATAATTAGATAATAGGCAGAGGGAGAAGCAGGCTCTCTCAAGGGAGCCTGGTGTGGGACTCAATCCCAAGACCCCGGGATCAAGGCCTGAATGAAAGGTAGATGCTCAGATGCCACCCAGGCGCCCCTATCTCAACAGTTCCTTAGAATCATCAGTAGATGTTGACATTTAATGTACTGTAATTTTTTTAAGCAATTGAGCATTGTGGTTATAGTCATGCTTCATTTGTTACTGTATTTATTTATTTGGGAAACAATATTAGTTATATTTTGTGTAGGTTTCTAAAATTAAGCAGTTTAGAAATGAAATTTGCTTTTCAAGGATAATACTAGTTTTAGTATTCAGCCTGTCTTGCATGCATGCACCTGCTAACCTAAGAGCATTCCATGGCCAATTAGGTGAAATATTTCCATGGTAGACAATATATGAGGATACACCTGTGAGCCATGGAGATCAAGTCCTTCAACGTATTGTCAGAAAAAAAAAAAAAATATATATATATATATATATATATATATATATATATATATATATAAAAGAGTGAGAGAGAGGGAAGAAAGACAGAGAGACAGAGAAAACTAAGCACTAGAGCTTTGGTTCTCAACATTTAGCATGCCTCAGAATCAATAGAGCTTGTTAAAACACAGACTGGTGGATGTAGAAGACAGAATTCTTTTTTTTTTTTTAAGATTTTATTTATTTATTCAGGAGAGACACATACACAACAGAGAGAGAGAGAGGCAGACACAGGCAGAGGGAGAAGCAGGCTCCATGCAGGGATCCTGACGTGGGACTCAATCCTGGGTCTCCAGGATCAGGTCCTGGGGTAAAGGCAGCACTAAGCCACTGAGCCACCCAGACTGCCCTCAAAAACCAGAATTCTATGGTAGTTCCCAAGATCCCTAGTTCCAGGTCCACACACACTTTCTTGAACTTATTCAACTCAAGCACTAATTAGTTGGTGCTGTGAAGGGAGTATTGCTGAAGTAATTGAGGTCCCAAATCAGCTGACCTTATGAGAGAGTGATCATATATGTGTGTTTGACCTATTTTTAAATCTGGATCTAGAGGTGAGAGACAGAGCAAATGAGAAAACAGAAGCACTACAAGGATATGGTGCACTGCTCAGGCCTAAACGTGGGAAGGACCATTAGCATAGCCTGTTGGAGCTGAGAGCAGGCCGTGGGTGACAACCTGAAACACCATGGAACTGCATTCCCATATCCACAAGGAACTAAATTCATCCCAAAACCACAATAAGCTTGGAAGTCGATTCTCTGGTAGAGATTCTAAACAATAACTCAGCTCAGGTAACACCTTGATTTCAGCTTTGTGATACCATGAGCAGAAAAGCCAGCCTGCCATGATGAATTGTGGCCCACTGATCTGTGAATGAATAAATGGTGTTGTTTTAAATTGCTGTGGTTTGGGTGATTTGTTATGCAGCAAGAGAAATTGAATACACTAGGCCTACTCCCAGAAGTTTCTTTTTTTTTTTTTTTTTTTTTTTTTCAGAAGTTTCTTATTCAGCTGCTCTCAGGTAGGGCCTGAGATTTTGTACATTTAACAAATTTGCAGATGCTACTACTGCTGTCTGTCTGCAATTTGAGAACTATATGGAATAAGGGCTTCGGGTCATGATGGACGACTGCTACTCCTTTTGTCATATGGTGGCGTCCATGAGAGAGAGTAGAGAAAATAAACTTTTTATACTGTTTAGATAATTCTACATCTGGACTCTGAGTGAATCTTCCTTTATTTTTTTTTATTATGTAAATATTAAAACATATGCCAAAATTGAAAGAATAGCATAATGAACTCCCATGCACTTATGAACCTCAATAACCAACTTCTGCAATGAATAGGATTTGGCCAACCCTGCAGTCAGTTAAGCAACCATCTCTTGGTTTCGGCTCAGGTCATGATCTCATGGTGGGAGGTAGCCCCAAGTTGGGCTCTATATTCTATACTTGGTAGTCTGCTTGAAAATTCTCTCCCTCCGCCCCTCCCCTGACTTGTGTTCCTGCTCTCTCACTCTCTTTCAAATAATCTTAAAAAATTAAAAAAAAAAAAAAATTGCCAACCCTGTCTCATCCATGTCCCTGTCCAATTTCTCACACTTCAGTGATTATTTTGAAGCTAATCCCATGCATCATATTAATTAATTACAAAATATTTTAGGATCTATCACTAATAGGTTATTTTTAATACAGTTATAATATTATTTTACCATCTAATAAAAATGGAAATATTCAGTATTTTGAGATAGGCTATTACTGATTTTTTTTAATTCATGTCCAGATAAATGAGTTGAGATTAGAATATCTGTTTATCTTTCCTGCCTTTCCAAGGGAAAAAAAAAATCATTTTATAGAGACAATTGGTTTCTAGCTTGAGGAAAACTAAAGAGATTCTTTTGATCCTGAACACACAAAATTGCTAAAACATAATTTGAACAGTACTTTACATTGTAAAGGCGATTGACCTGAAGTTAAACAATGGAAAAGTGGCTGTGAAGATTCTCAACAATTTACCTTTCCAGATTTTCTGTGCCCAATTATTTTATGTGCATATATGACAAATGAATATTTTTGTTAATTGTAAATGGCTACTCTTTCATCTCTGGGACTTTTCCTTAACCAGAGGTTCCTGTATTTTTTCCTGAGAACTGACAGGGTTATGTATATGAGTATAGAGCTAGAGCTGGAAGTAAATAAAATACCCCACATAATGAACAAGAACTCAAACCACAAATGAAAACTTTTGAAGGGATTATGACAGACAGGATGGGAAGGGGGGATAATTCTACATAAAACAGTGGAATAAAAAAATAAATAAAACAGTGGAATAGAGCCCATATAAATACTTCAGTACATCACTGTTAGTGCTGTTCAAATTTTTGTTTCTGGAATCACAAACAAAAAATGATGCAATCACATTTCTTAAAATCAGTAAAGGCTGAATAGCCCATCTTTGATACTAAAAGAAAAAAATAATAAAACAGGCAAAATTCATTAAGGCAAAGACTCTACAGACAAAAGAAAGCATTGGCATCTCACATTATCTTTAGTGTTATATGACTTTCTAGTCTTCCTATTAAAACCTATTAAATCTTTATTTAGAAAGATAACAGTCCACTAGTTTTCCTATATTTGCTATGAAATAAATGTGATGTTTATGTTTTGATTTCATTTTGATGGCAGCCATTAGAGTATATATTTGAAGTTCTGAACTATATCTCTGCCACCAATTTCTAAGTATCACATTCTACTTGATGCTTTCATAAAGTGATGAGCTAAATGGCAAAGCATATGAATAGTTTAAAGAGGACATCATAAGATCGCTGAACAAAAATTCTTTTATATTGTGTGCAAATATCATTTTCAAACTTATTCTTTCTAGCTCACCTAAAAATTGCATTTGTCAGAAATTATGATACCAGCTCTTAGTGGAAATGGAAGAAACGTAAGTCAGTAGGAAGTGCCTAATCATTCAATGTAGAGAGAATATACTTAAAAATGACAGAAAGGCCCCAAGTCTCTGGAAAAGTCTTGAAATTTCAGTCTTCTCCTACAGAATTGAGGACCTTTGGAGACCAATGCATATCCCCAATATACACCCTAGGTTTGTAAGCCTGTTGTTCTTTGTTTTAGGGCATAACACAAATTTTACCCCACATCACCTATCCTGAGTGGTGCATTTTGGTAGAGACAGAATAAATAATAAATAAATAAATAAATAAATAATAAATAAATAAATAAATAAATAAATAATAAATAAAAATAAATAAATAAAGCCTTCACATAAATACATTTATATTGATATGTATAAAGACATGTACTTGTTTACATTATGTGGATGTTCATGAATAAATAAATATGTATATATTTGCATATTATACTCCTTTTGCCTGAAATATTTGTCCTTTTGTCACCCAGTTCCAAGTCTCATTCAAGATTCAACCTAAGTTTACTCTATACCTTTATCCCCATCATCCTATCAACAAATACAAAAGTTCCCTGATTCATAATACCAAATAGTATCTTTTATAATTTCATCTTATGGCCGATATTCTTAAGTTTGCAAATTCAAATAGTCAAGTTGCATAGAAATCATGGCCAAATTTAAGATTTAACTGTGGTTAAATGATCAAATGGGTGAATCAATAAATATATTAAAGTTAATAGAATTTGATAATAAAGTGATACTTCAGTTACTAACATAGACTGGACAGTCATTCAGAAAATTCCACCCCCTTTTTTTTTTATTCCACCGAACATAATCCTAGACTATATCTCCTGGCTAAAACAGCTCAGTCAGCCCATGTGATTTATTTTAATCTGAGTTATATGAATCTTGTATAACATCTATAATCATGATCAGCTAAATATTTCCTATGTGATCCTTTCCTCTCTCTTTATTCATCCTTCAGCTGAATCCAAACCCCCAGGTAACTTTAAACTTGTACGATCTTTTAAACATAATAGCCTCTTCTAGAATGTGTGGAGCCTCTCTACTCCCTCTACCTCTCTACCCTCTCTACTCCCATCAAATTTTATCCAAGCAGGAAATAATGTTTTCTTGTTACACCAGCTAGCATTAATTTAATTAATACGAGAGTCATTATTGGAAGTGGGATACATAATTGAAATTCCTCAGATATGTCGCATTGTTGGTCAGGCAATGAGCTACAAGGATATTGACAAAAGAAATTGGAAAAAGGGATCTCTCTATCATGTAGTGAGCAAACAAATGTCCAAAATGTCACCTATGATACCTCGCAAGGCAGACCACCTGTTTACTGTTCTAGAGGGAGAGATTGGAAAACAGAAGTTAGTAATGCATGTTGGCGGCTAATTAGCTCCATTTGGCAAAATATTAGAAGAATAAAATGACCTCAAGTTACAATTGCCTTATTTGCAAGCAGAAACGAGAGGAGAGAAAGTGCAGATAATTGAGACCATATCAGATTAGCTTCTAGACCCTAAACAGTAAGATTAAATTTTTAAAAATATTTTGAACATCAAAACCCTTTTGACTTAGTTTTGAAAATAAGACTAGGGTCCCCAGCTTCAAGGTCACTTCTATTAAACTGAGCAAGAATACCTTGGAGACAAGGAAGAAGTACAAAAAATCGAAAACCATAGAAGACACCTGGGTCTGACTGAATACAAATATATTAAAAGAATATTTCATTTTAAGGGAATGTTATTGTCAAAGAAACTATAATTCCAAACTAAAAAAGAAAATCTTTGATGATTATACTCTTCTGGTCTTAAAACTGTACCTGAAGGAGGCTGGCTGTAAAAGTCAGAGCCTCCTAGGAAGCATCCTCCTCAACACTCACCTTTCTGTTGTGACTATTGAGACTGAGGCACAAGTAAAATCCTTCCAGATTTCAGAACCATGACACGGGGATCAATGTTCAAAGAAGCTCCTCTCAGGTAGCAGCTTCAAGGTCTAATCAAGGCACCGTCACTCCCCCAATGGGAGTTTGAGAGCTGCCTACACCTGACCTGGGCCTACGCAGCAGGATTTTGTATCTGACATGATGGTCCTGTTTCTCCCATCTGTCCCTTTTGTCAGATAGAGCTTGTTGTGTTTTACCTTTTCCATTATGCATTTGTTTCTCAGAGAAGGTTTCAGGTAAATGGCGTTTTTAATGTGCAGATCTCCATAGTTCAGAAAACAACATGTAGGTTTGAGCTGGTGTTGGCTGAAGGAGATTTGGGGCTATCTCCCTGGGAGAGCAGGTGAGGCAACCTGTGTTGAGGCAAAACAGGTAAACAGCTGCCTGGTGAACAGAAAGGCCGGCTGTGACCAACAGAGCATGGCTGGATGTCTACATGTCCTTACATTTTGGACACACATTACCTCTTATTTTTCATCCTCTTTTTCATAGGTCTTTATGACTACATTCTGGCCAATGGATAATCGAGTAGATGATGTATTTCACTTTTAGTTAAAATGCCTTCACCTACACATACACACAAAATGACATGAAATAAAATAATAAAATAAAACAGAATAAAATAAAATAAAATAAAATAATAAAATAAAATAAATATAAAATAAAATAAAATAATAAAATAAAATAAAATAATAAAATAAATATAAAATAAAATAAAATAAAATAAAATAAAATAAAATAAAATAAATAAAATAAAATAAAATAAAAAAATTTCCATGCTGTCATCTATTCATTTATTCCTGGTCAGTTGACTGGTGTTGACACTTGAGTCACCTTGGGAGCTGTGACAATGGCTGCTGCCTGTCAGCTTAGGTTTCTGACAGGGTATGGGAAGAGAAATTGCCCCCTGCACATCTCCCAACAGCCTTCCTCAACTCACACTACATTAGACTTTGAGCAAGAAAGAGATTTTTATTATGTTAATTCACCGAAATGTGGGGAGTTATCTATTACGTCAACTCAACTAACATCATTTTATTTTAACAAACAGAGTAACCTTCAACTAAACCCCAAATTTAATGTAAAACTTTGATAGAACAATTCAATAAACACATATACTCTTCCAAATACCATTTAACAGCCTTCCAAATATTTCACTTTCATGCGTTGCAGTTCTTTTTATCCTTAAAATGCATATATCTTTCTCAAACTCTATCTTTCCTGCCGATCTGACCTGGGGATCTTACTTATGCTAGGCTCTCCTCCAAGCTGCCTACATCAATGGATTTCCCCGAGGGCGACTTTCCTATGACTGCTTTTTAGATCCCAAAGAAGAATTTCTATTTTTCCAGCTTTGAAAACGATAACCCTGATTAACTCCTCTCAGTTTCTCACATTGGCAACGAATCCACCAAGGAGGGAGCTAAACATACTCTAAATATCTAAATAAACTACATTAACATTTTCAAAACGCTTTCTTATAGGATATGTATGTGTATTTTTTGACATGCACCTACAAATCTGTGTCACAGGAGAGGCAGTGGCTAATAGTCCCATTTTTACTAATAAGTAAAGGCTGGGGAGTTGACTTGCCAATCACCCAGCTGGTGTGGGGCTGACCTGGTGTTTGGCTTCCTGCTTCAGGAGCTTTCAAATTCAGCAACGTGCTCTCAGTTTTTAACTTAGCACGACAGATCACGACTGCTTTCTTTTTAAAAATGTTTTTCCTGAAAAAAGATAAACTTTGTTCCTGAGATCTGAGAGAGCATATTATATTTTGTGAAGTCTTCAGCATCTATCATAGCTTCTCAAACATCATGGGCCCCAGTTAAAAAAAAAAAAGTTGATTGGATAATTGTTTCCAATCTTCATGTCAGTCTTTCATTCATTTGCTCATTTTTGTTGTTGTTGTTGTTTTTCTGAGAGGAGTTACTTTTGGCCTTCTTCGGCCATGCATAGCTAGCTTCTCTCTCGGGAGTTTATTTCCAGCCACCTACAGTGCTTACTAGATGGTTTCCTGTCTGTATTCCAGATACAAGGAAACGGTATTAGGGAAGGACTTGCACCTCAATGTGGCTTGTGCAACTGTGTATCTGTAACCTTGGAAGAAACCTTGGAAGAAAAACGTGGAAAAGTTTCCTTTACACCTGCTGACTTCATGCAAGTATCTATAAAAGTAGGCAGGCTAGCATCAGCCTTCAGCAGAATTAGGAAAGACATTCATATTCTCTTTAGTGGCTGGGTATTTCTTCTGAAATAAATAACCTTCCTCGCTGATTATTTGTCGTTGATCGGATCTTGTAAATACTTAAACACGGTTTGCCTGGATATCCTAGGTCTGGGTTTATGTGTTTAGTGGGAGAGGGGATAAGACCGCCACCCTCGCAGGAATGATTGAAGGATTGAATGAGAAACACATGGTGAAAGATATTTCAAAGATTACAATAATCCAATTGTTGAATAGTTTTCAGATACACAAAGAGAACTGTTTAGTTAAATTTTCAGAACCATTAAAAGGAAAAGGAATAAAAACTAATAGTATCATAATTAGATTAGATTGGAGAAATCACATGGGAGGAGAGTGGGTTAGGAGGAGAATCCTCTGCGCAAGCCCACCCAAGGCTTTATTAGAACAAACTGGTGCCCTGCGTGCTTGTGTTATTTGGTCAAGCCTCATGCTCTGGGGCATGAGCTGCTTCTCTTAAACGGCTGTTAGGACTCATGAGGCTTTCACAAAAGTTGGGCTATACCGAATTCTCCAGAGAAGCCAGAGCTGGTAAGCTTTCAGCTCACTTGAAATAAGTGGTGCCAGAGAAACTTTGTAGCTGGGGATACATCTATGCTAGAGGGGAGTCGTTTAGAAGGATTTTCGCCCCCAAATCAGACCAAGTATCCCGGGGCAAAATAAGTGCTTTCAGCTTTGAATAATTGGTCCAGTCCCTTCTCTGCACTACCTCCTAATCCATGAGCCTGGGAGCTGTCTGCTGACCCCTCACCCATTTCTTTCGTTTTCTGGAATTCTCATTTACCTGGCACCACAGAGCAAGGCTCATGCATTTTAGCCTCTTTTTCCAGTTGGCGGAACCGAGTTTCAAGGTTTAGCAGCTTTATTTTTTCAAGAAAAAAATAGCAAAGCTAGTGATGGGAGGAGGTGAATTTGAGTAGAGTTACATGTGACCTCCAATTACCCTCTATTCTTCTTTGCATGATTTTTCTCAAAACATCCCATATAAACGTTTCCCAGGGAAGAAAACTGAAACTTGGAGGGATTAGTTGACTTCTGTTTGTTGTCATGACCCATATGTGGTTTATCAGGTCATGACCTTTCTCTTCAGCCTCTACACTCAATAGTCTTTGCACTATATCATTCTCTTTACTCTCTTTTTACATTGTTCTTTTTTACAAGAAATAAAATTATTACTCTGTGGGGTTATGCTTGTTAACTAAAATTACTGTGGTGATCATTTCATAACATAGACCCATATCAAGCAGTTATGTTGAACACCTGAAACTGATATATTATATTGATTATCTCAATAAAACAATGTTTAAAATTAAAAATATATATATATTTTTTACCTCAGGCTAACATGAGACTCGATGATGTCCACAGTGAAATTTGACTTATTATTTATTATTGAAAACAAGGGCAATGCTGTATCTAAGCCATAGTTGCAAGCCTCCAAAAATATTCAGACCCCAATCGATGAGATTTTTGGTTTGAAGCTTAAAAGAAAATCTGCAGTAATATCTGTATAATTTTGTATCCCAAACACAGGAAATCTCATAAATTGGATCCTTTTTAATTTGTTTTTTTAAGTGAAAGCACCAGTTAGTGGAGATTAAAAGAGTACTCCTGTCATGTTTCTCTAATGATTTTTCATGTCAACAAACCACGTATTCATTCTTTGTGCTGTTTAAAATAGTAGCATGAAAATATTTCCAGCTTTATCTTATGGCAAGGGGCCACCACATGGGCCCATTCCTGAGTAGCCATATGGCAATGGTGCTGCCATCTGCTTCTCCTGATACTCCTTTTCCTGGCAAAACTTGGACACATATGGGTTCTTTGTGTCTCATCTGTGTGCCTCAGGAGGAGAGGCAAAATCAGGATCTATACTTTTCTCTGGAAACAACTTTTCATAATTACTCTGAACATGAAGATCATCTCTTTTCTATTTACCTTCTTCTAGGTTTTACACACCTGCTTTCTTCTAATGGAAGCAGGAACAATTTGATTTCAGGAATATGTGAAAACTGTCAGGGCAAGCTGTCAGGTTTGAGGCATCATAATCACCTCAAAGGATTGACTGGCCTGTGCTTTGTGGATTTGAAACTTCATCACTCACGAGATAAAATGATCCATCCTTTTACATGTTGACAGGACAGCGATTTGGCGTCAATGTGGAGAGTCACGTATTCAGACAATAAAGCAGCAAAGAATCTATGAACAGGCCTTCTATATTTCCAGTGACAACTATTTTCAGTAATGCCTAAAATATTTGATGTGGGTTGTTTGGAATAATCTTAAGCAACTATGTCAATTTCACGTGTGACACATTCTTAGGCGTTAGAAAAATCATGGTAATAATCCATTTGCCAGTCTGCTTTTTAATATTTGCCTTCAAACTAAATAATTGAAATATTTAAAAGCTTGTATGCATATTTCTCTTTTAGTGTGTTTTAATTTGGTTTGAAATCTGTTTTGTGCATATGTAGTTTTTTTTTTTAACTTAAAAACCCCTCTCCTATGAAACAATATATATGAAAACAATCAGTACCATGTTGAGAATAATTAAGTGAATGAATACAACTCATTCAGGAAACTCAATGCTTACAAAAAAGAAATAAAGAACCCACAGTCTTGCTCGGTGGAGATCTACATTAGAAAGAATTACCATTGCAGCAAGCACAATTGTGAGTGATGTAGTATTCACAAAGGAGATTTTTCCAGAATGCAAAGCCCATCTTTTTGGTCTCTGCCTCTGTTACCACGCCCTGATGTGCATAGTCCTTGTACTTGAGTAATTAGCACATTTTTTAAATTTTTTTTAGAAAAGTTTTAGCACATATTTAATCGCATATTCCTTGGCAAGAGCCTCCTGCTTCTACCTATGTTGTTACTGCTGTCTCTGCTAGAAGAATTTCAAATAGAATAAATAACTTCAAATAAAATTTTATAAAATGAATAACTTTATAAAAAAGACAGAAGTGCTTGGGTGGCTCAGTCATTTGAAGTGTCTGCCTCTTGATTTCAGCTCAGGTCAAGGTCTCAGGATCTTGAGATCAAGCCCTGCCACATTGGGCTCAGCACTCAGCATGGAGCCTGCTTGAGATTCTTTTTCCTCCTCTCCGTCCCTCCTCACACTTGTTGCTTTCTCTCTCTCCATCTCAAATAAATAAAAAATAAAATCTTAAAAAGATTCTAAACTTGAGAGAACAATAATTTGAAGCTTCTGGAATTAGGAAGACTTTAAGGCAATATAATCACATATTTTATGGTATGGTTAATCTGAAAGATGACCATTTAGATGATGTCTTTTGAAGATATCTACTTGATGATGTACTGCATCATTTTGACCAAGATGATTAATTAAGGGATGGGGTTCAAGTCAGGCCAGTCCGAGCCACATACATCTCCTGGCTCTATTGGCAAAGAATGTTCTTTCCCCATTGTGGTTGTAAAGCTAATAGAGTTGCTGGCAGTCTTCTTTGCCATTGATTGTGGAGAGTCCAAAATCCAGAGAAAACATGAGAGAGGCATTGCCTGAACATCCTAGGTCAGCTCCACATATGGTTTCTATCACGTATTTCGAGATAGTCTCTTTTTAATTTAAGTCAGCTAAGTTGAATGTTTGGTTAACATCATTTTTGCTCTCAGCAACTATATATCAATACAATTCACATGGCCAAATATCATGACAAATTTATGCAATTTCATTGCCTGTTAGGCTTAAATAACCCTAATTGCTTATGTGCTTTTTGATCTATTTTCAGTATGAAGTGGAGATTTTTAAATGGATATTTTTGGAAATTTCAAGAAGATAACCTGAATGACACTGCCTACCCACTACATCTCCTACTGGAGAATAATGAAATGAACAATTGTTTTGTTGTTTATCCATTCACCTGTTGAGGGAACTTTGAGTTATTTTCACTTTCAACTGTTACAAATTAAACTGATATGTACAACTTTAAGTCAGTTTTTCTGTGAACATATGCTTTCTTTTCTCCAGAGTAAATGCCAGCAGAGTGAAATAGCCAGATTCTATGGGAGATAAATGTTTAACTTTTAAAAATAAACTGCAACATCTTTTTATTTAAAATGGTGATACCATTTTATACTCTCAACAGGAGGATATAGTTTCAGCTTTTCCACATCTTTGCCAACATGTGGTGTGTTCAGCATTTTGAATCTTGGCCATCCTAATAAATGTGTAACGATCTATGGTTGGGGTGTTGTGTTTCCCTCGTGATTCATGATGTTGAACATCCATCCATTTGCTGCCATGTTATTTTTCTTACTGAAGTTTCTGCTCAAACATTTCACCCATTTTTAAAATTGAGTTGATTGCTTCTGTTATTACAGAATTTGGCAAGTTCTTCATAAAGCCTGGATACAAGTTTTTGCATAAGATATATGATTTATCAGTGCTTTCTCTCAGCCTGTGACTTTTCTTTCTCTTAATGCTGTCTTTTGGAGAGCAGAAATTTTTAATTTTGATATCCAATTTATCAATTTGTTCTTGATGGATTGTACTTTGGTGACCTCTATCAAAATAATTATGCTAATTGAGAAGAGTTAAAATCTATGCTACACGTCTAAATATATACATACATATGTATAATTCTCGAACAGTACAACTTGCCTATAATGATAGGAAGTGGATGTGTGTTGGCCAGGGATAGAATTATAACAGGGCTACAAGGAAGACTTTGAGAGCAACGAATATGATCACTATCTTGATTATGGTCATAATTATTTGTCTATATATGACAAAACTTATCAAATTATAAGTTTAAATATGTGTAGAGTATTCCCAATCATGACTCCTTGTAGCTGATAATTATACATGACATAGCAAAATATATATTCATCTGTTAGCACAAATCAAATCATGATTTGTTTTTATTATTGTGGCTTGAATAACTCTCGAATGGTTTTGTGAACTCCTAATTCTTAGGCAAAAATCTGGCACTCAGTGATTATCACAGAAGGATTCAAAGGGTAATGAGACATATAGAAATGTCAGTTTGTATTTTCTAGTGATCTGGACAATTCTGGCTTTTCGTTTTTTTGTTTTTTTTTTTTTCCTTTTTAACTACAAGGACAGACCTGCTGGTAATGATCACAGTTGCAATATTCTATTACTGAAACCCCTAATTTTCTCAGGTGACTTATTATTACCCTGAATTACTGTTACATTCTGTTTCTGCAGCTTGCATTCCAGCTAGAATGCAGATTGTTTATCTTCCACAAGACTAGCCTTGGAATAACTCCTGGTCATAGTGTTCTGACAGTCTATTTAGGGAAAGAAAGAAGATACAGAAAGAAATGAGTAAGTGAAGGCAAGAATGTATGGCAATGAAAACAATAATTTTCTTTTATTTAGAAAAGGAAATAGTGACAACACAATCAAAATGCATTTAGTTCCAGGACAATTTGGCTTAAAAAAAAAGATTACCACTTCTTTAACAGCTAAGGTGGTTGTCTTAGGCATGTAAATGGGAAACTCATGGGTAGTAATGGCATATAGATCACAGTCTTATGGCTTACTAGTTGAGAGACCATTGAATCTCGAGTATCAGATTCCTACCATTATCTGTTTATTTTAAAAAGAAAAAAAAAATGTTGGTTTATCTTTTCTTCTATCAGGTTTAAAAATACCAACTGTTTATTCACTATGAAATGAAGTTAAAAAATTATAAGCCATCTAAAGTTATAATACCTAAAAGGAAAAGCATACTACTTAGGGATAAGATAGAGTATTGGTTAAAGACTGGAAATAGGGATCCCTGGGTGGTGCAGCGGTTTGGCGCCTGCCTTTGGCCCAGGGCGCGATCCTGGAGACCCGGGATCGAATCCCACGTCGGGCTCCCGGTGCATGGAGCCTGCTTCTCGCTCTGCCTGTGTCTCTGCCTCATTCTCTCTCTCTCTCTCTGTGACTATCACAAATAAATAAAAATTAAAAAAAAATAATAAAGACTGGAAATAAAATTTAGAGCAGTGATACACCTACTAAAAATTAGTAGGGGTAATAAAAAGAATCCTCCAGCGTCTACTCCAATGAGCATCAATTCTATCATCCATAATAAAACAAGGTTCACAGAAGTATTGCTTTTTCTGCAGATTTCTCTGTGTTCTTTTACCCAGTATAGTCCCTTCAGACACTAATACATCTCTGCCAGTCAGATGACATCTTAGTCTTACTATGCCATTCAGGTTTCACATTCAAGTACTATCCTATTCTTGCCTGAAACTATTCTTCACTGAGAAATCCGCTTTCCTCACAGCTGGGTCTACTCCCTGTGAGTGTGATATCAAGTACATTAAAGATAAATTCATGCACATACAATTCCTCCATGCAAGTGTGTTGCTTTTCAATTGTAAAAATCTAACATAAAATTTACCATCTTAACCATTTTAGGTGTACAGTTCAGTAGTTATGTACATTTGCAATGTTGCACAGTCCATCTCTAAAGCCCTTTTTTTTTTTTTGCAACAATGAAACTTTATATCCATTAAACAACTACTTCCCTCTTCCTATTTCTTTTTTTTTTCCCTCTTCCTATTTCTGAGTTTTAGGTATCTCGAATGAGCAGAATCGTATATATTGACTTCTCATGACTAGCATATTTCATTTAATATAATGTCCATAGGGTTCATCCATGTTGTAGTAAATGACAGGATTTCCATCTTTTATAAGGCTGAACAGCTTTTCATTGTACGTATTTTCTTGTATCCATGCACCTGTCTAGACATTTGTGTTGCTTTTGGTTACTCTGAATAATGCTTCAACGAACATGAGTTTGAAGTATCTCTTTAAGATCCTGCTTTCTATTCTTTTGGATATAGATCCAAAAATGAGGCAATAATAGAATAACTTCAATCTTAATTTTGGGGGCAACCACCATACTGTTTTCTACAGTAGCTGTACCATCTTACACTGTGACCAACAGTGCACAAGAGTTCTAATTTCTCTACATCCTTGCCAACACTTGACATTTTGTTTATTTATTTATATTTTTAAAATAGTGGTCATTTTAATGAATATGAGGTGACATCGTGGTTTTGATGTGTATTTTTCTAATTATTACTGATGCTGAGTTTCATTTTAAATACTCAGAAACTGGGCAGCCTGGGTGGCTCAGCAATTGGGTGCCTGCCTTTGGCCCAGGGAGTGATCCTGGAGTCCTGGGATCAACTCCCATATCGGGCTTCCTACATGGAGCCTGCTTCTCCCTCTGCCTGTGTCTCTGCCTCTCTCTCTTTCTGTGTCTCTCAGAAATAAATAAAATCTTTAAAAAATACTCATTAACCATTTGTATACCCTTTGGGGGAAATGTCTATTCAAGTTCTTTGCCCATTTTTTTGTTTGGTTGTTTTCTTGTTGAGTTTGTATGAGTTCTTTGTATATTTTTGATATCAATTCTCTACCAGATATAAAATTTACAAATATCTTCTATTGTGTAGACTACCTTTCCATTCTGTTTCTTTTGATACACAGAAGTTTTTGAGTATTTTTGTCATCCTATTTGTATATTTTTGCTTTTATTGCCTAAGCTTTTGGTAACAGACCCAATAAATCATTATCAACTTGAATATCTTGAAGCTTTTTCTCTATGCTTTTTTTCTTTCTCTTTTTCTAGGCATCTGATAGATCTAGCTCTTAATGTTTAGGTCTTTAACCCATTTGAGTTCATTATATGGTGTAAGGTAAAGATCCAACCTGTTCTTTTCAATGTGGATATATAGTTTTTCCAACACCACTCATTAAAGAGAATGTCCCTTTCACATTGTGTGGTCTTGGCATCCATGTAAAAGATCATTTGATCAAATCTATGATGGTTTATTCCTGAATTCTCTATTTTCCTCTGCTCTATATGTCTGTTTTTATCCCAGCATCACACTGTTTTAATTACTATAGGTTTGTATTGAAATCCAGAAGTATGAGGTCTCCAACTTTGTTCTTCCCTTCAGAGGTTATTTTAGCTATTCATGGTCCTTTGAGATTCTATATGATATTAGGATTTTTCTACTATTTCTGCAAAAAAAAAAAAAATGCCATCAGGGTTTTAATAGGATTGTATTATTGCTATAGATTGCTTCAGGTAGAATGGACATTTTAATAGTGCTAAGGTTTTTAATCCGTTAACATGGAATGTTTTTCTACTTATTTGTGTCTTTAGTTTCTTCCAGGAGTGTTATAGTTTTCAATGTACAAGTCTTTTACTTTCTTGATTATATTTACTATAGAGCATCATATTCTTTTTTGATGCTATTGTAAATGGTATTGTTTCATTAATATCATTTTTGGATTGTTCATTGTTATAGAAACAACTGATTTTTTTAAGTGTTGATTTTTGTATCCTATAAATCTGCTTAATTATTCTAACAAGGGTTTGTGTGAGTGATCTTTATTGTTTTCTACATAAAGGATTATACCATATGCAGAGATGAGTTTACATCTTCCTTTCCATTTGGTTATCTTGTATTTCTTTCTCAGGTTTATTGCTTTTACTAGGAGTTTCAAAACGATGTTGAATAGAAATGGAGAAAGTGAACATCCTTACCATGCCTCTGATTTTAGAAGAAAAGATTTCAATTTTTAACTACTAGGTGTGACATATGCCACAGGATTTTTCATATATGATTTTTATTACGTTCAGGTAGCTTCCTTCTATTTCTAGTTTGTTGAGGTTTTTTAATCATAAAAGGGTATTGAAGTTAAGTTCTTTTATCACATCAATTGAGGTGATCATGTGGTCTTGTACTTCACTCTGTTATTGTGGCATATTATGCAGATTGATTTTTATATGTTGAAACACTTGTGTTAAAGGAATACATCTGACATAGTCTTGGTGTATAATCTTTTTAATGCACTGTTGAATATGGTTTACTAATACTTTGCTGAGGATTTTTTTTTTTTTTTTTCACCAATATTCATCAGGGTATTGGTGTAGTTTCCTTGTAGTGTCTTTTTCTGGCTTTGTTATCAGGGTAAGTTTGGGTTCCTAGAATAAATTTGGATTTGTTTCTTCCACTTCAGTTTTTTTTTTTTTTTTCTTTTTGAAATTTGAAGAAGACTGATGTTAATCTTTTTAAAATGTTTTCTAGAATTCTTCAGTGAAATCATGTGGTCCTAGGATTTTCTTTATTGGGAGATTGATTACTGCCTTAATGGTTAGATCTCTAATCCATTTGAGTTAACTTTTTTCTTCATAATTTAGCATTTTTAAAAAATAATTTAGCCTTGGTAGTTTATACGGTTTTCAAAATTTATGCATTTCTTCTGGTTTGTCCAATTTCTTTGCATATAAAAAATCATAGTATTCTCTTATCACTCTTTTTTTATTTCTGTGGCATCAGTAGAAATATCCTTTCATTTCTGATTTTAGTTATTTGAATTTTCTTTTTTTTCATGGTTAATCTACATAGATTAAGGTTTGTCAATTTTGTTGATCCTTTCAAAAAATAATTCCTAATTTCATTACTTTTCTATTCTCTATTTTATCTCTGCTCTAGTCTTTATTATCTCCTTCCTGTCATTAACTTTGTGTTTAATTTGTTCTTTTTATAACTTCTTGAGGTGTAATGTTTGCTATTTGAGATCTATTTACTGCTATACATTTCGATCTTAATACTGCATTTGCTGAATCTCATGAATTAGCTATGTTATAGTTTTATTTATTTTTATATATTTTCTGATCATGTCATTTCTTCTTTGACAATTGGTTGTTTAAGCATATGGTGTTTAATTTCAACAAATTTGCAGATTTTCTAGTTTTTAATTTTGCTACATTGCTTGTTTCTTTCATTGTAGCTGTAAAAGATACTCTGTAAGATTTCAATTCTTCTCAAATGTTTTAAGAATATTTTTATAATCTATCACAAAATCTGTCCTGGAGAATGTTCCACTTCCACTTCAGAAGACCATACATTCTCTGTTTTTTGAATGAAGTATTCTGTGTATGTCTATTAGGTCAACTGGTCTCTAGTGTGTTCAAGTCATCTGTTTCTTTATTTGCTTTTCTATCTTGCTTTTCAACCATTATTGAAATTGTGCTATTGAAGTTTTATAGTATTATTGTGTTGCCCTCTGCTACTACTCCTATCTCAGCCCTGTTAATGTTTGCTTCATATATTTGGGAGTTCCAGTGTTAGGTGTATTTATATTTATAATTGTTGTATATCCCTGATAAGCAGACCTTCTTATCATGAATATCTTTCATTACCTCATATGACAGTTTTTGATGTAAAGTCTATTTTATCCAAGTATGGATAAAAGAGAACAGCTTCCTCTGTTCTCTTTTGGTTACCATTTGCAGGTAATTTCTGTCTCTATTCTTTTGCTTTCAACCTATGCATGTTCTTACATTGAAAATGAGTTTCCAGTGCAGCATATAGTTGGATCTTTTTTCTTTTTAACCATTCAGTCAATATTTGACTTTTTTAAAGATTTTATTTATTTATTCATGAGAAACACAGAGAAAGGGCAGCCTGGGTGGCTCAGTGGTTTAGCGCTGCCTAGCCCAGGGCCTGATCCTGGAGACCCAGGATCCAGTCCCACATCAGGCTCCCTCGTGGAGCCTGCTTCTCCCTCTGCCTCTTTCTCTCTCTCTCTAATAAATAAATAAAATCTTAAAAAAAAAAAAAAAAAAGACACAGAAAAGCAGAGATCTAGGCAGAGGGAGAAGCAGGCTCCCTGCAGGAACCTGATGTGGGACTTAATCCCAGAACCCTGGGATCATGCCCTGAGCCAAAGGCAGATGCTCAACCACTGAGGCACCCAGGTGCCCCAATATTTGACTTTTAATTGGGATAGATACACTTACATTTAAAGAAGTGGTAGAGGGCCACCTGAGTGGCCCAACTGGTTAAATATCTGACTTTGGTTCAGGTCAGGATCTCAGGGTCCTGAGATTGAGTCCTGCATTGGGCTCTTGGCTCAGCCGGGAGTCTGCTTATCCCTCTTTCTCTTTCCCTCCCTCCCACTTGTACACTCTTTCTCTCCCCCTCTCAAATAAAATCTTAAAAAAAAAAAATAAACAATAGTGGTAGGAAAGACTTACCGTATTGCCATTTTGTTAATTCTTTTCTGCATATCTTGTAGATATTTTATGTTCCTCTTTTAATGCCTTCCTCCTGTATGTGTGTATGTTTATTGACTGCTTTGATTTCTTATTTCCTTTTGTATATTTTCAACAGATATTTTCTTTGTGTTTGCCATAGGGTTTAGATGAAGCATTAACGATTGCAAATTGAAAATTATTTAACTTAAATTACATACAAAAACTACTGCTTTACATCTTTACTCCCCAACTTTGTTATTGATGCCATATATTACATCTTTTATCCTGTATACCATTAACATACATTTATAGTTATTTTTATGCTTTTGTCTTTTAAATCTATGCCAGAATTAAGAGTGTTTTCTTTATTATTACAATTACAGAAGTGTAACATTACAATACCATAAAATTCTAATTCATCTTTATATTTACTTATACTAGAGAGCTTTATATTTTCATATGATTTTCTGTTATTGTCCACCATCCTTTCATTTCAGCTAAAGAAATCCCTTTAGCATTTGTTATAGGGCAGGTTTGGGGATACAGTACCTCAGATGTCATTTTCTGGGAAAGTCTTAATTTTTCCTTCAATTTTGAAAGATTGTTTTGCCAGATATAGTATTACTGGTTGGCAGTTTTCTTTTTGGTACTTTGAATGTATTATCTCACTCCCTTCTGGCCTGCAAGATTTCAACCGAGAAATCTGTTGATAATCTTAACTGGTTTTGGGAGTTCTCACAAAGGCGATGTTGTCTGTATATTGTTGTTAAATTGATGTTTCCATGGAGAAATGAGGATCCAGAGCTTCCTTTTCTGCCATTTTGCTGACATCACTCAAATATGTTTTTTAAATGATTCCTGCATTGTACTGTTTTAAAACATGCCGAGCTTTTGTCAGTATGCTATAAAGAAATCAGAATTCATTCTGCGTATCGCAGAAGAAGAAAATTTAATCCAGGAATTAAGTGGCCACAAATTATTGGATTTTTAAATCCCCTTTCTGAATGATCTGGAGTCAGGTGCCCACAGCTATATTTCTGAAATCTAAAAGACCTCTTTACAGCAGAGATGACAAATATTTTCCACCTTCACTATCACTAGAACTGCTTCTTTAAATTTAAAAAGCAAGTGATTCCGCCATGCAATACAGAAATGGGGCAAATATTGTCTCCCAGGTCTCCAAAATTAAGAAAGTATTTCCACTCTCTTGTATTTCCTAAATGTCATTAAATGTTTCCAATTAAAATAATTCCCTCACAGAATCTTAATTGTAAGAAACTCTTGCTATTTTCATTTGTTTTGTTCCACTGCCACCATTCACAAATGGTACCAAATCAAGTGAGAATAAAGACTGAATGCCAACTGGCTACAGACAACACAGACTGCCCTTTGGGTTAGTCAGTATTCACAGACATCCTACTACCTAAAAAGGAAAAAAATAACATGCTATAAGAAAATAATGAAAAAATCATCTTAAAAACATAATTTCACTCATTTTCTTCTCAAATAGTAATATTCAATAGCCAATAGTCTATTTCTTATCTGGGAGATGTTTTCTCCTCTAGTTTAGTCATAATCCTAATCTTGAATTAAATTTCACATAATTACATATAAATTGACTAGCAAAAAGGCCAGCTTAAAGTTACAGAATGTTGCATGTTCTGTTTATACCCAAGATGTAGAAACTGTAAAGAAAACCACTCCAACCTAAGAATAGGAATGTGGTGCATAAACAAAGCAAAAGAAAACAAAAACAACTTTTTTAGAAAATCTTTCAGAAATTTGAAGTCACAGGACAACCAGATAGCATAAAGTTGTTGGAGCAAGTCAAATCAAATGATGGGAGGAGAGCATTGGCACACCTGTTGGAGGTGAGTGTGGGGAACATAGAAAGTGATACTGAGTATATATCAGTTGCTAAAAACAATTTACTGAATCTTTTTACATATTGCTAAAAGCTGAGTGTGGACTAGAGGGTAGTTCTGAATCCCTAGCAGCCAGACAGTGGAGTTTATACCCACTCGCAAGCTGTTCTTCACAGATCTCTCCTGGAATTCATGACAATAAGATATGTATGAAAACCTGTAAAAGTTATATCGATTACATTTTATTATCAAAGAGCTTTAGCATTAATAACATTCATATCATTTTATAGACATGGCTTCCTGAGATGTAGACTTAATAATTTATAAACCATTACATTTTCTAAGAGCAATTCATTTGTTCTCTGTGCCAAATATATAATTAAGCTATGTTTACTGTGAGCACAAGTAGAATTTTAGGAGGCCCATTGTTTGCTGAGTGATGAAGTGATTAACTCTGCAAATCATATTCCACATTAGGCATCCCAAAGCTGACAAGCCTTGCACATGAAAAGTCCAGTGTATAAGTATAAAACAGGTAGACCATATCAGATTTAATTGCATTCTATTTTATCTTTTAAATGACATTACAAAGAAAACAATATAAAGCATTCTAATATTTATTTATATGTCTTGGAATATTTTGACCAACATTAAACATCTTTGAGTCATCAAATTTATCAACAGTTCTGTATGAAAATAAGAAATTAAGATAATTTAATGAGTTCAATATGTAATTAACCTCAGAAGCATTACCTATGCTTTCAAATCTGTCCCAGAGTATATTCTAAAACATTTTACTTAATTATTTTATGTTTAATAAATCTTTCAGCTAAAATTAGAGATCAAAATTCAGCATTTAGGCTTATAATCTTTGTGTTCTGGGTCTGTATTTGATACTACTGACAAAAACAAATGATATTAATTCACAAATGGCTCAAAAGATCAAAATGTGCAAAACCCCACTTGAATTTAGTTATATGATGTATAGCTTTTCTGGGAATAGGGATGTTGTGTTAAAAGGAAAAGAAATCCAAATAATATCAATTATAAAGATAAAAGTATAAACCAGAATGTCTGTTGAGTGTTTCATATGTAATCTCCATGACAACAAGAGCTCGTAGGTTTTGTTCATCATTGCATCCCCAAGTGTTTGTATAGAAGTTGCTCAACAATTATTTTGTAATGAAATGGTAATGAAGAACAAATATAAATATTTATAGCTGTGTTGAAAATTTTTTTATCTGCCTTGTGAGATCTACCATTTCTGCTTTGAGAGGAAGGGAAAAGAAGTAGGAAAAACAAAATCACATATTGAAGACCCAATATGTCTCTACAAATATTTTTCTCAGTATTTACATCAACATTGTGTGGAAATGGTTGTCTTGATTTTCTAGGAAAATGAGGCAAATAGTACTGAAATGGTGTGACCAAGATTGCACAGTTAGAAAAAAGTAGCCTGAACATATTTGGTTGTAGGGTTTTCAATTTTCTCTTAGAATTGAAGCGGTGGCTGTGTTCACAGAACCACCAAACAATAGGGCACAGTCATTCTGAACATTTGAATTATCTTCAGCAGTCACTGAAATAAGTATACAGCCATCTGTTAATGAGCAAGTTACTCAAAGCTTAGCCATATATATTTAATTTGATTTATATTCTATTAATCTTGAACAGTTTACTTGCAGAGACAATGGCCTTTGTTCCTAACTGCCTATAATTCTGTTCTTGCCACAATCACCCAACAAAGTTTCCTAAGAAACTAAATCCATGGGATATTCCAGCTAAATGCATTCACTTAATTCCTAGCAATGACTTCTGACATGATTTTGTCCCCCATCTCTGTACCTAATGAGGAGAGGAAAAAAAAACAGCTTGTCATGAAAATGGGCAATTCACTTGTAACCTACTCGGTCTTTTCCATCAGGGTCCTGATATGATCCCTCAAAATATTCCAGAGTAAAAGAAGCCTTCCAGTTAGATGAAAACAGCAGCCACTGAAGCTTTTTCTTTTCAATTCCTCAATCCTTTCCTGAAACATACCATTCTGTAGTACAGAGAAGATCTATTGCTCTTCTCATGACCGTGAGATTGCACTCTTCAGTTTTTACTCTTCTGTTACATTCCTGATAGGAGTCTGGGCCACAGACTGAAAATGTGGGTTCTTTTTATCACCCTGATATGGTACAGTACAAATGTTGCTCTGTGTATAGTCTTCCACAAAGAGTATATCTTTCTTGTTTATAACCCTTGAAATCAAGGATCAATGTGCTGAATCATTTTAATCAATCCTAGAAACAATGCATGAGGTAAAGGCAGTATGTGTAGGTTATTTTATCTTGATTATAGATGTGAGTCTAAGGCTCCCATTTCAATATAGGATGCCGGCAATTTCGTCAAAAAGAACAACACCACAATGATAAATAAAAGTATTCTATCCTTAGGTAACTTTTTAGGAGTAACTGATAATTTTAATGATATATGTGGATAAAGGAGAAAATGAAAAAAGTCTCTTGCATAGGAAAGTAATACAGCAAGATGACCATATTGGTTCATTTCAAAAATAAAACAATTGTTGGTCTGGCCCACTTTACACAGAGATTTGCTTAGTTTTTGAAAAATCATAATAAAATAATAACTATCAAATAGGATTTGCTCGCAAGACATAGAGCTCCAACTTTATCAGATGTTTAATCCTCAGAACAACCACTTTCATTATGTGCTATGGTTCCTATTTTATAGCCAAGGAAACTAGAAGAACTGAAACTAAAAATTCATAGAACTCATGTACTGTAACAGATTTAATGTTAGAGTTAGAAATTAAGATTCATTTTCTTTATTGGTTCTCTATTAACTGTTTATATATGTAGTATAATTGGAAATATGTTCAATATAATGATTGATACATATAATGCCTGAGGAAAATTATTAGGAACTTCTAAATCCTAAATTTGAGAATGTTTCTATTGCAAATATTTATTTAATAAATATATTAGAATTTATATTAATTTTGTATATCAAAGTGCCTTATTAAGTGATGCCAAATATTTACAATGAAGATAACAGATTGATACACAAATATATTTGTACATCATACCTGTCATAATTTTTGTAATTGATAATTCTATCATCCTACAGTATGTCACTTCCTTCACTGAAAAAAAATAATTGTATCAGTCAGTTTTTGTTTCTGTTTAATGGTATCATCACTTAGATGATACAATCTAATATTTCTGTTCAATAATTTGTAAGATTATTAGTAAACCAAAAATTCATCTGTTTCATTCATCTATATTTAAACTTATTAAAGACTATGCACCTATTATAAGTATATAAACATTAATGTATACATAATTTATATTTATGTGAAAAATATGTACACATAATATGCATTTATATTATATATCATTAAATTCATAATGGATTATAAATTTTATATTGTGTCAAATATTTAGTAATCATCCCTAGTTATGTTTTTTCCTCAAAACTTAGGAACATGGGAAGTTAAATTTTAAATATTTTAATAGACTTAAAACATGAAGTTTATATGCAGAATTTAGCACTTTATATTCTGCTAAGATAGAAGTCAAGAATAGTAATTTCTGAAGACAAGTTTAGCATTCTTCCATGTATATTTCTCATAAAATTGCTAACTAAATAGTTACTACAAACGATGTAAGTCAGAGCCTTTTTTAAACTTCAGATCTGTAAGTTGCATATATAAGCAAATACAAACATGTAAACTTATGAAGCATTTTTAATAAAGCTGCCACAAAGAAAACAATCTTATTTTTTCCTTAAAGTGAATTTTACTTCTAATTCTGTTTCCCAGGGGAACTAATTTTTTTTTCTTATTTTGATTTCTTTTACATTTTATCATTTGAAGACCTGGACACATGGAAAACAGAGATGCGGTTGACTAGCTAACTTGTAACAACAACGACAAAACTCATTTAGTAACAATGGGTGATATGGAAATGTTTGTAATATCCCCAGAATAGTAAAACACAGGTGTCTCACCCGTATCACAGATACCTGACTAGAATTTAGAAGGATTGCTCTTGGGTATAAAGCTTTAAAGAAAAAAAAAGAAACGTTTGTTAAAAATGAAACATATGTCAAGGAACTTTTCCATGTTACCCTAAAATGAATTAACTCAAAATTCAAAATGTTTTCCTTTCAAATATGAAAATCTCGGTTTGACCACTGTCTATTTTTAAAAGTGATGTTTAAATCTAAAATTTACCTAAAAATGTATTTACTTTAGCAAATATATCAACTCAGATATGAGCCTTTATGCCAAAGGAACTTTATAGGCAAAACTGGGCACACCATGTGTGCCATCTTAGTCATGTATGTTAGTGGTGAGAGAACAGATTTGATTTTCAGAAAGTGATCCACAAATAACATTTTCTTGTGTTAAGATACCCATATTTAGCCCAATTAAGATTAGGATCTTCATCAATTTTCTGGTCTTCAATGTACAGAATCCTCTTCCATGGTGTGGTATAAATATATCCTATTTTGTCTGCCCACAATGCTTTCATTCTTCAGTTAACAAATACACATTGTTTTCTTGGGAAGTTAATCCCCCCAATGAATTTGGCTCTTGTGGGCTACCACTCATCCTACTACACACAAAAAACGTTCAGAATGAATGGCCATGTGGCCCATATGAGGTCAGTTAGGTCCTAGATCCCACAAACATAGAAGTCTGGGCACTGAAGTTACTCTGAACGGAGGTATCTGAGAGCAAACTTTTCTAAGAGGATTTTTAAGCTTGCTGAAGTTCCTCCATCTGGCTTAGCTCTTTCTTGGATTTGATTTTGTGTTTTGCTATTTAAAAATTACTATGGGTTAATCAGAATCCTTCAAATGATTTTTTTTTGTTTAGTTATAACTACTTTGTTGTTTTAACCAAAATATGTGATGCATTTTGTCAATAGAGAAAAAGCTCATTGTGACTCTGATAAACCCAAACTATTTTTTCTTTCCCATTTGCTTTCATCTTATAGATAGTTCAGGAGTCAATGCCTTTAAAATTTTATTTCACTTGGTTTGAGTACTCAGATAAAGCCTTTTGATTTATCAAGAGAGCAAGAGAAAGGCGGGCGGGGGGAGGAAGAGGAGGGATAGAGGGAGAAAGTGAGAGGGAGGAGAGAGAAAGGTTTGCTAGGATTATTGGGTATGGTAAAAATACAGGCTTCGAAGAATCCTATGAAAAAGAACTTAGTAAAATTAGAAAAATTGGTTGTGGCATGACTTTGTATTTATGTTCCATATTGTCAGATGGTAGCAATGATTAGTGAGAAAGGTGTAATCATTTCTTTCTGCAAAATTGTTACATACTTCTCTCAAGTTTATTCTGAGGATGTAAAACTGTTCTTTGTGCATCAACGGGAGATGATGCCTGGCTTTATTTACAATGGGTTGGATAGTATCATTCACAATTTGATATTATAGCCAGAATGGCCTCTGGAACATATGAACTATCTAAACACCACGCCTGCTTCCCCTCCCTGCCACCTCGTCAGTCTTTCTCAGTGTCCTGCTCTTCTTGATCCTTAGGTTCAATAGCGTGTATTTGTGGGCATTTTGTGATTGACTATTTTCTGTATTTGCCTATGACACTCTTGGTTTTATGCTATTGTCTTGGTTTAATTATTAATTGTACTATTACCTAAAATTCCTGGTATAGGGGTGCCTGGGTGGCATACTTGATTGAACCTCTGTCTCTTGGCTTCAGCTCAGGTCATGATCTAGCTTGTGGGATTGAGACTCCTCTGCTCTGCTCTCAACATGGGGTCTACTTGAGCTGCTCTCTCTCTCTCTCCCTCTGCCCCACCTATCCATGCTCTGTCTCTCTAAAATAATTTCTCATCTATACCATGACACTTTTTTAAAAATATGTGTTCATCTTACTATTGGACAATTAACAACAAGGTAAAGAAGTAAATAGAACTTGTTTGGGAAGCATCAGGAGCATAGCATATCATTTACTATTAGAAATACTCAAACACCAAACAAAAGCAAATTAAGACTTGTACTCAAAATGTTCAGCTTCATATGTAAATTTTTGAATAGGTTTTCCTAATAAAATTATAAATTGACTAATAGCCACATAAGCAATTGAAGACATTTCACATATAACATTGAAAAGAAATGTATGGGTGTGTGTGTGTGTGTATGTGTGTGTCTCACAGAAAGGTAACTAGAAAAGCCATCCATAGGTTTTGAGAAAAAAAAAATGGCCTTTTATCTCATGCAGATAACCAATGAATTATGTGATAGCAAATGCTCTTACTGCTTGATTGACAAAATAAGAAAGAAAGAAAGAAAGAAAGAAAGAAAGAAAGAAAGAAAGAAAGAAAGAAGAAAAAAAAAGAAAGAAAGAAAGAGTAATACAGGTGTACACATGGCCTTGTGTGCATGTATAAGCAGAATTCCTCAGCTATTGAAATAAGATAAAAAGTTATTTTTCCATCATTAATTTTAGAGTTATACTCCTAATTACTGTGATGATTTTAATTACTTGTGATATGCTTCCTTAAAAACAAGTATCTCATATAAAGATTTCTAGGTTTCCTTGTTATAAAATAAAAACATCGGAAAATACATTATACAGATTTGCTCAGTTGTGTATAACTAGGATCAAGCAGTTCTGGTGTCTATGGAACATCACATCGTAGCTTAATTATACCACTATGCCCCTGGCATTTTATGGTGAATAGTTACAGGAATACAATGTACCTGTTTTGTTCACACAATTTGTGCATTTAAAAAAAATACTTTAAAGGAGGCAAATTTTACTTGTTTAATTATTGGAAAACAAAATGTTAATCAAATACATTTTTCTCATTTTATTAGCTACTGAGAAAGTTGACAAAACTCCTGAATTTAAAAGTAAACAACTCAGATATTTAAAATTTGCTCTTCAAATCTTCCATTTTTTTTTCCCAATATTATTTGGCATGTGCAGCTGGCTTTTAACATAGATAAATATTTGGTTTCCACAAATTTTCTACTTGACCTGAGGACATATAGACATATTTTCTGAAAAGGTATTGATTTTCCCCCACAAATTATAGGGACATAGAATGAAAACAAAATATTCTTAAAAATAATAAAAGCAAGAGTAAATGTAGAGAAAAAACTAAAGTAGGAACAAGCAAACAAAAGCAAAGAAGAGAACTACAAGTCCCATGTTAGAGGACAAATCTCTGAACCAGCTGGAAGTTGTCAGTAGATTTGCTTCTGTGTTTCATGCAATAAATATGGAAGAAAACATCTGTTGGCACCCCCTCCTCCCCAACACAAGCTAGTCTGATATTAATTCAAGAAGAGTTGTTTTGATTTTCTAGGTTGAATATTCTGAACTGAGTGAAGGATGCTACTTTATATCCTTGCACTCTCCTTTTATTTTAGAGTTAGAAACCTACATTAAGAAGTGCTGGGCAACCCAGGGTTTTAGGTTAATATTTTTAAAAATATTGTGATTTAAGTTGGATTTCTATAGTCATTGCATAATGGATCATAATTCCACTGAATATCAAAATTTCCCTATGAAGTTTTGCATCAAATTTTCTTGATCCATTAAAAAGCATATTTGTATTTATATTGGGATTACACTTAATTTATGAATTAATCTAGGGAAAACTGAGTTCTCTTACTACATTGAATTATCTAAGAAGAGAAATGTCTTTCTACTTATTCAAGTCTACTTTAATATTGTGCAGAAGTGTTTTAAAATTCCACTCATATAGTAAAATTGTATACTTTCTGTTAACCTTACTTTTAGTTTCTTATCCTTTTTGTTATTTTGTTTTTTATCCTCTCAATATATCTAATATTATTTATATATGAAGACTATTGATTTCCTATTAGGTAATGAGAAAATGTATAAACCTCTGAGCTAAAAATTACAAAGTTGAATATTAAAAATATTTTTATTGAATTTTCATTTCTTCAATATTGTTTGGACATTTAGAGAGGATTTGAGGATAAAATACCTAGTTTCACAAAGTGTCTTTCTATCCAAAGGGTGTAGACATGACTATTTCAGTTTATTTTTTGAAAATGTATATATTTTGTCCTGATTTTCCCTCATGAATTTTAAGAAGGTGGAAGTGTATGTTTCATTTTTGCGGTGGTATAGTCGAGCTCAGGGATAGACTTATAGCTCAGTCATGCATGAATATTCTCTCATTAGAGCCTCCTCTGTATTGAAGTATTTGGGTGGTAATTCACTAGGGATATTCACTTCCACATTTGGTCTCTTTACTTACTTTATTGAATCCTTTTACTATTTGAGTTAGCCATTGTTTCTTTGGGGTTTTCCAGATGACTGACTGTATCATCTACACATAGAGAACATTTTATTTAGTGTCTTCTTATTCCAATTGGTTTTCCTCCTTAATTGAACAACAATGGAGTTATTGGACTCCTTGCCTTATTTATGATATTAATGGGAATGCCCCTGGTTTTCCCCAAATGTAAGCTAGTGTGTTTAGGATTAAGATAATTATGCATATAATCATCATAGGAAAGTCTCTTTTAATTCTCATTTTCATGTATTTTTTTAATTGGAAATGAGTATTGACATTCTTTGAAGGCTTTTTTTTTTAAGATTTTTATTTATTTATTCATGAGAGATAGAGAGAGAGGCAGAGACATAGGCAGGCATAGAGAGAAGCAGGCTCCATGCAGGGAGCCCATCGTGGGACTCGATCCCAGGTCTCCAGGATCAAGCCTTGAGCTGAAGCCAGACGCTCAACCACTGAGCCACCCAGGCATCCCCGAAGGCTTTTTATTTTTACATCTATAGAGCTATTTGTATGATTTTCCTTACATATTCAGTATAGTGTGTTACATTAATGCAGTTATATTATATAGAGGTCCTAATCCTGAAACAACTCTGAATTCTTGAAATGATTTTTACTTGTTCTTTACATATCATTTTCTTACTATAGTGCTAAATTCTATTTATTTACATCATACGTGGAATTTTTGTCATGGTATTTGTAAGTGATATTAGTTTAAAACTTTTCTTTCTTAGGTGTAGATATCAGTTATGTTTAGGAAAAATTTATAATACATTGAGACTATCTGGCTTTTGAGGTTTGGTAGATTGCTTTGAGATACCATTTTGACCTTTTGCTTTTCCCAGGGGTAGTTTCTTAATAACTTTCTTAATATCTCCAAGGATAATTCATGAATTGAAATTGAAATTTTCTATCTTTAATGAGGTTAATTTTTGAAAAAAAAATGCATTTCTCTAGGAAATTCCAATTCTCCAATTCCTTTAGTTTCCCTACATATTTGCAAAAAGGTCTCAAAATTTCTATAAAATCAATTTTGTTTCAATGGTTGTTTTCCTTTCAGAATCTTTTATATGTTGCATATTTTCTCTTTTTTTCTTAATTTTTTTTAGCAATATCTCTATTTGTTAATCAGGACCTACATATACATTTGACAGAAAGGACCATTAATCATCCAAATTTCTTAGACTTTAGGATGAAGTAAATATCTGGGAATTTGAAAATGGTTCCCTTGGAAAAGAAGCGAATATTTTGTATGTCTGGGATGGGACATAAACAGATGTTTGGTGACCAAATTGATACACTTGGTTAGGAATTGATAGCTTTAGGAAATATCCACTTATTGTCTACATCCATCTATGGTCTTCCATCGAAATGGGAGCATATCATCACATAAAAGAAAACTACATTTCTGAACTCACTTATAGAAAAATTTATCAATGATGTACACAGATTCTGGGAGGTACACACAAGGAAAGGAATAGGTTTTTAGTTATTTTTCCTTTGCTTCCTACCTGCAAGTTGAATGGCTTTTGAATATTGTGTTTGGAGTGGCCATTTTAGACCCTCGCAAATGGCACTTACACATGGTGGAGAAGCTAAAAATAAATGGCGGTGGGTTCTCTGATACAAGCATACCATAGTACGCATGGACAAAGAAATGCCTATCAATCTCTGGCTTTACACTTTTTTGAACTTTAACATATGGAATCATGATGGGTAGTATTTTGACTCTAGTTTCTTTTACTTGACAATATGCTTGTTCAATACATTCATTTTGTGGAATAAAATACTTTGTTCATTTTTATTTTTTAGAACCTTGTCCATCATATGAATTCCCCGCAAATTATTCAGATATTATACTACCAATGAGCATTTAACCTGTCTCTACTTTACAGTTAATGCTGCTATGAAGATTTTCTTGTGCTTCTCTTTTGGTAACTGTGTGTGTATATATGTGTGTGTGTGCACTTAACTGATTGACATGTATTTGTAGGTACATAAATATATATAAATATTATGTACACTTATACACAGGAATACAATTGCTGAGTGATAGGATACATCACAGAATATAGAAATGTAAATTAAAGCTGTTTTCATAAATGTGTTGCCTATTTGGATTCTCTTATGAAATTCCTATTAATACTTTCAACCAATTTTTAAATTATTTTTCTTCCATTTTCCTATTGATTTAAATATTTTGTTTATGTATTCTGGATATGAGTCCTTTGTTGGTTAAACAAATTTCAAATAAATTTTACCACTTTTTGGCTTGCTTGTTCTCCCCCATGTTAATGATAACTTTAATTATTTAAATGTCATTGTCTTAACATAGCCCAAATTACCAATCTGTTCCTTAATAGATTGTGTTTTGGTGTGTTTAACAATAATAACAACATAACATATATATATATATATATATATATATATATGTATGTATGTTATGCAAGCTTTTGAAATAGTCTACAAGCTTTATTATTTTTAACTTTAGTCTTGAATCAACAATCCATCTGAGATTGCCTTTCGGGAAATGTTGTAAGATCAAGGTTAGGATATGGTAAGTGGTTAGGATTATGAGATTTTTAAATATCATATGAATATTCAATTGACCCAGGACCATTTCATATAAAGTCCATCCTTTCCTACTCAGCTGTCCATATATATATATGCTGACTAGTCTTCAGATGTTCTCTCTCATTGCGTTTTCAAGGTTTTATCCATTTTTCTAGTACTATATTATTGTATATATTTCCATGATGAGATTATAGGCAGGACTTCTCAAAATATTACACTTTGGCATATGGATTATTTTGAATTTAAATTACTTAAGAAACAGCCAGTTCAATAACACTCTGACCCTCCTTTGTTTTCCTGAAAGCAGAAAATAAATTGTCATGTGAAGGGCATATCTGTATCTAGAGAGTAGAAAGCATCCTTACCACCAGAGATAGGGAAGTCAGGGCTGAAAAGTCTATATAAGAAACTTTATTACTTCTTCATTACTTTGCTACATCATGCCCAATCTCTGTTGTCAAATCTTCACAAATAATTGTTTATTTAAAAGGTATAAAAGCTGCCTCCTTTGGTCACTTCTTTGAGTCTCCTATTTCTATGAGCTCTTGTACACATGAAATTAACTTTGGTTTTCTCCTTTTAACCTGTCTTACATCAATTTAACTATTAGGTCAACCAAAGAAATGAGAAATGGAAGGTCTCCTCCCCTACAATTTTGGCACCCAGCATGGTGCCTTCACTGGCTGGATACTGCTTGCTCTGAGGCTGTGGCACCCCAAAGATTCGGGATTTCTGATAAGAGTTGCCAGAAGGTAAGAGTTCTTACCATATTAGTATTCCAGATCTCTACCTGTGGAGCCTGGTGGAAGAGAAAGTGGTAAGAGTCCTTTTCTTTCCTAAATTGAAATTGAACAGAGGAAACATTTGTGTGAATTAATTCCTTGTGCATAGAAACATTGATTTGTTATGAGTACTCTTGTTTTCTATTGATCCCTTTCCTCCCAGAGATGGTCAGTGTATTCTTTTGTCTCTGCCTTTTGTGTCATTTATCTTAAAGAAGAAAACTATAGGGTAAAACAGACACAGGTCCTATAAGGCTGTTCCAACCACCTCATCACCTGGTGAGTTCATGCTTCTTGCCAGACCAATGTGTATTCAGACAAGGTTTGCTGTGGGTCCCCCATGAGAAAATAGGGTGAGGCTTTCATTTTACTTGTTCTATATCTTGATAAGCTTAGCTTTGTGACAAGTGAGAACATTGTTTCTGATTTCTGCCATCCAAAAGATACATGTACTATTGTGAACTTGGTAGCCAGTTGAATAGACTGGGATTCGGTGACATGAAATCATAAGCAACATTCTCTTTGTCTACCAGCTTTCAGGGGAGTTTGTCATGAGAAGTCCCACTCTATAAGGGACATTTGTTGTCCTAACCATTCCTTTGTTAGTGAAGAGTCCCGTTCCTGTAACGTCTGCCTGACGCTATCAATCTATAATTCTTTATGACTGGAGGCATCCCATGTTCCCATGAGAAACCAAAACCATTTTTACAACACATTTCTTACAGCCTGTGACAACAAAGATCTCTACTTTGTTAGATTGACTCTAGGGGTCAACTTCTCATAGAGGTCCCCAAAGTGGGATTTATGTGTCCATAATATGTCCATATCATGTGTGCATGATAAAGATTTATTCTAAGCCTGGAAATTTATCTTTGAGTATTTCCATAAAAGGGCTTATTAAATTATGTTATTAGAATAAATATGCTAATGAAGGTCCCACTCCTTAATGACTAGATAATGGATCTTTTGAACCAGAAAAAAACTATGCTTAAAAAAAATTTTAGGTGGATTCTCATCCTAAATAGATGTCTTATTGGTATCTCAGGAAGATTAAATTGCAAAGAAGACATAAAGGAGTATAATGGCTAGCCTAGAGATTTTCTTAACACAATGAAGGAATAGAAAGTAGTTTTGGAATAAAACCTAAAGTCCTTATCAACACAGACTCCCTTTTTCTGTCTTCTTGTGTATCACTTTATCCTCACTCCTTGTCTTTGAGTCTCCAGAAGATATTTTAGATCTTTGGGGCCCAGGTCTGAATCCTCCTTCTCAAAATCCAGCCCAGCTCTTAAACAAATTTCCTTGCTATCCAAACTCCTCCAGCTTCCCCAGAAAATTCCTTAAACACATAGCTACCTGCTTTAACTTCCCTTTCCTTACAGGACTTACAAAAAAGCACTCCAGCATGACCACTAGGCCTGGGGTCTGCAAGTTATTTATAGAAATGCAAATATCAAGAAGTCAATTTAGCAAGAGCATCTGGGACATGTGGTGAGGATTGTTTTACTGTCCCTTACAGCTCCTCTGACTTTCCAGGGCTCTGTAATCAGGCCCTGCCAGCATCAGGTCTTCCTATGTGATATCCTTTGCAAATCTACCCTGGACCCCCACTGCAGAAAGAATTAATGTACCTTGGACACAGTAGATCTATCAAATTATAATGCCCTTTTACCTCCATTTTCAGAAGATCCTACCAAAATTAAAGAAAAATTAGAAACATTAATGACCATTCATAAGCCCACTCATAGAGACTTTGGCTGCTGCTAAAGAACATTCTTCCCACCCATGATTATATTGTAGTTTTAGACATGCCAAACAGCCCAGGGGAGAGAAAACAGATCCAGAATTTCTCCCCAACCCTCCTGCAAATGACTAGTTAAAGGCTCAGCTGAAAGTGGATATTCAAGCACTGATGGAAACAATAGTAGAGGCTTTCCCTTCTAAAGTGAATTAGTCTAAGTTTGAATTGTATACTCAGAGAGGAGAGCATCCAAAGGTCTTTACTGAATGCATCATACTGACTTTTTAAAGGCGAATTTCACTAAACCCCAACGCTCTAGAACATAGGAAGTTTTTGATTTCCATCCTAGTAGGAAATTTTCTTCCTGATATAAAGAGGCAAACTCAAAATAATGTAGTTGGGTAGACCAGCCAGCCTATATGTCATAATAAAAACAGCTACTCAATTTTTTTTTTTGAGAATTGCTTACAGGAATACAGAAATAAAAGAGTTTAAATCAACAATTCTTGCTTTGCAATTGGAATCTCTAGAGAAACAAAAGCATAACTCTAAGAACAACTCAAAGCTCACTGGAAGCCCTTCCTATTTGCCTTCAGGTATTTGTAGATATTATTAAAAAAAAAACCAAAAAGCCAAAACCTGAAAAATAAAAAACAGGATGTTGAAAGAATGATTGTCCTTCACTTAGCAGAAAGAAAAGTTTAAAAAACAACTCCCCCAGGCTCCAGCAGCCCCCGGGAGTCTGTTTTTTTCCGCCTCTGGGATAATTCTCCATCAATTGACAGAGTTAGCCAATACTCAGTCATACTTCACAGCCTACCATTAAACTTAAGCAGAGAATTGGGAATGGAATTTTTAATTGACATTGATAGGACTTCATGCATTCGGAGGATTTATCTCTACCTGTCACCTCTGATTGTTTTGAAGCTGTTGGAGTCGCAGGACGACCTATTGCACTGCTGCTATACCAGCTCCCCCTATCTCTGTAGGCCCCTGTACCCAAGAGGACCCTCTAGTGTCCAGCTCCTCACCAGCAAACCTCTTAGGTAGAGATTTGTTATGCAAGTATAATGCCACTATAAAATGTCAGAAGAAAGGCATTTTTATTTCCCAGGCCAAATCTTGTTTCCTACTTCTCTTTCCAGAAATTCATCTTGATTTAAATTCCTCTGAAGAGGGGGAATCTTTAAAAGATGTCCCAATTAGTCTCTGAGCCACACATGCAAATGAAGTTGGATTGTTACTATATGCAAAATCCATATGCATTACTTGGGAAAAGGATAAATGCTTTCCATCAGTAACTCAATACCCTCTCTCCTGAGATGCAGAGTAAGGAATTGAACCTATAACAGACTCTTTTACAACAGGGTGTGCTTTTCTTCACTTCTTCACCCTTTAACATTCCAATCTGGTATGTAAAGGAGAAAGGTAAATTTGACTTAGATGGGAACCTAAATCTATTAGTTTTTTGCAAGACCCAAGAGGCATAAACTCTTTTGTAATTCCTTGCCATCTGTTAGTACCTAATCCAGCTACTATTCTTAAAGTGATTCTTTTTACATTTATATTTAGAAGAAGACAGTTAACATGCACTCAAATACCTCAGGGATATTGTGATTGCCCTGCAATATTTTCCCAAGTCCTTAAAGCCAACTTAGACTCTGTAGCCTTTACTCAGGTCTCCACTCCTGTTCAGTATGTCGATGACCTTTTACTCTGCAATCATGCTAAACAGGGTGCTCTTATTGACCCCCTTATTCTCCTAAAGACACTAGCTGAATGAGATCATAAAGCATCCCAATCTAAATTTCAATGGGTGCAAACAACTCTTAGCCTATTTAGGATTTGAGATATCTCAGGACATTCAGAAGTTCACTCCACATGATGAGGGGATAGCTCCCTGGTAGAGCAATTGACTGCAAAAGTTCATCCCCAAGTGCCTTGAGACTGATGAAGGAACAGAAGGCTAGCGAGGACAAAGCAGCATTCTCTACAAGGTGACAGACCACCTATGAGTGAACCCTTTTGACTAACCTTCCATCATCTGTCATTTTAACACTTAAAATCCAACTACTTTACTACCACTCCCCAATGTTCAGCATTATGACTTTTTATTAAGCAGAGCCTAGAGTTTTAGAAGTAGGTAAGAGGTCTGCAAAGGAAGAAAAGAACCTAGATTAGAATGAGGAAGAACAAACAAAATAAAAAATTGGTGCACATTTCCCCACAACTCACTTAACCAGTCTCTAATCCTGGGAATAGACCAGTCCAACAAAATGACTGCACTTGATTCATATGATGAGTGTTCATCTTCTCTTTTAACACATATATTTAAGGCACTATTTGTCCTGTTAGATTTACCCCAAAGCACCATTTCCACCCTTGTTTGCACCAGTCAGTCCTTGCCTGGCAGTCAGAGTCCCTAGGGCATGACAGTTTGGGAGTACAATAGAAGCTAAGTTTGGATAGTGGTTTTGAACTCTTGTTCTATTACCATGGAAAGATTTAAGATCTTTTTTAATCCATAAATTCTAATGTTTGGAAGTTAGGTCCTCCAAACTGAAGAGAACTTGCAGAGGTGGCAATGAGTGGATTTTCTATGATTTAGCACATAGCATGTATATATGGCATGACTTTACGAGCAATGCAGCCAAGTGTGTAATTCGGCATTTAAAGTAGAGTATCTGGTGATGGTTCTCAACCATATTGACATTGGTTTGAAAATGACCTATTTAAAGTTCCTCAAACCATTTGTTGGGGTAAGAAAAGTGGTTACTGTGTTGTTTCGTAGGGTTGATTTTAGTGATCTGGAGAAATATAGTTGCTAGTCCTCTAAGGAAAAAGTTTGAGAAAATTAAAATTACTTCCATGATGAGAGAAAACAATGGGAGACTAAAGCAAATTCTACATTAGGGGCACAGGGCTACATATTCCTTAGGATGGAAAGTCTGTTTCGCTCAGTTAAAACGAATAAACAAAAAACTGGTAACTGAGGTCCTGCTGGGTTGTCAGAGGAATCTGACTGAGGTAGGTCATAACATCCAATATGCCTTGTAACCAACTTCATAAATGAGAACAATGATCACAAACTGTGCTTTCTTCCTTGATGTGATGTGCATTTGCTTATTTACAAATTACTTTTTATTTTTTCCCTTTCTCGTTACTTTATTAATTAACATATATTGTGTTGATGATATTTAACTTTAAACTTCAGAATAGAGAATGTAAATGCGGTATTGTAGCTAAATGAAAGGAATGGAAATTTACCATCCTAGCATTCTTTGGGCCTAAAATGTAGTCAAGTACCTGGGGTCTTTCAATCAAATGCACTTTCAAGAGCCTTTGAATTGGCTATGAACAGCATGAATAAAAGAAGCTTTAAGAGAGATTAGCTTTTACTTACACATGAGAAAGAAGAGGCACCCTGATATCCCTTTTACAATGGTTCTTTTTTTACTGAAGTAGTTGATGCCTGATGTTATGCTTGCTGGTGTTGACTCCTACTGCCTTTTAATTTTTTCTTAAATTTAGGTAGGCAGAATGATTTCTGTTATTTGTAAAAATCCTGATCAATATAAAATTAATGATTAGATTATTGCAATATTGTGTGTGTATAATTAAAAGAAGTAAAAAATAGCTTCTAGTCACTCCATATAGGAATGAGTCCTCTTGGGAGAGCGTTCTTCAAAAATATATAACTTAGTTTATGCAAAATCTAAATCTTGTCACTCATTGATCTTTTAGTCTCATGTGATTTTTATGTTACTTTTCAGTATAACTCTCATTTACAACTTCTATAGAAAGGATTATAAATCCTTTTTAAAGAGTATGGTGGTTAAAATTTTATCATTTTAAATGTTACTATAATATTTTAGTAGAGATGAAAGGTTAAAGGTTGATCTTATTTTCATTCAAATTCCCTAATTATTAGAATGCCAAACATGTTTTCCGGTTTTAGGTTTCTTCTACATTGCTTTTCTTTCCTTTGCTTATAGCAAGTTCATATACCACTGACAGTTTTTACACCATATACACATTCACTTATTATTTCATTGGGAAAAAAAAGAATTGTTGACATGAATAATTCTTTATGTAGACATTTTTGTTATGTTTCCATAATGTAATAATTCCTTCAGAATGAAGATAATGCTACAGAATCTATTAATTGCTTAATGTTTAAATTTGTAGCAATGTATTCTTTATATATGATTTTGCCTTCTACTTAACGTTTATTCAATATGGCAATATTCATTTTTCTTAAATGAATTGTCATACCAAAAAAGGAAAAAAAAATGTATCATTCTCATATCTGTCCTCAACTTGTAGATATATTTGCAGAACAAGTAAAATAGTGTTAACTCATGGTCAGCATGTGGTTTATAATGTATACCAGAACTTTGTCTCCCAAACCTGTACTTCACTATTTTTTCTGTTTTGTATTCTTTATATTTTTCTATATAAATGTTATCTTAAATTCTAAATTGTTTTTGTCCTTTAAGTTTTCAATTATTTCGAATATATTTTGAAAATTTTCAAACACTGATGTGTCAATCTCTTAAATAAGCATTTCCCAAATATTTCCAATGAAGTGCCTTTAACAGCAAAAATGGTGAAACAGTATTCCTGTGGAAATTCCATTTGGAAAATTTTTATGAATACTGAATCTATTTTACAAATGTAAATATATTTTAATTTCTATTTCTTGATATATTCATTTCATTAATGTGAAAAAAACCCTATTGCCCTAATTTGTGAAATTAAAAAAAAAAAATCAGTGTTTCTAGGATATCATGCACACATTCACTGAGCCAGCTCCACTGTCATGCTTGCCCATGTGGATCTTTGACTACTCTGCCTTCTTTATAAGCCATGATGAATAGATCGAAAAAGAGCTCTTCCTCTCCTTTAGAATATTTCTTGATTGAGTATTTTTTACAGGCTGTCTTGGTATTTGACATTACTCTTTTTAAACATGAATAAATGTGTTTATCCAATTTGTTATGTACTATGTATAACCTAAATTCACAGGTATTAATCTGAGTATGTTTATAAATGCCTGTCCACATTTTTTACAGAATTTAAGATAGCATTTTAGAATACTATTCATTTCCAATCCTGTTTACCTTTTATAATTAAAGGGTTTTTTTTTTTTGGTTTGTTTTTGTTTGTTTGCTTGTTTCTTTAGTTTCCTTCCATTTAATTTAAATATTTACTTGGAAAAAAAAATTTACTTGGATTTTGGATTAAATTAGTTGACCAAAAAGTAAGTTTCTCATTTATTAAACAAGATCTATTTTATTGTCATGGGTGGATCGCTTCATATTTTCAAATGTTAACATTTTAACTTTTCCTTAAATGGAGGAGTAGGTGATATTTGCTGTAGGAGAGTGGAAGAGAGAAAGACAGGAAGTTTTGTTTTTGGAAGTTGGATCACATTATCTTAACACTCATTTGTCATCTCAATGGCAAAAAATACTTCAAAATGTGATTTGGACAATAATTGTATTTGGTAGTTCACCTAAATCAATACATTTCTCTGTGCTTATAAACTGAGGAAAGGAGATAGACTTTGAATTTCTAGAGTCTAGCATTAAGAGTCAGACATCTTGTTGATATATAATAAAAGTTTTTTAATAAACTGAAGGAATGAATTTATTTCTGTGGGGTTGCAAATTCATCCATGTGACCATTTGCCTTTGCAGAGAAAATTTTGCTTTTTTTACGTCTTATCTTCCTGATGGTTCATTCATTTGGCCACTTGACAAATATTTATTTGTGGAGTGATATGATATGCCAGATATTTCTATTCTATGGCAGAGAAAAGCAATACATGGGAAAAATAACAGAGAAATAGGAGTATTTTAGACTGAGATAAGTACCAAAGACAAAATAAATTTGGAGAAAGTAAGTGTTGAAGAAGGGCATCTATCTGGATTGCCCAGAAAAGACCTCACTGTTATTTAAGTTACAGCCAAAAGGAAGTGAGTGAATGAGTCATATGTCTATGGGGAGGAGAGAATTCTAAGTAGTCAAAGGACAAGAGTAGAGACCCTGTAAAAGAATTATGCTTAGTAAGTTTGAGAAAAACAGGGGGTGTGGGTGGCTGGAGGAGAATAGGGAATGGGAATAAAGTCAAATAAATAATAGGGAATCACATTTTATGAAACCTTGGAGTTCATTGTAAGGAATTTGTCATTTACTCTGAATAAGAAGCTTCTAGGGGAGTTTGAGAAGGAAAGTGGCCTGATGTAATTTAGATTTCTTTTTTGAGCTTTATTGAAATATAATTCACAAATAAAAATTGTATAAATGTTAAGATGTACCCATGACATTTTGATATACACATAAATTGTGAAATAATTGCCACAATCAAGTTAACACATTCACTGCCTCACATAGTTACAGTGTGTGTGTGTTTTGAGAATCCTTAAGATGAGCTCTTAGACAATTTTAAGTATACAATATAGTATCATTAACCACAGTTACCATGCTGGACATGATCTCCAGAACTTATTCACCCTGCATAGCTGAAAGTTTGTATCCTTTGTGACCAACATCTCCCCACCTCCTACCCCTGCTGACCAACATTCTATTCTGCTAGTATAAGTTTGACACTTTTTAGATTTCACATATAAATAAGATCATGCAGTATTTGCCTTTTAAAATTTGGCTTCTGATTTAAATTTAACAGGATTGCTCTAACTTCTATGTTGAAAATAGTTGGAAGGAACCTAAGGGTGGAAACAAGAATGGGTAAGCTGCGATTGCAGTGCTCCAGGAGGGATGGGTGGAGGCAAGAGGAGAGAGTGAGAAGGGGCCAGATCCACTGTCTTACATCCAATTTACAAGCATTTTCCATATTCCGTACTCATACCAACACTCCAACCACCTTGATTATAGCACATCGTTGCCTTTTCTCATACTCTTCACACAAGATTGATGCAGCTGTTTCTCTAAGAAAAATTATCATTCAAGTCCCTTCTAAAAACAAATTCCTGCACAAAAGTTTTCTTGATTCCTCCCGAGCCAACCACGCTCCATGGTACAATTTGTTCTGTCAAGTGTTGACTTCCAAATGCTAATCTGCCAGATTCCCAGGAGTATTAAATTATTCCCTATCTTGCAAAAGCCCTCCAAAGAAGAGATGATCCCTCTTCCCCATGCATAATGAAATCTAAGACACAGAGAGCTTAAATGATGTCTCAAAAACTGTCCAACTGATGTACAGTGCTAGATCTTAAAACCAGTAACATTTTGCTTCAAAGCTCAAAAATTTTTCACCCTGCCACATAGCCACCTTATGTGTCATTTATGTGATCATATATAATAACAGCAATAGCAATAGTTCCTGTTAATATAATCCAAGCTGCTCAATAGAGGAGCTCTTTGTCATTCACCTTGCAACTTTTTTCAATTGACCATAAAAGAGAGATAACATTGATGGGTATTTTGGTAACTTTCCAGTAGCTTATTCTCCTCCTAAAGAGCCTAAACTGTTTTGTTTTATTCCATTATAGTAACTATGTGTTCATCTCTACTATAGTTCTATTTTTCCTCTTTAAATTTTAATTTAGCTGTTTTAACAATACAAAGTAATTTAAAATGTCTGATAGTAGTTGGTTTAACTTTTAACAAGTAAAAAATTAAAAATTATAAAATCAGCCCACTGTCCAATTTAAGCTCTTTCTCCACGGCTTAATTAAGGATTCAAACTAGGATTTATGATTAGGAGTAGATTTTAGGATTTGATCATAGAATAATGAATTTATATCAATTGTATATTGCATTTTGAAAGCTTTATGATTAACATCTAAATCATTATTATGATATCATCATATAATTATAATGATGATTATTACTATTGTATGATTATTTTAAAACGAAAGATTCCAGGGATTTTAATTATAAGATACACATTTTTTGACTTTTTCACAGTTTCACTAATTGAGATATGTGTGAGACTTGATAAAATATAGTTAGGCAGAAAGTAGAATTAAACTTTTCAAAAGGAATAAAATAAAAATACATTTTTCTAGAAAAATCCCTACTAAAGTCACTTCCTGTGCTGGAAAAGGATTAAATTGTTTTGGGAGAAATGCTAAAAACCACTCACATTTTACTTTAGTTACTGAGCCTTGAAATATTGCATTCTAAAGAGCATTTTCTATAGAGCATTTTCAATATTTTTCCCTGCAACTTTATGCTAACATAAAATATTTTAAATGTTTAATAAAATAGAAATATATTTGAGATGCATATTAATAATTTATTTAGATCTTATTAAATAATTGACTTTAAGATGAATGTATCCTTAAGATCATCAGATTTATGGGACATACATATAATTCAATGGTAATTTTGGTTGGTCATATTATTTCTTTAATCTTTCTTTCCAAAATTTCATTAGCTTTCTTGGCATTAAGAAAACCTTATATGAATTTCTGGAAAAGTGAATAATGTTTATATTCCTTATATATTTTTAAAATTTTAAGTGAGGAAGCCATAGATGACACCTTATTAGGTTTTGTTCTGGTTTGATTTTGTCTAAAATTTCAATCAACTTAAAGTATTTGAATTGTTATTCATTAAATGACTTATTTATATATTCATAATTAATAATTTAAATGAATCATTAAAATATTTGAATCATTATTGCAGATGTTCTAGTGATAATAATTAAAATAATATTAACCTATCTAACTAATAGACTTCTTTTTTCCTTTAGAAATATGGCACTTTGAAGCGTTTGGGACTAACAATTAGTAGTCAAAAGGCCAACTGCCATTATTTTCATAACACTATGTGTTAGAGCAAACATTGATGTTTAGAAAATACAGTTCCTTGGTTTTAATATGTTTCTTAGACCAATGTGCCTCTTTATTGAATCCTCACAAATAATGCAATATATATTTAAGTATTTTCTATGCCCTCTGTGCAAGGCATTGAGAGAGTGTAAAGATAAATGGGAGAATATTACAAATTTATTCCACATTCTTTTTTGAAATATATTGAGCAAGAGGGTGGAGGGCAGGCCGAAGAAATGTGTATGCTTTTTTATGAAATATACATTTAAAAGTATTTTTCAAAAGACCTTATAAAAAAAGTTAAACAGTACGATGAAAACAAAAGAAATTTTAGTGCAAAGGACCAGGTGTAGCACATGCCAAAAATGTCCTAAATCTGTGGTACATCCAAGATTACTTCCTGGTCATCAATGCAAAACAGGTAAAACTGATCAGTGATAGAATTCAAAGTCTAACATATACAATATTTCAATAAATCAAAAGTGAACATTTCTTAAATATCTAAAAAAATCTTATAGCTAGGCTGTCACAAAGGGGAGACTTGGTTATTTACAGAATGTGGCCTCTGACATAATCCAACAATTAAAATCAGAGATTTTTATATGGCTGTTAAATGCATGTGCTTTTTGTTTGTCTTCATTTAAGGAGTTATACTTTAAAAATTAACTCCTCATTCTCTCTCCTTGGATTACTCTGATAACTACTACTCTATTTTCTGTCTCCATATAGTTTGATTATTTTAAGAACCTTATATAAGTGGATTATACAATAGGTTTCTTTTTTTTGTCTGGCTTATTTCACTTGACATAATGTTCTCAAGATTCATCCATGTTATAGCATGTATCAAAATTTCATATCTTTTTAAAACTGAATAATATTCCATTGTATGTACATACTGCATTTGGCTTATCTCTTCATCCGACGTTGGGCATTTGGGTTGTTTCCACCTTGAGCTAGTGTGAATAATGCTGCCAGGACCATTTTGTACAACAAATTTATGAGTCCCTGTTTTCATTTCTGTGAGGTATATACCTACAACTGAAATTTCTGGATAATATGGTAATTTTAATTTTATGAAGCAAGGCCATATGTTTTCCACAGAAGCTAAACCATTTGATACTCCCACCAGCAATGCACAAGTGTTCCAATTTCTCCTCATCCTTGCTAACACTTGTAATCTCTGTATTGCTTTTTTTCAAATAATAGTCATCCGAGTGTGTACAAAGTAGAATCTCATTGTGGTTTTGATTTGCATTTCTCTAATGATTAGTGATATCAAGCATCTTTTCATAAGTCATTAGTATATTCTCTTGGGAGAAATAGCTTTTTAAGTCCTTGACCCATTGTTTTAATATGTATATATAAAGATTTTTCTGTGGAGCAGTTTTAGATTTACAACAAAACATCAAGGAAGAGATTTCCCATATATCCCCCATCCCAACACATGCACAGCCTCCTCATTAACAATTTCTCCCACAAGGGTGGTGAGTTTATTACGGCTGATGAACTTCCATTGACACATCATAATCACAAAGTCCAGTTTACCTTAAGGTTTACTCTTTGTGCTCTACGTTCTATGTATAATGGCATATATCCATCTTTATATCATACACAGTATTTTCACTTCCTTTAAAATCCTTTATATTCTGCTTATCCATCTCTCCCCCCACCCCGATCCCTGAAAAAACTGATCCTTTTTCCATCTCCATAGTTTTGGCTTTTCCAGCACATCATATAGTTTGAATCACACAGTATGTAGCCTTTCTGATTGTCTACTTCCCTTTGATGATCTGCGTTTAAGTTTCCTCTGTCTTTTCATGACTTGTTTGCCTCTTTCCTTTTAGTGCTGAGTAATACCCCATTGTGTGGATGTAGCACAGTTTATTTAACCATTCACTAACTGGAGGACATCTTGGTTGCTTCCAAGCTTTGGAAATTATGAATATAACTGCTATAAACTTCTGCATGAGGGCTTTGTGTGGACATAGGTTCTCAACTCCTTTGAGTAAATACCAAGGAGCACAATTACTGTATCATATGGCAAGACTATGGTTAGTTTTGTAAGAAATGCCAAACTGTCTTAAAAAAAAAAAAGATTTTATTTATTTATTTGAGAGAGAGCGAGTGTGCACATGCAAGTGTGGGGAGAGGCAGAGGGAGAGGGAGAAGCAGACACCCTGCTGAGCAGGGAGCCTGATGTGGGGCTCAATCCCAAGACCCTGAGATCATGACCTGAGCTAAAGGCAGACACTTAACCAACTGAACCACCAAGGTGCCCTACCAAACTGTCTTCTATTTTTTTTTTAAATGTATTTATTTATTTTATGATAGTCACACACAGAGAGAGAGAGAGGCAGAGACATAGGCAGAGGGAGAAGCAGGCTCCATGCACTGGGAGCCCGACGTGGGATTCGATCCCGGGTCTCCAGGATCGCGCCCTGGGCCAAAGGCAGGTGCCAAACCGCTGCGCCACCCAGGGATCCCCCCAAACTGTCTTCTAAAAGTGACCATACCATTTTGCATTCCCATCAGCAATGAGTAAGTGTTCCTGATACTCTACATCTTTTCCAGAAATGTCAACCTGATATCAGTGATAACTTGGTACCAGTAAAGACTGGTAAAGAAAAGACCTCTTTTTCCTATATATATCCATTCTACCCTTCTCTTTCTTGTGGCATTATTGTTATAAATATTAAGCCTACATATGTTACAAATCAAATAAAACATTCTTATGGTTATTGCTTTGTAATATCTTATATCTTTTAAAGAAGGTAAAGAAAGGAAGAAGTATTTGTATTTTTTTTATAGTAACCTTATTTACCATTTTTTATTCTCTTCATTTTTTTCATATAGATTCACATTATCTGGCCTTATTTCCTTATTCCCATGCAGCTCAGTTCCTGTCTGCTACCTATGTACTGTGATTATTGAATATATTATATTTCTATATGTTGTAAGCCCCAAGATACAATTATATACATATTGTTTTGTGGACTTATTTTCTAAAAATTGCTTCAGAGAAGGAAAGGGGAAAAAAAGAATGAAAAGGAGCAAGGGAGGGGGATGTCACAGAAAGTTTTTTAAAAGTGTTTAGACAATCATGATAACTTGAAGCATTATTTCTAAACCATTTGATGCAAAACATCACTTCTAGGAATTGTCAAGTCAGGTTGCCTGGTGAAACTAATGTAAAGAATGCAGATGCTCTGTTTTTCCTCTTGAAAGTTGGCAGGCTGCATTTCTAATATGAAAGATTCTGAGAAATCTCCAGAGAAAGAAATAATTTTGTTCATTCCAATCTACTCCACTTTGACCCCATAGATTTTTTTTCTTTAACTAAACATCTCATAAAACATTAGAATTGCCTTGGACAATTCGTTTGAAAAGTGAACATTTCCAGAGAGTGTCAAAATGAATGTGGATTAAGGGAAGCCATCATATGTGGTGACTGGGAATTTGCTGGTGTCTTACAAAGGGAAGATTTAGGAGGATGTGGGACTGCAAGATATGGGGGGGTTATGAAGGTGAAAGTAAGATATGGTAACAGTAGATGAGATCCCCCAGTTCAAAGGATAAGGAATATTTATAACATGAAGGAGAAAGGCAGGGAAATGTAATTGTTTTGTTGATCTGGATTTAGCATCTGTAGTTTTAATCATGGTACAACTCTGGATCTAAAATTGGATAAATTCTTAAAAAGGAATTTAAACTTCCAAGTAGTGTCACCACTCCTTGAGGAAAATGGGATGGAGGAAGAAAACAGAGCTCTAAAAACCATGTCTCTCACAATGTGATATTAGGTCCACAAGCCTCAAAATTCCCCTATGGCATGGGGCTGACCAAACTGGACTTTAGAAAGTATCCCCCAGTGAGAAAGATGTCCTGTAATGATTCACCGGATTGTGTCAGTCCAGTTCTGCCCTCAGATTGCACTTAAACTTTCTACCTCCAAATGTTTTGATCAGCCAGTTCCTTCAGTCATTAGGTCTTTCAGGATCTCTGTCTTCCTGGACTCAGAGTTCATTGGAGGCATTAGGACACCTTGTTCCTCTTCTGATTCATCTTATCATCTAAGAAAAAACTTACTGTCCCTTACAGTGAACTTTCTCAGAGAAGCTGAATGACAATGAATGTGGAACTGTCATCATTAAACACACTGCAACAGGGTTGGGTTTTTGCTGTTGGTGTTGTTTATTTTGTTGTTGGGTTTTTTTGTTTTTGTTTTTACATATCAGATTACCAATTCATTAACATTAGGCAGCCACTTTACAATTACTACATGGCACTACATCCATAAAGAAAATGTCAATGAAGCCATCCTTCGTGTCACATTATTGTTGTTTTATTTAGGTCACCAGCTCTGACTATGCACTAGAGAAATTCTGGGGAAGGGAGACAAGTTACTTATGTGTACAGAAATGTCTTTCTGCCTCTGTAATTAAATTGTGCTGCAGGTAATCAGTCTGTTTCCTGAAGGTCTGAGGTAGGTTATAGTACATGCTCTTTAACTCAGTGATGGCTTTAGTTCTTCATAGAAAAGTTTCCCTTTCTTTTCAGATGCTTTTATACTTTTGTTCAAATTAGAATACAGTTTTTTGTTCTGTTGATTTCTTTGAATGTAATTTAATCAGTGTCCTTGCATTTTAAATCACTTTAACTGATTATCTTATAGCAATCATGAGATCTTTGAATATAAATAAAAATGTGTGTAATTGTTATAAAATATTAACTCCTGATTTATTGAAAATCAAGACAACACTGTTTCCTTTATATCAGTATTCAAATATATATTCATTTCGAACTGCACTCAGAATATTGTATCCCTACATATATGTCTGTATGAACATAAATATTGCTCTTATTTGTGATTTAATATCAGCAAAAGAGAAGAAATAAGAGTAGGTAAATCAATAAATCAACTTTATTTTTGGCAAGGTAGAGAGTAAGTTTCTTTTGATTTCTGCAAAAAGTGAATAAATGTACTTTAAAATAATCAACTCCATAACCTTATGACTGCACTGTGACATTTGAAGAAATCATTTAATTTCAGGTAAACTTTCAAAATAAAATATGAAGTTGCATATATTGAAAGCAAAGCCTAAAAATATTTGGAGAAAAGGAAACTAGGAAGATTCATTAATACTTTTTGAAATTAAAATGTTATTAGATATATGCACGATAGACACACATATACATTACACATATGTATTCACTCCAATCCTATGCCAACAAATCTCATTTTTAGTTCTATCAGCCCTATTTTCTTGACATTCATTTGCTACATTAAGAGAATATTACTACATGTCATATAAATTATAAATGGAATTAAGAGAAACATGCAATGTTTCTGTATTTGTTTCATCAGTCAGAAAATATACGTGGCCCATTTTAAGATCTATTTTTATTTCAAGGTGACATCTACCATGATAGTGAGGAAACCAACTAAATACACAGATGATCCTTGAAGAGCATAGAGGTTAGAAACAGTAACACCCTCCACCCTGTTGAAAATCCAAGTAGAACTTTTTTTTTTTTCAAGTAGAACTTTTAATTCTCCTAAAACTTAACTGCTAATAGCCTATAGTTGACTAGAAACCTTACAATAACATATTCAATTCACACATATTTTGTATGTTCTATGTATTGAATATTCTTATGATAAAGCAAGTTAGAGAAAGGAAAATGTTATTACGAGAATCATAAAGAAAGCACCTGGCTGGGTCAGTCAGAAGAGCATGTGACTTGATCTCAGGGTCATGAGTTTGAGTCCCATCTTGGGTGTAGACATTACTTAAATATATAATACTTAAAAAAATCAAAAGAAAAATGTATTTAGGGTACCGTACTATATTGATTGAAAAAATATGCAGATGAATGGACCCATGCAATTTAAATCGGTGTTGTTCAAGGGTCAACTATAATTTTTGCCCTTAACTTTCTACAACAGATCTATGGATGATGGACAAACGATCCCAGGAGTTTTACATGGACTGTGTCTTTCTTCCATGTTTCATTATTTTATTCTTTGTTAAAAGATAAAGTAAAGCAGTAATCAGTAATTTTCCAGTGCTTTTAATAATCAAATACATTTTTAATAATTCAAAATTTAATTTATTTAATGAGATGGAGATTATTTGTCCTTAAGTCCTGGACAAATGAGATTTTTCAACACTGATGGCAGTGCTGTAGTTTGAATGAGATAACAAAATCAGTCCTGTGGTGCTGGCTAATTTTCCCTGCAACACTGATTAGCTTAGACTTGCTTAAACATTTACAACATTCATTGTTAGTTTGAATGGCTGTAACAGAATATTATATACTGGTGGCTTAAACAATAAATATTTATTTCTCACAGTTCTGGAGGCTGAGAGGACTAAGGTCAAGATGGTGGCAAACCTGGTGTCTGGTGATGCCATGATCACAGGTGGCTCTTTGCTGAGTGCTTACATGGCAGAAAGAGAAGGAGCAAGCTCTCTGGTCTCTGTTTATAAGGGTACTAATCTCATCTTGAGGACCTAACTCATGATCACCTCTAAACCTAATTATCTTCCAAAGGCCACATTTCCCAATACCATCACATTGCGGAGCAGAGCTTCAATGTATGAATTTGGGAGGAATGTAAATGCTCAGTCCACAACACCTATACCCTCTCCATCTCTAGTCTGGGTCATTAAGAACATGGACAGAGGTATTTATAGGATCTATCAGTAAACCTCTTAAACTGAAAGACTGGTTCATTCTAGGAACTGCTCTAAAATCATCATAAAAATGATCATGTATCTTTTTCTGTTTTAAATATGAATAGTGTCATATATTTTGGAAAGCAATATTTTCTTTATAAATATTATACATAAAATAAGCATAATATTTATACTTTCATGTGCCATACTTCTTCTGATACTGAGTTCAAATTTACTATCTTCATTAAACATGTAATTGCTTTGGATCTTTATCTTCATTCTATATTATATAGGCAAAAATCAGAGAAGAAGAATGTGTATTTTCAGTCCCGTGAGAGATTATACAATTAACCTCAGTTTTAAAATAAGCATTACATTTTATTCTGTGTTTTCTCTCATTTTTATTTTTCTGACTTTTAAATTCTTATATGGGTTAGGCAAATATAAATTTTAAAAAACATAATTTTATTGTTAAAGCAAGATTAATATCTGATAACCTTGCTTTTAATTAAAAAATAAGCATATATGTAAAATTATAAGATATGTATAAAATTATATAGCTTCCATTAATATTTCTTTCTCATCATGATTCTTTTGTAATCTTTTTAAAATTTATTCTTTAGAGATATGACCTCATAACTGTATGGCTTTCAGTATCTCCTGACCATCAATGTAGAACAAATTATTCATGTTTCAGTACTTCAATAATGAGATGTCAGCCCATAATCCTTGCTGTTGAAGGGATTGTCAGAAATGATTGAATCCCTGGTGATATGACCTCAATGCCATTGAAAACTTGCCCTCATAAGAGAGTACATGCTATCTCAAAAGCTCCTCTTATTCCTCTTAGTTTTTGTTGTTTTGTTTTGCATAATATCATGCATGTACATCATGTATTTGCATAACTAAAACTGAAAAATGTGTGTAAGATATGAATATGCATAATTCAAAATCAATTCAGCAATAATCATACACATGGAACATGTATTAAGCACTATTTATTTTAAACACTTATGAAGATCTACAAATATTTTAACCTTTATTTCATAAAATTGAAAATGAATTGTTGGAGCTACTAATTTTCAGTTGTTCCATGATGAATGTGTTTCCTTGCTATACATTTTGTTTAGCTTAAATATCATGCCTTTGACAGTGTTAAAACAAATACAAATATCTACTTAATGATTTTATATCCATGAGAGTTTCCTTTGGCAATGTAAGTTTGCAAACCAGAAAGGGTATGTATCAGAGTTCTACAGATGAAAAAAAAAAAAAAAAAAAAAACAGTAAAGTATATATATTAAGAGATTTACTGCAAGGAATTGGCTCATAAAACTGTGGAGGCTGCCTAAACAAGTATGAAATTTATAGGACAAGCCAACAGGAAGGGCAGGCTGGAACTCTCAGGCAAGAGCCAAAGCTAAAGCCCATGGGCATTTCCCCCCTCCCAAGGAAACTTCAGTTCTGCTCTTGACTTTAAACTGATTGCAATGGGCCCACCCAGATTATGTGGGATAATCTCCTTAAAGTCAGCTCCTTATGGGCTTGAATCACATCTACAAAGTATCTTCACAGCAATACCTAGAACAGTGTTTGATTGAATAATAGGAGAGAACAGACCAACAAGTTGACACAGAAAATTGACCTTTACTGGTTATCTCCTGTTTTCATGGGATTAACAGTCACTAGATACAAGAATGACAAAACTGTGAGTGCTTACCTCTCAATGAGTTAAATCAATGGAGTTACCACAAGATCTTTATAACTTATATGTGCAAGGTCTATATTATGGTTAGACATATTTCAGTACTACTTACAGATTTCAAGATCTTATGACTGATAAGTGCTTACAGCTTTAACCTATTTTATACATCATACTGTGAGATCTAGATAGGATTATAAAAAACACTTAATTGTACTTATGAGCAGATAATAACAAATTCAAATCAACTTATAACATGAATACTAATACCAAATCATTATACTAACTTATACCAAATACTTATACTAATTTATACCAGATCAATTTATACCATTGAATACTCCAACTTCAATTAATTCTTTCTATATTGGTCATATAAATGATAAATAATGAAAATGTAAGAATAATTTTCTGGCTTAGATATATATGATACAGAAATATATAAAATAAAACTTCTCAATATGCTGAAGATAAGACTGACCTAGTAATATATACACTAATCTGCTTTAAACCTACTTGCTTTAGGGCTTTTTGTTTGTGAAAGAGTTAACTAGGAATCAGAAATGCCAATGTTTCAAAAATGTACTCAACTATTAAGAATCCCTTTTTATTTTCCATTTCTTCAATTCTGGGTAAATAAACAGGCTTCCACGGGATATTTAAAAAAAAATCACCCAAGGGGAACCAGTTTCAGTGCAAGAGAAGCATTATCTATGTCCATTAAAAAAAAGTACATGTAATTTACAATTATACAAGTGTGTGTGTTTATGTATTTAATACAGATGTTAAAGTAAGAAAATGTTTTTATTCTCCACTGATAATTGAATAGACATGAGGATATAATTTTCACATAGACATTTTAGATTTGCGAATCACTATTTCTGAATAATGTATATAAAGGGGATTTATGAATAGTAAAACGTATTATTGTACTCCAAAATTTGGGCTTTAGTTTTTTAAAGATTTTATTTATTCATGAGAAAGAGAGGCAGAGACACAGGCAGAGGGAGAAGCAGGCTCCATGCAGGAGCCTAATGTGGGATTTGATCCCGGGACTCCAGGATCACTCCCTGGGCCTAAGGCAGGCGCTTAATCACTGAGCCACCCAGGGATCCCAAACTTGAACTTTAAAATAAATTATAAGTACTCCTTAATAAAGTTCAAGTTCCTTAAGGAGACATTATGCTTCATTTATACACTGTACCATTTATCGCTGTGATTCAGTAATTACATATTTATGATATTTTTAATTATTTATGCTTTCTTTTATGGTCCTAACATGCAACACATTGTCACATGACATAAATATGTCTTATTTTCGTGTTACTTTGAAAAGTAAAGGATGATTCAAATTGTTCTTCATATATACCCATCACTTCTGAAGCATGCACTTGGCACTGCACATTGTACAATATTAATTCCTGTGGTGTACTTAATATTGTCCTGAGTCCAAGAGGCTAACTCCCCAAAACACATATAGTAATTCAAAGGGGTAATATGTCCTAGTAGAAATAAGCAATATATACGTTATAAGATATTTTGTAAAGAGATTAGAACCTGTCCCTCTTGATTCTATGAACTCATATTTTCATGAGCAAATGGTTTAAGATAGATAATAGAATAATGAGTGGTACATTAACGGCAAATGTTATCTCATTAATGATTTTTTTTTCCTGGCCATATAAAATTAAGATCATACTTGAGTAATTCACTGCAAAAAAAAAAAAAAATTAGTTAGAAAATTAAACTTTAATGAAAAAACATAGGCTTTTAAATATAATTATGCAGCAATACTGGAAAGCAAATCATTTGCTTATAATGAAGTAATTGTGATTTAAAAATATTTGGCTGTATTAGGAATAATTTAGTAGCTGTAGCTATGATTATTTTAAGATGGGAAGAACAAAGATATAAAGATAGGGATATAATATATATCATACATAAAGGTATAGTATAAAGTACAAAAATGAAAAGGTAGCAAAATAAACATCATACATAAATATTAATGAAATAAGATATTGGCAAAAAAAAAAAAGAAATAAGATATTGGCAACAATGTAATTAAATGTCTTAAAAATGTAAAGGTGAGATTTTTATAAAGTCTTTAAATGAGTCCTCATTACTCAGCTTGGGTTAAAGCCTAGAGTTGAACAATCACGTAATAAAAATTCTGATTTGCAAAATAATATGACATTGAAACACTATATGAACCTGAAAAGCAAACCTTTGGGAAATGATCTAATGGTAGCAATTATATAGCACATAATAGGATAAGAGTTCAACCATATAAATATTGATGACAATTATCTAGGAATTAAATGCATGTTAAAACTGTAAGTGCCATATGAGAATTAAATACTTCAAAAGAAATATTGTTTGGAAACACAGTGGGAGACCATTCTACAAATTGGGGCCTTATCATAAATGCATCATGATGTAAGGGCTTGGATTTGATAGTCTAAGAACAGGTTATGCAGTTCACCTGCATAAGAAATGGTGTTCTTCATGGGGAACTCCTGAAGAACCTGCTCAAATACAAAATTACAAATTAGACACTTCTAGAAATATAGCTTATAGAACCAGGGTTTAATTTAGAAACACAAGCATAAAATAAAAAAATCTGAAAAAAACTTAGAACAATCTCCATATGTTGCAATTATTGAGACAACTATATAATCTGCTTAGTATAAAAACCTTAAATTAATAATTTACTCTGCAAAGGAGCAATATCCTTGTATTTTATTTTTTTTTAAATTTTTATTTATTTATGATAGTCACACAGAGAGAGAGAGAGAGGCGAGACACAGGCAGAGGGAGAAGCAGGCTCCATGCATCGGGAGCCCGACGTGGGATTCGATCCCGGGTCTCCAGGATCGCGCCCTGGGCCAAAGGCAGGCGCCAAACCGCTGCGCCACCCAGGGATCCCTATCCTTGTATTTTAAATGTGTAGTTTCAACTAGAGGCACACACACCTCAGTTTTAAAAACCATGTTATTAGGAGTGCCTGGGTGGCTCAGCTGGTTCAGCATCTGCCTTCAGCTTGGGTCCTGGCCTCAGGGTCCTGAGATTGAGCTCTGTGCTCCTGCTGGACTCTCCCTCTGCTCCTCCTCCTGTTTGTGTTCATTCTCTCTCTTTCTCAAATAAATAAAACCTTAAAAAAAAAAAAACATTATTTTAAAGTTGTTCAAAGTAATGTAACAGCATCACAAGTAGATTGATTTTTATTTTCATTAAAAAGTTATTCTGTTCACATGATTATACATACTTCCATAAAGATATAATTTAACATGTCTTATCAAATCACTTGATAATCCTTCCTTTTTTTTCTAAGATTTTACTTATTTGAGAGCACGCATGAGCAAGGGGAGGAGCAGAGGGAGAAGCAGACTCCTCTCTCAGTAGGGAGCCCATGGGGGGACTTGATGCCAGGATCATGACCTTAAGTGAAGGCAGATGCTTAACTGAGCCACCCAGCTGCCCCAAATTTTACTTTTATTAACAAATCATTTGATAATCTTTTATTAGCAAAAAGTTATTACTGAAAAAGAAATATGGAAGAAAATATTTGAGGGGGGTCTAAGTTGATAACATGTTTGGGAAATAATAGTCTGATAGAAAATTTTCTCCTTGTTTGGAATGAAAAATGTTCTGAATTTAATGCCATATTAATAAATTTTTCTTCAAAAGCACAAATCTGTTGTTAAATAAGTGCTTATTCAATGTTCGTCCAAATGAAAAACATATTTTTTCCAAAAGATGGTATAAACAAACAGAAATGAGGAAACAAGGATAGGTTGTAATTCAGAACTGTCACGAGAGGACAAAACCCTTTGGAAAACACAGTAGCAATGTGGCAGATAGTAAAGGGAAAGAGAAAATATTTGAGAGATCTGTCTAAGCTCAGTTTTATTTCCTATGTAATTTGAATCAATTTATTGTCTTCCAAATTATTATAGTTTGCATGCTCCATATCGAAGACCGAAACACAACTAAATACCATAGACAACAAAAGGAGCAGACATGGTTATGCTAATACAATGTTGCTGAAGAAAATGCATTTGACATGTTAAAATGGGATAAAAACCCAAAATTCCTCTGTGATCCTCGCTGAAGTTAGGCTTATTTGAGTTTAATAGAGGCTTGACATACTTCAGGAAAAAAAAAAAGGAATTAGTACTAGGTTCATGTATTTTGTAAGAAGAAAAATCAAGTGAAACAAAAAATGAAGACGTAAATACCATTCTTTGCGATACATCAGTGGTTATTTCCTTAATTGAATGAATAACTTTAAGCTCAATCCAGTACAAGGTGCGTTTTGAGACGGTGTCAATTTTCAGTTTGCTTTCAAGTCTTAATTAGAATCATATTTTTCTAAGCAATTTCTGTTTGAATAATTGAGATAGAAGAGGTACTAATGTGCTTGTTAGTGCACAGTTAACTCTATTGTGTAGCTTTTGTTTTACTTGCAACAATGCTTTTACATCAAGTGATTCCCCTGTGTGATCATCAATGATTTTCATTTTGCATTTATAAAATAATATTTTCGAAGTTTACTTCCATATCCATAATTTGTTTTACCCTTTTAAGTTTTTGCTGCGTGAGGAGGAATTTTAAACATTTCTTTCTACTCAGTAGCTGGAAATACTAGGTGAAGAAAAGGTGCGGAAACTCTTGCTTATAGTAGAAAGATGTATGGGATACTCAACTGATGATGAGGAGGAGGATGACAGCTTGTATTGACATCTGTCTATATGTCAGACACTGCTAAGCAATTTCCATACAGTTAATTAATTGAATCTTCACAACAATCCTTTTTTTTTAATAAAATCTTTTATTTTTTAAGATTTTATTTATTTATTCATGATAGTCACACACAGAGAGAGAGAGAGAGAGAGAGAGAGGCAGAGACACAGGCAGAGGGAGAAGCAGGCTCCATGCAGGGAGCCCGACGTAGGATTCGATCCCGGGACTCCAGGATCGTGCCCTGGGCCAAAGGCAGGTGCTAAATCGCTGCGCCACCCAGGGATCCCTTCACAACAATCCTAAGGAGTATACATATTGTTTTTAATTCTTAGACACCCCCTGAAGATTAGAGAGGCAAATAATGTAACCAAGTTTATTCAGTTAGCTAATAGTAGAAGCAATAGTCAAACACATCTAATCAATACAATACTCACACACGTAATTGTGTGATTACAATGTCTGATTGCACAATGAAGACAATGCACCAGTATGAAATGACGGAACTAAGAGAAGAACGCCCAAGAAAGGACAATAGGTTGTGCCCGGTCACAAGACTATTTTATAGCACTCTTTTTAAACACTACTTTAGTGTCTTTCAGAAACTTAGGAGCACTGAAAATATTTTGATACGCTGCATTTCAAATCTTAAAGAGGAAATAATTTAATGAATAGCAGGATATGCAGTGTGAAAGAAAATTGACAGAGAAGGACATGAGAAAATATCCTATATTATATTCAAGAGTCTTGAGTGAAATGATATATAGTTTATTTAGAACACTGTAAGAACAATTGTGACTAGAACAAAAATCATGCAGAATAGTGTAGCAAAATGAAATTGGAGTGGCTGAAACCAACCTCTGAGAACCTTCTATTACCTGTTAACCATGTCATCCTGGCCCTTTGTTCTAGGAACAAGGGAAAGGCCATGAAAGGGTTTTAAGCTGGTGGGCATGGCATAACCACAGATGTATTTTGAGACACATCTGGTTTCAATTACGTGGAAGATAGCTGAGGGGCGTGAGTGCCCGAGTAAGAGGGAATGGAAGCTTGGATGAGGGTTGGAGACCTGGCAATGGAGAGAAATTCACCATAAAATTGACAGCAACACCGGGTGCTTCCCATGCCTTGCCTGAATCCATGCAGCCTACCTCGGATGCCACACTAACTAGTTCCAAACATGCTGATGGCAGCAGGTCTCTGTGCTTTCAGGATGTCCTCTTGCCATTTACTGGAGTATGGATGGTCTGGCTTCCAGGCAAGAAGAGCTGGGAAGTTAAGGCCCCGGGAGCCATCCTCACCCAATGACAGATGAAAAGAGTCTGGTGGATAAATACTCTTCTTTCCTGGAGGAGACACAATTCAGAGGTCTAGTCCTCGGTGTGGCAGAGATTCCTCACAGGGATGGAGCTCCAGTTACGCACAGCAGTAACCTCCACAGTCGTGCACCTACTTGAAGCTTTTCTCCCTCATTTCCTTACCTCCTCCACTCTTCCCAAATAAGATCCCCTGAACCCTGTTCTGGGCTTTCGGGACACCTTTGCCTGGCAACAAAGGCAACAGCACACAGTGATTTCCTGGATATAGCAGAGGGGAATCAGAGGAAAAATTGATGATGACACCAGGTTTCAGTCTTTTGGAACAGGATGGATATTGAAGTTGTTTTCTAAGTAGAGAGCATCAGAAAGGGGCTACCTTTGGAGAAAGCTCAGGAGATCCATGTTTCAGCATTCTGTGCTTCTTTCCAGTGAAAGCAGCCAACAGCAACACCCAGGAGGCATTTTTTTTTTTTTTTTTTGGTACACATACTGGTCAGAGCTATACGAATCATTGGCGTAAATGTGGTGTTAGGATTGAGCATAAAATTTCCTAGGCAGAGAACATACAGTAAGATGAGGATCCAGAAAGAAGCCCCAAGAAACGCTACATTTATTGGTCAATTGGAAGAGAATGAGAATGAAGTTGGGAGAGAAGACAGAAACAAAGCTGAGCGAGTCACCCATTAGGAACTTGAAGAGACTTTGAGGTCATAGAAACAAGAAAGGAGAGCCTACTCCTTCGCCGTTGAGTCTTCCTGTAAATAAACATCTTGTGGGTTTGGGAGAAGGTGCACAGAAAGGATGGCACTTGTATGATGTCAGCCTTCTCACAAAGGTAGGGTTTGCTTGTTTAATACTATTTTTAGCAGTCTGGTCGAAAACAAGTACGTCTCTACCACTTACCTGTATTTTATTCATCCTAATGCATGATGCAACCATGCTTTTAGTCTCCCTCTATAAAGAGGCAGGACTCTATTTAAAGTGTGATTTCCTTGTATTTCTACAAAACAGTAATTGTAGAGCAATCACCAGCAGGAATGCTTGAGTCCTTTCTGGTGAAGAATTACAGAGGAACTACAACACTAAAGACTTGTACAGTTATGGTTTCATTAATCGTGATCCCATTTCTTTGTCCAATGAAAGCTTTATTGACTAACACCCATAGTTCTGTTCCTTGAATCTACATCCCTTCGCCAGGAAAGAGTGTGGCTAATCATACCATGTGTGCATGGTATGAGATTTTTGGTCCTCAGTGCTGTGATCTCATAACTGTTCTAATATTTGATAAATATGAAGGGATTTTATTCAGAGGCGGTGATGACATCTGAGAAACTGTTCTGTCATACGTGAATACGCGGAACTTATGTGATGATCTCATATTGGAGATCATCCAGGACACTGGATCAGATCGCTAAAAGCAAAAGAGCATACTTTTTACGAGCCATCTGGTATATTACGTTTTATCATATCGCAAAACCACTTATGTTGGAAAATGTAGCTTGAACACAAGCTGGGAATCACTGCATTATTCACTCTTCCATCAACTGCCAACCTGGGGGAATTGATTAACCCTAAATTCTGAATCTAATTTTTAAGAATTTGTAAACTGGCTTTGCTATTCTGTCAACATTTTTCTCAAGTAGATGCAATCAACTTGCCAAATCAATAGGACATGTCATCCATTTTCCTTCTAATTCTCAACGCGTAAAGGCCCTTCTATTCAGGTTACTGTCTTCACGGCCTAATGCATGCTCATTTGGATTCTTTATGCATATTTTTAGATACTTTCCTCCAGTTGAGAATGCTTTATGTCTTTTGTTGGTTCATGTCATAGCCACTTATCAAGGACAGGCTAATTTCTGGGACTTCCATGGCCTCTTCAACCAGTGGTGCCAACAGTTGTAATGAGAGTTATGAGTTGAGTTGCCTGCTATAGAACCTATTTGTGGATTTTGCTGTTTCTTGTACATTCTTTAACTCTTCAACAAGATTACAAACCCATTAAGAACAGAGGTTTCTTACCTGTTCACACCAGTTTACCACACTGATGGCTTTATCATCAGTCAGGTCACATCTTGATTTAAGCTGCAGTGCCCATTGCCTTAGAGACTTGAGCTCAATTATTTAATTTCTCTCTGTCTAAATCTCATCTGTGAAATGGAAATGCTTATGGTACCTACCACCAAAGAAATTTTTTAAAAATATTTTTTTTATTTATTTAGAGACAGAGACAGAGACACAGGCAGAGGGAGAAGCAGGCTCCATGCAGGGAGCCCAACGTGGGACTCGATCCCAGGACTCTAGGATCAGACCCTGGGCTGAAGGTGGTGCTAAACCACTGAGCCACCCGGGCTGCCCCCAAAGAAATTTGTGAAGAAGTCAGATAACTCACCCAATAAAATTAGTAAAGTGAGTATATACACTATTTTCTCCATAAGTGTAATTGGTAATTTTGAAATACAAGCAAAAGAAACCCACTCACTTGCTAATTGTGAAATTCAAAAATCATATTTTTCCATACAAGTTCTTAAAATTAGGAAGGAAACATTTTAATATTCCTTTTATAATATATCACTGCATAAATAATATGTATTTAGCAGATTCCAAAATTAAAATTCTAATCCCACTATTGTTGCATTTTAGTGAACCTAGAAATTAACTCATGGCTTTATGAAAAATAAAATACATTCAGTAGATATGCCCATAGCTGTGAGAATATGTATTTTTTCATAATATAAAATTGCCTATTGCAATTAACACCAAATAGAGAATTAAAATATATAAATGAGTAATAAAATATTTGTGTGGTAAATATATATTTTTAACTTATTAGCTATTTTGAGAGTGTTAGGGAAGTGACACCTGCTAGGAATCAAAAGAATAAAAATGATTAATAAATAAATAGGATTTATAAAAGAAAACAGCATTCTCTTATATATCTCCAACTGATTTGACAGAAGCTTAAGGATCATCCTTCACAAAACATAGAAATAAATATATGCAATGGCATTCACATATTAAACTAGAAGGGCATCTAATTGTATTTTAATTTTATAGTATTTGAGGGAGTTTGATTAATATTTTTGATCAAAGTTGAGCCAATTTAAATTAGTTAAATTAGCTTGTTCTCTAGATGATTCCTAGGGGTTACACATTTGTTCCATTTAAAGGCAAATAGTCTAAAATGAGGTAAGGGCATTCATTTCTACAATACAATTTAGCACCAGAGAGGATTTAGTATAAATACATTATTTAGTCGAGTTTAACATTATATGTTTAAGTACCACAGAATAAATCATGGAGCATAATTATAGCAGCAGATTTGTCACAATTATTTTTGTCTTTTGTTTTTGCTAATTGCTCAACTTGCTTTTGGGTTTTTATCTAAATGTAAATACTGAATAAAAGAGTATATTAGAATGTGATAGATATTAACAGTGAGGTTCAGCCACATGTGTGAGATTGAACTGCATAGTGGTTGATAACCAGAGAGATTCCAATCACTCATTTTTCTTGATCTGCAGTTGATATGCCCAAGATTAAATACTTCCTCATACATGGTAGAGTTATGTCTTGTGATAACTTTCATAATTTTAAGACTAATGTTGTTTTCCCACAAACATGATAAAAGCAATAAACATGTTCAAAGAGACCCATACTATGAATAAAATTTGTGAGTTATTTAATAAGGGAAATAAAGTATATTGTATTGAGCCTAATTTCATGATACCACCAAAATTCTTACCAAACTTCTTCTGTTACATAAGTATGTGTATTATTGGGTATTGGTGAAGGTTATACAAAACATGAAGATACTTACTGCCACTGAGCTGTACCTCTAAAAATGGCTAAAATGGTAAATTTTATGTTACTATATTTCATTATAATAAAAAATATTACTATATTTAGTGAGTTCATATTATATTTCTGGTACCACTTATTAAATAATATGTGAATTTTAAATATTTTGCATTATAAGTTTGATATTATTTGACTAATCTATTACTTTATGATACATGAAAAGTTCAATGAAAAACTAAGAAAATTTATTCTACAAATATATTTAGGATAAAAGCAAAATGTTGAAAGGGCTTAATGTTTGATGAATGCATCTTTTGAATCATTTTTTAAAAATCTTATTTAGGGATCCCTGGGTGGCACAGTAGTTTAGTGCCTGCCTTTGGCCCGGGGGCGCGATCCTGGAGACCCGGGATCGAATCCCACGTCGGGCTCCCAGGGCATGGAGCCTGCTTCTCCCTCTGCCTGTGTCTCTGCCTCTCTCTCTCTCTCTCTCTCTGTGACTATCATAAATAAATAAAAATTAAAAAAAATAAAAATAAAAATCCTATTTATTCATTTATTTGAGAAAGAGCAGGGGGAGGAGCAGAGGGAGTGGGACAAATGGACTCCACATTAAGTGCAGAGCCCTACATAAGGCTCGATCCCAGGACCCTGAGTTTGTGACATGAACCGGAATCAAGAGTTGGATGCTTAACTGACTGAGCCACCCAAGGGCCCTGTGAATTATTTTAATTCTCTGTAATTTGGGGCACATTTTATTTTATTTTTTAATTTATTTTTTAAAGATTTTATTTATTTATTCATGAGAGACACAAAAAGAGGGAGAAGCAGGTTCCATGCAGGGAGCCCAATGCAGGACTCAATCCTGGGACTCCAGGATTATGCCCTGGGCCAAAGGCAGGCGCCAAACCGCTGAGACACCCAGAGATACCCTGGGGCACACTTTAAAGATAGTTTCTGTTCTATTATTTATGTGTGGAATTATAAGTAATTATACTCCCTTTGGTTGTAACTTTAGCTTTTCTTCAGTGCAAAGTAACAGATAATACAAAACACTATCCTGAAACTTATCCGAGCTCGTTGTTCAAGATCTGCAACGTGTAGGCACTAGAAACTGTTACCTTGTTCCTATAGGTAACATTTAGCTGTTTCCCAGTATTCAAGGGTGTTTCCTTTTGAAAAATTGTTTTTCATAAAAGTGATATCTTACCAGGTATTAGGAAACCTCATTTTGTGGTTGTCTTTATAAGCTGTTAATGAGCAATGGACCAAAATAGGATCAGTGCTTGATATTTTCATCATTGCATCGTTCTTAGTAGGAGAAGCATACTCCTATAAACAATCACCCATACCATCTCATAAGATCTGAAAAGAAAAAAAAAATGGAAGATAAAAAATTTTAATTTGATAGCAAGGCAATTGGTGTTTTCTATCATTGTATAATAAAATGATTTTTCCTCTTTTTCTTTTAAATTTCTTGACACATCTCTTTCCATCTTTCCCCTTCCTGGATGCAGTTCAAATTATTTCCTGTTAAACTATTTTCTTACATAGTATAAAATGCTCTGGGAACTCTTCTAATCAATATCCCATTGATAATGTGAAATAGAATGTTTGGTAGCACAAAATTTGATGTCATGAGAAGTCGGAAAAGTTGACAGGATGTATGAGGACTTAACTCCCTTTATCACCATTATCATTCCAAAACATCAGCCTCTGATTTAACAGAATAGTCGGCATTATTTGAGACAAGGATTGAGGTGGGGGACAGGAAAGGACCATGTTCTTTTGCGTTATTTACTGTCAGGAAAATGAACAGCAAGCCATAGATGAGAAAAAATATTTGCAAAAGACACATCAGAGAAAGGACTTCTATCCAAATATCTACCAAGATGTCTTTAAACTCAGTCATGGGAAAACAAACAATCCGATTAAGGAACGAGCAAAAGACCCTGACACTTCACCAAAGAGTATACACCCTTGGCAAATAAGCCCATGAAAAGATGCTCCACATTATACATCATTAAGGCATTGAAAATTAAAACAATGAGATACTCTATGCACCTATTAGATGGCCAAAATCCAGAACCATGACACACCAACTATTGGCAAAAGCACGGAATAAGAGAACTGTTATTCAGTGCTGGTTGGAATGCAAAATTGTATGGCCACTTTGGAGGACAGTTTGGCAGTTTTTTTATTTATTAGTTTTTACAAAACTAGACAGAATCTTACCGTAAGATCTATAAACACACTCCTTGGTACTTACTAAAGGAGCTGAACATTTATGTCCTCCCAAAAAACTCCCCCAAATGTTTATAGCAGCCTTATTCATAATTGCCCAAACTTGAGAAAAGCCATGATGTCCTCCAGCCTGTGAATGCATAAATAAGCTATGGTCCATCCAGACAACAGAATATTATTCAACATTAAAAGAAATGAGCTATCAAGCACAAAAAGACATGAAGGAACCTTAAACACACATTATTAAGTGAAAGAAGTCAGTTAAAAAAGGCATCACACTGTACGATTTCAACTTTATGATCTTCTGGGAAAGGCAAAACTATGGAAAGAGTAAATATATCCGTGATGGCTGGGGATAGGTGGGAGGAATGAATTGGTGGAACAAAGAGGATTTGGGGGGCAGTAAAACTATTTTATGCTACTATAATAGTGGGTGCATGCCATTATACATTTTTCCGAACACACAGAATATAGGACAGACATTAAGAAGGATCCATGATGTGAACTGTGAACTCTGAGTGATTATGATGTGTCAATGTAGGTTCATTAGTTGTAACCAGTGTACATTCTGATGGTGGATGCTGATAATGGCAAAGCGTATACATGGGTGGAAGCAGGGAGCATATGAGAAATCTCTATACCTTCTGCTCAAGTTTGCTGTGAGCTTAAAGCTGCTCTAAGAATTAGGTTTATTAAAACAAAAACAAAAATAAAAAAAACCCCACAACATATCATAGCAAGGTTATCTGAAGCATTTTACATTATTTAAATTGTTCTGAATGCTTTTACATCTGTTATTCTAGAAAGAAAATATTTTTTGTTAAAAATTTTAGTAATTTATTTGAGAGAGGCAGAGCACACACAAACAGGGAGAGAGGCGGAGAGAGAAGCAGACTCCTTGCTGAGCACAGAGACTCTTGGGGAGCTACTCCCAGGACCCCAGGACCATGACCTGAGCTGAGGACAGATTTTCAACCAACTGAGCCACCAGATGCTCCCCTGAAATTATTTTTTTAATGGGGAATTTTTTTGGATTAAGTATTTAATCATGAAAATTTTGTGGCATTGTGAAAGATCTCTGGGCTTTGGAATCACATAGGCTTTAGAATCATGTAGACCCGTGTTTGAGGTTTTCTGCACCATATGATTCTTAGGACCATGTGCAAATAATAAACCTCTGTGTCCACCAGTTTACTTACATGTAATATGAAGATAAAACTCACTCCTTAGGGTTGTGAGAAGGATACAATGAGATAAAAAGGCAGCCAGCCAATATAGAGGCTGGCTCAACATAGGCATTAATAAATATTAACTATCTGCTAACATCGTCTCCAAAATCTACTAATTAGGCAGTAAAACTTTCCTTATTTCAAACTGTATTTTGACATTTGGGTTTTGTAATCTTGACTTGGACTTGGAAAGTTAGCAGAACCCTAGAGTTACCAATAAAATGAAAACTTTTACACAGTTGGAGGGTAGATTGTGTAGTTCAGTCATTCTTTAAGTAGAATTAATTAAAAGTTATGTTATATATGCAGTTAAAATTTTTAGCCAATGGTATTTCCACAACTTACTGATTGGTCTGTCAATTGCTGTTTAATTTTTCAACCGGACTTTCTAAAGGGGGTTTTATATAAATATATAATTAGGTATCTCTGGGTATCTCTCTTCAGAATAAGTTGAGGGACAAAACTAATTTCTCCATGTCCACGTGACTTTAAGAATTCATTGAGAATTCCATGATAGTAGATATTTTTAATTAAAGTTGAATTAGAAATGTAAGAAGAGAAAGGAGTTTGTAAAAAAAATTACATGTCACTCTTAAAAAACCTGGTAACCATGCAAAAAGTAAAAGTAAGACAAATCTCAAATTGCTCTTCAAGTTCTTTAGATCAGTGAGTAAATTCTCCAAATCTGCTGAGTTGCAAAGCAGAAAGTGCCAAATATACCTGAGAAGTTAAATGTCAATAAGTTAGCTAGGAACCCTCCAGAATGCCTAGGCTCTATCTCCTCACATAGATTTTATTGTCTTGTAGATGGCAAGTTTCTTATTTAGCCACTTTTATTAAACATCTAGATTATGGTTGGTCTTTTCCTAGAAAGTTCTCACTTCACAGGTAGTGGCACCAAAACTATTCAAAGCTGGGGTAGGGCATGTGAGAATAGGAACCTGATTATTAAGCTACTGTAAAAGTTCAGAAAAAAAAAATAGGCAAGAGAGAGAAGGATAAAATGTAAATTACGGTTTGGGGTAGGATCCACACATGTTGATGATACCTTGCATAGTGACTGGGAAAGTGAATGTGAGAAAAACCTAATAATCTAGATTACAGATTTGTTGTTTTGTGGACACTAACTGAGACAGGGGAATTCTGGTTAAAGGAGAGCTTTTGTCAGAAGACACAAGTGTCACTATTTCGGATGTATTATAATCGAGGTTTCTGGGGGAATTCCAACAAGAGATATCTAAAGGTGTAGGTTTGAGATATTATGGATTTAGATATGGCATATATATATAAAGTTTCTGGTAATGAAAACACTCAGATGCATATATTTATTTAGTTTTATACATATATAAAAGTTTATATATAGTTATATAGTTTATATATATTTATATAGTTTATATATGTAGTTATATATATATTTATATAGTTTTTATATATAATATACATATTTACTTGGTAATATATATATTTACTTGGTAATTAAAACACCCAAATGGAGTGTATATGTATATGTATATTTATATGTGTGTATATTTATAAATCATTATATATCTGGTAATTAAACTTTTGGGTGTTCATGGGATAATTTAAATGGAATCTGAAGTATCAGAAGGTGACACGACCAAAAATGTTGCATTAGAGGAAATTGGGGGGAGAATCATTTAAAGGGTAAGCAAAATAAGTAAAGCCCACAAAGAAAATTGCAAATGGATATCCAGGGAGTTATGAAAGAACCATAATAGAGTGATGTCAATTTGTTATGTTTCTTAACCTTTATAACAATTACATTGTTCTTGATGACTAAGATCATTAGTCTAATAACTATAATTAGTTATAATTATGCAAAATGGGAATGTAATTTAATGTGTTCTCTATTTACTGTTCTCAATAGATCTCATTAATAGTGTTTATGAACAAAGTGTTTATCTCCGTCTTAGATTACCTCTAAGGTCCTTGCAACCCTAAACTAGGATGCACATGAAATCGTGCCATACTTAGAATCATAGCTTGATTCCTAGAAATGCAAGTGACTTGCATGGAACTTTGCCCATAATAGTTGCTAAGAAAATCTAAGGGACTTTTTCAGCCTGATACTTAACTTACAGATAAGTCAATTGAATCCAAGAAGTAATAATTCAAAAAATCCAAAAGGTTACTTAATGTCAGAACTAGGACTAACATAAGACCTTAATTCCTCGTTTATCATCCATATATTTTTTCATAATGTTACAACACCTCTTCTTGGGCAAGAAGGAATATTTACAAATTAATATGTCTTCAGTGATGCCAATAAAAACTAAATGAAACCCACCTTTTAATGATATTATAGGTTACATTATGCCAAACACTCAATTTATGTTTTTTAAAATTTACTTAATAAACTATTTTAGCATCCCATAGACATAGATTACTCTGATCTTCTCAAATAACTTGCCAGTCTTTATCGTCTTCCATAAATTGCAGACAGAGTGCTTTCTCAAACACTCTCTTAAATGCTTAAATAAGATACTACTATTATAACATACATGGACATTATGTTCCTATTTCTCTTATTTATATTCAATATGTTCTTGTGTCTCTAGTGTACTGACAGAATCAACTACAGGATCATACAAGGATGAGGGCATGAGAGACCCAGGACATTATAAATTCACTAAGATAATGCCATTCAGGGCCACTTACCACTCTGCCACCATTTTTTTTTTTTTTTTTGGCATTAGGGCCAAATTAATTATGTATTTTTATATTAGCATCTAAGTTTATTAAATTTTGTATTTGCTTTATATGGTTCTTTAGTATATAGTTAGTATAGTTATATATTAGTATAATTAGTATAATTAGTATAATATCTGAATACTGAGGATTGGTAGAAGCACCTAATAAAATTCCACACATAGCTCTTTCCTACCCTTCCTGTTTGAGTTATGACTTGTATTTTTTTACTTCTTTTAAAAATTGTTGATTGATTGATTTTAGAGAAAGTGGGGGAGGGGCAAAGAGAAAAGGAGACACTTAAGCAGACTCCACGCTGAGTGTGAAACCCCAAGTGAGGCTGGATCTGACAACCTGGAGATCACGACTCGGCTGAAACCAAGTTGGCTACTTAACCAAGTTACAACTTTTGGTTCCCTGAGTTCCTTGAGTTACAACTTTTATGACACAAGATGATAAGAGTGATATCAATTCCAAAGAATAATTTTTCTTTAAAAAATACACTTGTAGGGCACCTGGGTGGGCCAGTTGGTTAAATGTCTGCTTCAGGTCATGATCCCTGGGTCCTGCTTCTCCCTCTCCCTCTGCCCTCCCCTCGACTCATGTTTTCTTTCTCTCTCTCAAATTAAAAAAAAATAAAAATCTTTAAGAAATATGCATGTGATTTTAATTGTTTTTACAGGGTACAAATTAATTTAAAATTATATATTAAAATAGTCACATCTATATATTATATACAAATCCATGGTAATATATCATCATATACTAATGTTTTATTATTAATAATATTATAGAAATTATCTAAAATATGTAGAGTATAGGGGTGTCTGTGTTGTTCAGTCAGTCGAATGACTCTTGATCTTAGCTCAAGTCTTGATCTCAGGGTTGTGAGTTCAAGTCCTGCATTGGGCTCCATGCTGGGCATGGATAATTAATTAAATAATTAAGAAGTAATAAAATACCTGTAGCATAAATCACTCTTCAAAGCTATTATAAGGTAGAGAACATATATTTTGCAGCTCTTTTAAATCTCTTGATCCTTAATTATTTTTTAAACAATAATTATTGATAGAGGAAAATGAACATAAATATAGAAATGTAAATAGTGTTAGGAATTGTGAATAATAGAATGGGAAAAACAACTTTTCACTCAACTACTTTTATAAATATTCTAATTAAGTAGAAGTTTTGCAAAGATTCATTTGTAAGTTATTCTAATTTTGTTTTGTTAAAATTTTGTCTAATGTACAATTTGGATTTGAGAAAAAAATAAGTTGACTGTAAAGTGCATGCTAACATATGGAGATTTCTAAAAATCATAAAATTGAGCAGACCATTCTGCTTGAACATTTTTCTCTATACAGAAAAAGTTAAATTCACTGTGTATTCAAGTCTATTTACTTCTAAAAACTCAAGAGGAATGATTTTTTATACTTAGGCTGAAAGCATTTTAATAAACTGTGTTTTGTATATTCTGATGAGGTTCACAAATGCCCAAATACTTAAATGTATTTTCTAGTTGAATTACAGTGATAAAAAAAGAGTATTGAGTAGGAGTACCTTGAAATCTGTTGCTTTAAACATAACATATATAATGCCATCAATCTACGTGATGTACAAGCAAACAAACCCAACTTTATAATCAAAGGGAAAAAATGTCACACTTAAAGTACTTTTGTGCTGCAAAGTCTCCAAGAAGCTTTTCAGCTGTCATGATTTTACATGATCTTTTAGATGATAAGACAAAGTAAACATGAGTTTTGAAAAGTAGTATTCTATTTTCTGTGGATTCTAATAATCCCTAAAATAAGATAGCTAGTAAGTTCTGGAATATTTCAGGTTGTAAATCAAATTCATTTTTCACTGTATTCATGTAACTTGTTTGAGTAGCTATAGAGAAACAAATTGAGGGAAAATGATATGAATTGATATTAAAATAGTTTAAAAAAAGCACTTAAGGGTTATGTTATAAACCCAAATACCATTGACATCGTATACTTCAGTCTTTATTATCTTTTGAAACCCAGATCATAGGTAATGCCGGTGAAAAATGTGTTGAATCAATTACTCGTATTTTACTAATTTCTCAGTATTCATACTTGTACATTTGCTATATTTATTACAATGGAAGAACTATTTCTGATACTCTCACAAAATAAAATGGTTCCTAAGAATCAGACCTAAGTTTTTTCAATTTCTTTTGATTTAGTTATGCTTATAAATAAATCCATCCGCTGTCCACATGCAGCATATGCTTTCAAAGGAAATATTTTTTGGTTAAACACATTCTCTAAGTACCAGAAAAATACTTACTTCCATTTAAATAGGAAACTAATTGTCAAATGAAAAATTTCTCACTAGGTGAAACTCTATTTCAAAATAAATATTTTACGCTTTTGATTTGCTTTCTAAAGTCAAAAGTGAAGTTATACTATCAGACACAGTGAACTACTTCACATGCTCACTTGATAGTATTTAGATAGTCTGTGAAGTCATGTGTCAGAGTGCAACTCAGAGCACAGGGAATTTGAGATTTGAATGTTTGTTTGCTTTTTCTATTTTATTTTTTGCATTTTCCTCTTTAATTTTAAAATTAAGTTTCATATTATACAGTGATTACATCTAACTGAATGAAGAGCAATCTCACAACCATGCTTAGAGCATTAGAGTTGGAGATGCTCATATGGAAGGATTAACATGTTTTCCAGGCTATCAGGGTGTCAGCTCACTTGATTAAGGAAGAGCTGTGGAAGGGTTTCCCTGGCCTCGAATTAAGGTAACAAGTATTTCTTGATCACATGACTTTAGTCTAGAGCTTAAATACTTCTTTCAGGGGTGGGGGGAGTCCAGAAGAATGCTTAAACCAGTCATTTTCTGGGCTCATAATTCTCAAAATGTATATGGCATGGAATCGTTCTAAACAATGGTCCTAAATAAATTTTTGAAGTACTAGAAAACCCTAAATCTCTCTAGAGTGCAGAGGTTATTGTATTAACAGAGGAATGATTAGATTGACTGTTGAGTTCATATAACACTCTGAATTTTGCTTATTTTGAGCCTGTATCAGGGAGGTTGAGCCATTAAAGGAAGAGTACCTACATATTTTCTTATTAATCCAGGATTAACTCTTACCATGGAAAAGAAAATCTACTAATTCCCATGAAACATGACACAAAATGATACTACTTTAGATTTTTCTTTGCTTTCTGAAATCCACAAAGTTTTTGGAGTGTGGCTATAATTACTTTATACAGTGATTATAAAACAATGAGACAGATTCTGCAACTGCACAGGAAAATGCATCATTGTATTAGAGCTATAAACCATGAAGAAAGAAGGAAGGAAAGAATGAAGGTAGGAGACCATTGGCAGAAATAATTCATGGTGTTGCATTAAAAAGTATAGGAAGGAATATATTGTTATAATTTTCTGTCCAAGACCACCTGCCTAAATTAACATTTTATATATGTACATATTTTTAAACAATAAAAATAGTGCTTACTACAAGAAAATAGCACTTATTTTGGCCATATGACATAATGAAACTGGAGAAATCCAGTGACTCAAATCTAGAAGCAGTATAAGACAGAATAAATATACATTTTGCTACAAAAATGTAAAAAGATTTAATATGGCAAAAACAAAACAAAACAAAAAAACCTATATGAAGAAGTCAAAGGCAAATTCCACTTGGGGACTATTTTTAGCCACCCAGTCTATAGTATTTTTGTTGTAGTAGCCTGAATAAGACAGTGAGATTAAGTGCCTTGTGAGCTTAATTAGATGAACGAAATGTAGAACATTAGAAGACTTCTTATATATAAGTTGTTGAAAAAGACTTCATATATATATATATATATATATATATATATATATATATATATTTATATATACACCCTTAAAGATAGAGTAGGAATACTTTTTCCTATTTCTCCCTCTAAGTACAGCTAAAAATACCTGGATATCATGTAAATCAAGCATAAGCAGACTCTGAAAGATGGAGGAGAGAGGCAAACTGATGATGTACCTAGGAACCCAAGGAAGTCTCTTGGGTTTTCTTTTTACCTCATAAATCATGGACTCTGTGTTTCTTGGAGAAATCGGCCAACCAGTAAACACCAATGGGGGTAAGATAAAAATAAATTAATAAATAAAACAAAGCCAAGTAGAGAGTCCCTTGTTCAGCCAAAGGACCAGGCTTGAGGGACAGAAAGTGGTTATACAAGAACAACTTACTCCAGCCACAAACCACCCAAAACAAAAACAAAAAACAACAACAACAAAAACTAAGAATATGTTTCCCTTCCCTCTGGTAGCAAAAGCCTGGTGGAGATCCTAGATCTGCACCCTGTTATACCATAATGTGATGTCCCTAGCCTCCCCATCCCCTTTTTTGGCCAAGTGATACCAGATAAGGTTGAGTGGAGAGTAAAACTTACCTCCATCAAGTGTAATGAGCTCTCCCTTCCTTGTCCCAGAGTATTATGATCATAGGGAGGGAGTTCAAGTCCACACTTCTAAAATGGCTATTCATTAATCTTGAAAGAATACAAAATAAACTTTCACTCAATGCTAGTTTTAAATGCATATAAACGGATAAGCATTCCTTAATGAAATGTATATAAATACAGAAGTCAGAACAATTATCCTATATTTAGTAATTATTCCAAAGGATTCCATGTTGTACGCAAATTTTTTAAAATTTCGTTTGAAAATCAATTTATTACATACACTAGATAGTTATATTGTGGAGAATATATACACGCACACACATCTATCTATATGCACATGTATACAAGACTGATGATCATAACTATTAAATATATGCAAACAGGCACTTGTGGCTTTGGGTAAAGTTGTGAGTAGATAGCATCATGTGTAGACTTAAACACCACTGTAGAACATCAAGTATCCCTAATGGAGGGAAACATGGCGTACTTTGCAAAGCTTTTGCATATTCAAAAGTAGCTCGTGTAATGATAAAGGAATTGATGGGAAAGATATTGTAGCATGATTCAGTAAGAGTTTTTTTCATAAATTGCAATAATGGAAGAAAAGTATGATAAACAATACATTATAACTGATATTATATAGCAATTATTGCTGTTTTTTTTACCTTATGCATTTCTCCATTTCTGATGTCCATACTAAGAACCTAATAACTGTATTTTTAGTGAATAGACTAAAATTTTATTGAAAAAAGTGCCATTTGATACTTTTCTGGGAACATGGGAATTTTATTCTCTACTAATATAAAAATAAATGTATAGACACTATACATAACAGCATTTTAAAAGACCTATTTGTTTTAGAGAGAGAGCATGCCTAAGCAGAGGGAGGTGCAAAGGGAGAGGTTGAGGGAGAGAGAGAATCCTCAAGCAGACTCTCTAGTGAAGGTCAAGCCCCATGGACTGGATGCCAGGACCCTGAGATAATGACCTGAGATGAAACCAAAAGTTGGCCACTCAACCAACTGAGCCACTCAGGTGCCCCTACATACCAGCATTTTTAATGGCTCTGTTAAACACAAAGGTGGTATCTCTCTGGTAACATATCGCTGAGATGTAGTTTTCAGCTTCCTGGGATCAAAGTGTTAACTCTTGTGAGGCAAATAAGCCAATATTTGGGATGCCTGGGTGGCTCAGTGGTTGAGTGTCTGCCTTTGGCTCAGGTCATGATCCTGGAGTCCTTGGATCGAGTCCCACATCCGGCTCCCTGCAGTGAGCCTGCTTGTCCCTCTGCCTGTGTCTCTACCTCTCTCTGTGTCTCTCATGAATAAATAAATAAAATCTTTTAAAAAAAAGCCAATATTCCTCATGTTATAAGAGAGTCATTTGTTCTTCATAAGAAAAAACAACAATCCATGTTGTTCACTCCTAAGGGCAGTGCCAAAGCCACGAGCACTTGCACTCACTGCAGGTTGGTGGGGCCCCGGGCCTGGCACCAGTAGGGATGTGGGTATGAGCACCAGAGCAGACAGCTCTGCCCACCCCTGGGGACTGAGATCCACCCCTGATAGGAATCACCTGGGGCCTTGCACTGGTCACCAGAATGGTTTGGAAGGGAGGATCAGAAGGACACAAAGGACCAAAGTGAACCTCACCACAAATCTGCCTGAGAAGAGTGATAGTAAGTCTATGGTGTGGGGTGGTAAGATCTTTGGGACAGGCTAACGGAAACCCAGACACCAGTTTAGGAGTCTGACCTGGGGTCTTGGCTTCTCATCTATGCAAGTAAAGGATAAAGTTAGGTGATCTCAGATTCCTTCTTGGGGTTCTATGGAATTGTCATTATTAATAATCAGAACACTACCTTCCATTTCTTAGGTCTTCACTGTATGTTGGGCATGATACCAAGTACTATCACATATATTCTTTTATTTCAGCCTCACAAAAACCCTATAAGGTAGCACTATTACTGTCATCCCGTCTCTTACCAATAAACAAGGTCACATGGCTAGCAAGGTGGACAGCTAGGACACACATCTGTTGGAGCCTAAGACCTATACTCTCTTTGTGATACTATATTTACATACATATTTTTACAAATAATTTATTGCAGTGAAATTCACATAATGTATATATAACCATTTTAAAGTGAACAATTCAGTGGTATTTCATACGTTCAAAATATTGTACAGCTATCACTTTTATCCACTTACAAAATTTTTCTATTCTCCAAAGCAAAACCTGGTCACTCCCCATTCCTTCTCCTCTCTGCTCTGGCAATCACAAATCTGCTTTCTGCCTGATGGAATTAACTGTTCTTAGTACCTAGATTTCATATAAATAGAATCATACAATATGCATGATATAAAAAAAATAAGGCCAGGTTTGTAGAATTTTTATTTTGTTTTATTAAAGATTTTATTTATTTATTCATGAGAGACACAGAGAGAGACGGTCAGAGACACAGGCAGAGGGAGAAGCAGGTTTCTTGCAGAGAGCCCAATGCGGGACTCGATTCCAGGACCCCGGGGTCATGCCCTGAACCAAAGGGAGACGCTCAGCTGCTAAGCCACTCAGGTGTCCTGAATTTTTATGCTCTATGCTTAAATACTTTTGACACACTGTGCCTAAGGATGAAGCCAAAAGCCTCTGAGAGATAGGAGATTTCTCAAATACCACCAAGCACAGCAGTTTTCTTCAGATGTGTTTACTCTGTTCTATTAGAAAGGAGCACCTAGAATTCTTATTTCTTATGCCCAATCTAAAATTTTCACATTTCCCATCATTTGTGTTGTTTTTGTCCTTTGTCTTTTGAAACTGCTTTTCGGGAGAGGTTCTCAAATCTATCTTCTGCATTGCTGATACAGTTTTCTATAAAATCAACTCTGCTCTTCTCTGACTCCAATAAAAATGTTAATTTTGTTACTGCTCTTTAAGTTTTCTAAGCAGCTAATCTTATTGTCTTTTTATACAGGCACATTTACTGTATGTGGCTTTCTGCTACCATTTCATAAAATCCATAATCCTTTGCCTCTAACAAATGCTAAGTAATTTTCTAAGATAATTTTAAGTTTTCATATTTGCAATGGTTTAATCAATTCAAAGACAATACATTTTTTTACGATAATAATCTAAAGGCACCTGATAAAAGGATAGTACTTAATTTTAACAGAATTTACCTGTATCACTTATAGTCAATATCTATTTTACGATTCTTATTTTAGAGTATTAAATTATTAATAGTATCATATAAATTATTCTTGGAAAAATTATGGTTGTCCAAACAGTTATAAACATTTGCATGATAAAGTATCTTCAAGACACTGTATCATCAGCATGCAACCTATATTTGATGATGATAGAAGTTCACATATGGCTTTCAATAACAGATTTTATAACAGTTTCAACATAATTGGTTATCTGTCTTTTTTCATTTTCATAAAGCCATCTCTAAAATTTGCCTACACCAAAGTAAATGATCTCTATCTTCCTAACAAATATTATCTTGCTTCAAATTTTAGCTTGTGAATTTCACCTATAGTCAAGATATCTTTTCAACTTTTGTGTTGATCACCAATCCATGTTTTATTTAGACCTGGAAGTTTACAAACATATCAATTAAATGAATAAAATTTACTTTATGTTGACAAGTTGTAAGAAAAGTTAAAATCCTAATTCATTTAGCAGGAAGTCTAGGTTGACGTGAATCAAATTGAATTCTCTAGAAAATAAACATAAGAGTTCATATGTGCTAAAATTAATTTCAGAACATCAAAAGCTATCTGTTCATATAGCAATTGAGATTCACAACTGTTAATGTAAATATAGCATACTGTTAAGATACAAGAACATAGCAAAACTGAGGATGTACAATTTTATGATGGGGATAGGACTGCACTAAAAACAAGCATATCATTCACTTCATTTAAAAAATCACTTTGGCAGTTGCCATCAACTCAAATTAATCAGATACTTACACAGCTTTGGTTTCACAATGGGTATCATTTCAAATACAGATATTGAAAAGAACTGTCTGATACTTCCTTTAAAAAAATGATTTTATTTATCTGAGAGAGAGAGAACACAAGCAGGGAGGGGGCATTGAGAGAGGGAGAAGCAGATGCCCCAGTGAGCAGGGAGCCCAATGTGGGGCTCAATCCTAGGATCCTGGGATCATGACCTGAGCCCAAGGCAGTTGCTTAACCGACCAGTCACCCAGGTGCCCGAAAAGTCTGATGCTTCTATTCTTGACTAGTTTACATAGGAGAAACAATTATGCAGGTGATCACTTTCAGGCGCTTATAAGGGCTGATTGAGAAGAGAATTCCGTTTACAAAAGTGGGTGGCCAGGAGGAAGAGGGGTTCTGATGGTGAAATGGAGAATGCTCTGACAATTGCATTCAGTTAATTGAAAAACGGTGTATACAGAAACAACAAACAAACACAAATCAGTCTGAAAGATAGATCAGATGCAACTAATAAGGGAATTTTATCTAGACACTAGAAAATAAATGACCAGCAATTAAGTTAATCTAATTGATTTTGTTGTCACTCAGAAGCATTTTGTTACTATGTTACAAAACATTTTACTTAAATGATCCTTAAGAAAATATCATTGTTTAATGAGTTTAGAGTCACAAGTCATATATTTTAGTAAATACAGAGTATCAGCATTATAAGTCACAAGAAAACTGATAATATTTGGGGAATCTTCATGGCATGACCAACCACAGTACAGAATTTCATGTGATGTGACTGCCTTGGACCATTTGCAAGGGAAAATAATTTACTAGGGGCAAAACACGATAGCTAAATCACATATTTAATAAGACTCATTGATATTATTAATGTAGGAATGGTTTTTTTGGGGATTTTTTTTGTTTTTTTTTTGTTTTGTTTTGTTTTGTTTTTTGTAGGAATGTTTAAATGTCAAGGGGATAGAGAGGTCTCAAACCTCTGCTAATTTGAAAGATTCCAATGAAACAAAATTTAAACAAAATTTAAAAGTTTAAAATTTAAACTTTTACTCTTTATACATTCTAAGTGTTTAATGTAGAGAAATTCAGCTGCAAATAATTTTTTCAAAGATTTTATTAATCCATTTGAGAGAGAGAAAGCAGGAGTTAGGGGAAGAGCAGAGAGAGAAGCAGACTCCCCACTGATCAGGGAGCCCAGATGAGGAGCTGGATCCCAGGACCCCGGATCATGACCTGAGTAAAAGCAGATGCTTAATTGACAGAGCCAAGCAGGTGCCCCAGAGAAATTCAGTAACGACAAAAAATGAGTGTGATGAGCTGGAATCAGTTTAGAGGCTTCCTTTAATCAATATGTTTATTGGCAGCCTCCATGGAGGAAGTTGTTACTAGGGAGAAGAGCAAACAGCAAAGAAAGATGGATCCATTTGAAGCATCAAAGTGTGTCTATTGCTCCTTTTGTAGGCAGTCTGCCATTTTAAAATTTGAATGACTTTTCCAAAATATTGGAATTAGAAATACATGAATAACTTAAGAAAACTGGGATGAGACTTATGATTCCAATTGTGTATGGGAAGGGGAGAAGCCTAGATTCAGGCCATAAAGGAAGTTTCAAAAACTTTATAAGAATTGAAATATTATAGGGAGTGACCTTTGAAGGGAGCACAATGAATGTGGAAACCAACCAAAACTGACAGCTAGAACATCTCCAATGCCTAGAAATTAAGCCATAATCTTCCATATAACCAGGAGTTTCAGAGGAAATGATAATGCAGGGGCTCCTGAGTGCTCAATTGGTTAAATGTCTGCCTTCAACTCAGGTCGTGCTCTCCCTATCCTGGGATGGAGCCCTGTGTCTGGCTTCCTGCTCAGCAGGGAGTCTGCTTCTCTCTCTCCCTCTGCTCCTACCTACCACTTATTCTCTCTCTCTCTCAAATAAATAATTTTTAAAAAGAAAAAAGAAATGACAATGTATATTTAGAGATCTTTTAAAGAAAATAATGAAGGGAGGATATGTTAAAGTTGAGTAATATAGCTAATAGTGTTTGTATGAAAATTCCTGATCTTATTTATTTATTTTTATTTTTTTTGAAAATTCCTGATCTTAAATGCATATATTAGCAATGAAGACAGGATGAAAATCTAAGAGCTAATCTATTATCTCAAGAATCTAGAAAAACAACAGAAAATCAACAAAATAGAAGGTAGAAAATAATAAAGGAAAACTCAAATTCATAAAATAGAAAATGCAATTGAACAAATCAACAAAATGTTTGAAATGTTTGAAGATTAATAAGTTTGAAAAACTCCCAATAACAAGATAAATGAGAGTGATAAACTCTTGAGATGAAGTGAAATGAGACAAATGCAAATGGGATGAGATAATACTACATTCCCAACAGAATCACTAAAGTGAAAAGGAAAAAATATAAACAAAATATGGAACAAATGGAACTCTCATACATAGTTGATGAGTAAACTACAACCACCTTGAAAAACTATTTGGTACTATTAAGCTGAACACTGGTGTAACTATGGCAAATCATATATTTCACACAAATGTGTGTATATTTACAAAAAAATGCATCTTAGAAAGTTCATGGTATCATTTTTTATAATTTTTCAAATTGGGAACATCTAAATGTCCATAAACTATAGAATGAATATGTCTGTCTGTCTTTCTCTCTCTCTCTCTCATTTTTTTTTTTCCAATGTAATAGCTGTGAAATAAAATCTAACATTTGTGTCCCTGAACAAGATGACAATTTTTGTACAGGGCTTCACTTTGTTCCTTTTAGTTGCACTAGCAGACTATTGACATATCAATTAGTGTTCTTTTGGTTAATCATGATTAATTTAGTTCTGAATTATGCCTTTATCCCTTGGAACAGGAGCTGAATGGTCATACATAAAAACCTGAGAACTAGCAATAGCAAAGTCTTAACAAACAAAATATTGAGGCAATAGGATCAAAGGTATGTGACATATAAAGAAGCAGAAAAAAGTACGTGTAGCTCTCTCCTTGAATGTAGATTTAGGAAACATGGGGAAATTACAAGGAGAAATAATAAACACAAATTAACATCTCAAAGTATTAACTAATCACATAAGATTCTGTATTATACATCAAAAATTTATAGTAATCACAAACACAGACGATTGAGTTTCAAGATGCTAGAATCTCAGATAACTTGTGTAATAAACATAAAAGTATGATTCACCAATCACTTTCATTGTTATAATCTGTACTTTGATTTGTTCTCTTTATACTCTATGACAAAAGGAATTGTGACAAATTATTTTTTCAAAAGGTCAGGATTATGAAAACTATTTTCCTCCAGGAGGCCAAGAAATATTATTGCACTAGTAATGATATTTCTGTTAAAGTAGGACTAATTTTGGATGATGTAGGCTCACAACCCAAACCATGCATGTGAATCAATAGAGAAGCTAATTATAAATAATAATGTCCATACTCCAACTGTAGAATTTGATCTACTGGATTGGGGCTTGGGTCTAAACAAACTGGCAGTAATCATCAAGCTGGTAATGAAAATGCTTCAACAATACTACTAAAAATAGTTGAGCATGTACAAAAGTGGAGTGTAATAAACTCTATCAGTCAAATTAATCACTCACAAGTGTGAATTATGTGACACTTGTACCTTCATCCACCTCCCTCCTTGATTAATTTGCAGCAAACCAAGACATTATATATTTTAATATGTAAACATGTCAGTATGCATTTTAGTATATATTATATAAAAGATCAACTCTTTAAAAATCATAACTGTAGGGGCACCTTGGTGGCTCAGCGGTTGAGCATCTGCCTTCGGCTCAGGACGTGATCCTGGAGTCCTGGGATCAAGTCCCACATTAGGCTCCTTGCATGGAGCCTCCTTCTCCCTCTGCCTCTCTCTGTGTGTCTCTCATGAATAAATAAATAAAATCTTAAAAATAAGTAAATAAAAACCATAACTATAATTCTGTTATCATACTTTAAATGATTAACAAATTCTGTAACGTCAAATTTTCAGTCAGTGATTGTACTTCTCCAGTGTGTCTCTCTCTTTTCAAAACTTTTAAAACCTAGACATTGAGCTTTATACATTCAACTGTCTGTTGTGTTTCTTATATAGAGTCCTAAGTCCCAGATGCCTGGATGCCATCCCTGTTTGATCCCTTCTCCAAGCCATAATCTTTAATAACAATCACTCTTACTCTCAGAATGTCCTATTTGCATGGCCAATTATTCTTCTCTTAAGTATCCTTTAACCTGTAGGTTTTGCTTTTTCTCTTTTCCCTTCGAGTATATTTTTATGTTGAAGAGAGCAGGTTGGCTATCCTATGGATGTGTTTGCAATCTGTGTTTGCCAATAGCATCCTTGTTTTATTGTTGGACATGCTATTTTTGTCCTCTGCACGTCCTGTAGATTCGTTTTCAGAGAGGCATGATTAGCTTCCAGTTAGATTTTCAGAGCAAGCACATTTCCTTGCTGGTATTCCATATTTCTACAAAATGGTTTTCTCTTCTCTTGTGGTGCTTGCATGTATTGATGTGCATTCTCTAGATCCATTATTTCACTAGGGGTTAAAATGGTGAACATCTATAATTCCTTTTTGAATTTTTGGTGGAATATTTCTTCAAAAAGAAATGTCCCCAGTACACATCTAGATTCTCTGAGGTATAGTTTGTATAGGAAATGTAGAATAGATGCTTGATGTTTCTCTTTATATGCTAGTTTTCAAAATGTTGAATTGCTTCCTTAGCAACCACAGAAGTGGCAATTATGAACTCATGGATTTAATATATTGGATTTGTTTCAATTCATTACAGTTATTCATTTTGAATCTCAAAATTTCCCATCTTTTTACCAATGGTTGATTCCTCTTGCTGTCTCCTCTGTTCTTTAGACAAGAGCACTATAATCTTTAATAGCTGGCATTCTAGTTTGGCAAGATATTCTATGCTTACATTATGGCCCTAGACATGATATCAGCTGATTTATCTAAAGAGCCCCGATTCCCCACCCTTTTTTTTTCCAGAGTGTGTGTGGGATTGGGGAGAATGGTGCAAAGAGAGACAATGGCATTTATAGAATATAATCTAGGTCTCAGGAATGATCAATGCTATTGGATGGGTCTTCTCAGAAGAGAGGAAATATGCAAAAGTTTATATAGTTTATATATTTCATATGCTTATTCTCCTACATTCAGGGATATAGGGTCTTTACTTGTAAAGCTTATGATTCCTCTTACACAGAAGATCCTAGCTGTCTGTGACATCAACATACTTATATTAATTCACAATAAACTCAATGCAATCTCAGAATAATGACAGCTACACTGTCACCATGATATTTTAAGATATTTTCCCTTTTTTCCCCTTTAATGTGTATTATGCTAGAGTTACAGCAAATTAACTCTGTTAGCCTCTCTAGAAAAAAAAAATTACCTCATTTCATGTTATGCAAGTGCTCAATATACTGAAAGTAATTCGTTATTTTTAAATGTTTTTAAGGATTACATTTTATAATACTTGGGTTTTTTTATATAAAAGTTTTACATGGGTGAAATAAAATGTACTGAACAGGATAAGCTTAAAGAAGTTCAGTTTCTGTCCTGGTAACCTCCTGCTGTGCAGTTCAATTCCCTCTCTCATGTGTAGCCATTTTTAAAAAATAGCTTGGTTCAGCTTTCAAATCATATATGAGTTCAATATATCTCTTATATATATATATATATATAATATAGGCAAATATCTATTCTATATAATATAATATACACATATACAATATAATATATATGTATATACACACACACACACACGCACGCACAAAATTCTACAGGTACATATACATTCCCCATTCTTGGATAGGTAGTGGCATATTATACATATTTATATGCCTTTTAAAATATAATGATCTTGAATATAACTTCATGGATTAAATATAAAAACGCCCCTTCTTAAAAAAAAATGCCCCTTCTTTCTTTTCAGAGTTTCCTGGTACGCCATTTATATGAATGTACTATGTCTTGTTCATCATTCCTAATTAATGAATATTTTTAGTCTTTATCTTCTTCTGCAGTAATGGAAGGAATGATAAAGTCATGTATAGTGATGATCCAAATCAGAAGACAATTGACAGCTACTTTGAGCAAAAAGATGCCAATAGTTACCCAGAAAGTTTTGTGTTAACTCCATTGTCTGTCAAAATTAGAGATTTTTTCCCTATTGCGTTGAGCCAGGAATCTCTTGACATGCTGAATCAGAGACCACCTCAGTCACTTTATATATTAAATGCATTGTCAAATACTGTCTAGATATTACTCACACCTTGTGCCGGCCTCAGAATAAAGGAAGGCTCATCTGATCACCGTAATGATGCCAAACCCTGGAACCTTTGTTGCTAAATACTAGATAACTGGAGGGTTTTGTCTAAAGTCAACACCTCACTGAGAATTACATGGTATTTATAATCCCTTTAATTACTTTCTACAAAACAGAAATTATGAGCTAATTATTCAATCCAGTCACAAGTTTCTCTCGCATTCTTTAGATTCAAAAAAAAATGTCATTTTTGGTTTGTTTCTGATTCATAAGTGAAGAAAACATACACAAATTGGAAAAAAAAATTAATTCTTTTCAAACAAAGGGAATTTAAGCAGGGATTTGCAGAAATGTCTTTTTTTTTCCCCCCCTCTAAAAGGATAGATGTGTGCTCTGCTTTATAATGGGACACCAGAGTTTAGCAAATCTTGAGAGAAAATGGTTACGGTCTAATAGTCACATTTCTTTCTGTGAAGAGAAACAATTTCACATGGTGTAGTTAAGTTCTCAGGCCAGATTTGAAGACTTTTTGAGAGTGTTCCATAATAACAAGAAAAATAGAGTGTTTTCAAGTCCAAACTTCATCAAATTTGTGTATTAAAACTCTTCAACTGGTTTACCCTTTTCAGGAGTCCCAACTAGAAAACATTCAACAGAATTTGTATACTATGGAGGTTATATTTATGTCTAATATATATATTTGAAAAGTATACATTTGTTTATTGTCATTCATTTAGATCATGTCAGATATATATTTATGAAATTAATTTCTAATAACATATTCTAACATAGAATACATTCTACATATTCTAACATATTCATTATATAGGAAATAAAATTTTAATTACACCTACTATGACTGCTAGTTTTTTGATCATTTGTTATAAGACAATCTGAAGGTACCTTCTAGCCATAGTTCTGTGAAATATATTTTATCTTTTTTAATGTTTTTAAGAATACTGTTAATATCATCAAAAGTATCTTTTAGTGGAGGAAAGGTGAGAAGAAATTATTTTTCTTTTTTTTCTATGACAGATTTTTCTTTTGAGTAAGTAGATTTTTATCTTACAAGTGTAGTGATTTGTGTAACTAATAAAATTTGAGTTTTGACTGTTAAAAGGTACAAAAACAAAACTGTGGATCAGTTCTAGCTGTGTTTTTACAATACATGTTCCTGAACATTTTTTTTTGTGCTCATCATTGTATTACTTTTATATTTTTCATGATATGATTTATGTTATGATTAATATATCCATCTATTCTTATATTGAAGGAAATATATTATTGCCATCATGTTGTTACTATATTAATGTTATAATACATATAATATGTATAATATATCATTAGATATTATTATATTAATAATAGCAAGAATAATAATTTCACTTCCAAGATCACTCTATCCACAATATTAAAAAGTGATCAACCTTGTCTTAAAATTTGGTACATTAAAAAACTGCTTTTTGTCTACTCTTTTAACAGAATTAAAGATTCTTTTCTACTGGAAATTTATATATAAGAAAAAACACACTTTTATTTATTGAAGTCTTTCAGCATATGTAATCAAAGTTTTTTTTTTCTTTTTGACAGGGGAAGTTATCAACAGGAAAAGATAAATTAGTGGGTAGACGATGACTCATAACCTGCAATTATGTACATAAATAAATTAGAACAAAATGAAGTAGTGTCAATCTTAACGTACATTATAAAGTTGAAAGAAATATTAGTAGACAATTAGTTGGTTGAGAGTCAGTGATCTTAGATTTACTAAGATGTACTTTAGAAATGGTGACCATAGAATGAAATGCTAAATGCCACCTCCTACTCATATAAGTGTATCTCACACTTTATTTGACCACAAAACTATTGAAAGAACTTTGGATCCAACAAGCAGCTGCAATAAGAAGCAATTAATGATTCATAAAAGGGGATCAATCTTCATTGTAGATTACCTTACTGATTTTTTTTTTCTGAATGGTAGCCCAGATTGAACAAATTAAGATAGTACAAAGCACTAATGACAATGTTCCTTATACATAGACCTCAAAACTTTGCAGAAATAAGAAAAGTAATTAAAAGGCCTTCAAATTCCAGAAAAGACCCTTTTCCACAATTTCTCTAAATTAATAAAGATTATACTATGTGATTCTCAGCAGGTTATGTATTTGGATTTCAAAATATATATGACTTTACACACATTGAATACTTAATAATAAACACAGACTTATTTGTCCGGGATGAAATTTGATTATTTTTAGTTGTATATTTGGGGACTTGTTTTCATATTTTATAAACAAATAGTTGTGATAAGTATCTATTTTTAGAATCCTGCTTTTTTGGATTCCTGGGTGGCTCAGGGGTTTAGAGCCTGCCTTTGGCCCAGGGCATGATCCTGGAGACCCAGGATCGAGTCCCATATCAGATTCCCTGCGGGAGCCTGCCTCTGCCTCTGCCTCTGCCTCTGCCTGTGTCTCTGCCTCTCGTTCGCTCGCTCTCTCTCAGTCTCTCATGAATATATAAAATTAAAAAAAAAGAATCCTGCTTTTTCATCCCCAAAAGTTAGCAGAATGCACATATTTTTTACCCTCTTGGAATTTCTGCCCTTGTCCAAAAAAAAAAAAAAGAAAAGAAAATGACCGTTTTGTGTGGATTTTATGAGATTTCTCTTCCCAACATTACAAGAACTTCTACATATTTATACTCATTTGACTGTGTTTCCTTCTTTGTCTCCCATTGGCTCTTCCTCTTCCCAGAATCACATATATATGTATTGGAATTTATCAGATGACACATCCTCAGCATATTTTTTCACCAATTAGTTAATATCTGCTTCTTGCCCTCATAATGATCATAATTTTCTATGGATTTTCAATTAAAATGTAATAAATCTTACAGCTTTCTGATTTTTGTAGCCAGTTTTGAGAAAAATAAGACAATTATTTTGGTATACCTCTTTGTTCCATTCCAGTAAGATTCTTTAACAGAAGGGAAAAAAAGTTTGTATACTCCAGAGAAATCGAAATCGAAACTCTTGTTTATAGAGAGATGTACAGAAAAAGATTGATTATGAGAGATTGGTTCACATAATTATGGAGGCTGAGAAATGCAATGAGCAAGGTAGAGGCCCAGGAAACCTGGTGGTGTGGTTCCAATCCAATTCAAAGGCCTAAACCCAGGGGAGCCGATAGAGTAAGTCCCATTCTGAGTTCAAGGAACAAGGAACACCAATGCTCAAGGCAGGAGATGGTTGTCCCAACTCAAGAAGAGAGCAAATTTGCATTTCCTCTGCCCTTCTGTTCAATTCATGCCCTCAGCAGATGGGATGACTTCGACCCACATCCTATAGGGAAGGTAGATATTTTTTACTCAGATCACCAATGCAAATGCCAATCACTTCTAGAAATATCCTCATAGATGCAATAAGAAATAAAATTTTACCAACTATCTCGGCATTCTTTGACCCAGCCACATTATGCATAAAAGTAATGTTTTTTTTTTAATTTTGTACTTTTTTTCAAAAATAGAGAAAATTTTTATTTTTATTGTTTTTGAAGATTTCATTCATTTATTTGAGAGAGAGAACAAGTGAGGGCAGGGGCAGAGGGAGAAGCAGATGCCCTGCTGAGTGGGGGAGTCTGATTCGGGGCTCTATCCTTGGACTTCAGGATCATGACCTGAGCTGAAGGCAGACACTTAACTGCCTGAGCCACCCAGGTGCCCCAACATTTTTATTTTGTGAGGCATTCTATGTTTACAGCTGACGAGCTTCAACTAAATACAAATAAATGTATATATAATAGAAAAAAAAAGATGTTTGAGCCTAAAAGAGTTTAAACATGTAAATAGGTATCATCTGATTTCTTTTAAGCAACCATGATCCATTCTCTTCTCTTAAACCATCTCAATTTAATCAAATCATAGACATGGAATCTGTTTCAATTTCAATCACCTACCTATTTAACTGTCACTAGCATCTAGTGTAGACCACCCCTGGAACAACCAGCCTCTATGAACATAGCCCTTCTTGACTGTGGACTACCAGACAGGTTTTATTAACACTATGAAAGCAGCTGGAATGAGATTTCAAAACCCAGAACACTGAGTGTGAGCTGTGAATATTTTTTTTGCTATCTGACTGTGGCAGAGATGGCTCCTTGCCTCTGCTATTATGTGGAATTTTTACAGAAATAGACTGTCCTTACAGCCGCTATATTCCCTAGACACGGTCTCATGCCAATGTGACCATGTGACTAGGTTTCACCAATGAAAAGAAAGTTGAGTTGATACATGTCACTTATGTCACTTGCCATGAAATTTTATGAGGGATATTGCATTATAAGTTCTCCCTTTCTGTATTTATCAGCTGAATACAGGGAATGTGAAGCTTAAAAAAAATGGATATGAAAAGAAGGTCCTTGAATTTCAACATCAAAAGATTAATGAAAGCCAACAACAGGGGATCCCTGGGTGGCGCAGCGGTTTGGCGCCTGCCTTCAGCCCAGGGCACGATCTTGGAGACCTGGGATCGAATCCCACATCGGGCTCCCGGTGCACGGAGCCTGCTTCTCCCTCTGCCTGTGTCTCTGCCTCTCTCTCTCTCTCTCTCTGTGTGACTATCATAAATAAATAAAAATTTAAAAAAAAAGCCAACAACATTGGGTATTACACATATGTGACATAACTGTTTATTTCCACGATTCTTTCAGTAATTATTAGATCTTAAGGCAATGATGTCATTCTAACATATTTACATCATACTTATTTACCTTATGCTTGTGTTTACCAAAGAAAGCAAGTGTACTGAAGAAAGAAAATATTTATTCATATTTGTACAATCTAGGTTGATTATTTCCTTTGTCTTTAGTGTCAAGGTTTCCAGTAGAATATTTTAAGGTTTTTATTGCTGTTATATAGAAAAACAATAGATTTTTCTAACTTTCCTTATATCCTATGGTCTTCCAAAAGATATTTAGTAGTTCTATTGTCTAAAAATTGATCCTTAGGATTCTCTATTCACCAGATCATATAATCAGCAATGGTGATATTTTTATCTAGTACTTTACATCTTCATGGCATTGATCGATTGATTGATTGACTGACTTCTTGCACTATTAAGTACCTTGAGTTCATTTTTTTTTTTTAGATTTTATTTATTTATTCACGAGAGACAGAGAGAGGCAGATACACAGGCAGAGAGAGAGGCAGGCTCCCTGCGGGGAGCCGAAAGGAGGACTCGCATGCAGGACCCTGGGATCATGACCTGAGCCAAAGGCAGACACACTCAACCCCTGAGCCACTCAGGTGCCCCTTGAGTTCAATTTTGAGTGGAAATAATAAGAGTAGACATCCTTGCCATTTCCCTACATTAGAGGAAGCACACAACCTTTCACCGTTAAGTAGGATGTTAGCTATAAATTGTCCTTGCATACCTTTCACTGGGTTTAGGAAGTACTTTTCTGTTCCTACTTCACTAAGAGGTTTTTTTTGTTGTTGTAGTTTTTAAAATGACAAACAGGTTTTAGTTGTGTCAAATTATCTTTCTGTGTCTTTTAAGATCTTATAGTTTTCTTTTTTATTTTATTAACATAGATAATTATATTTGCTAACTTTTCAAATGTTAAATCTGTGTTGAATTCCTGGAATAATTCCCACTTAGTAATGACATATTATCCTTCTGATGCATTTTCATTTGATTTATTAATATTGTTTAAAGAGTTTTACATTTGGTTTTATTAGGGTTAGTGTTCAGTAGTTTGCTTATGATATTGTTTTGTTTTGGTGGCAGAGAAATGTTGACATTATAAAATGAGTTGGGAAAAACTTTGTCTATTTTTCTGAAAGATCATATGGGATTTTTATTTCTTCCTTTAATGTTTGATGGAATTCATGAAATCATCTGAGTCTAAATGTGTAGAGAAGAAATTTTATCTGCAAATCTAATGTCTTTAATAGATATAAGGCTATTATTTGTTTTTTTCTGTATATTTCTCAATATGAATTATGTGTTTTTTGAAGGCATTTGTTCATTTTATCTAAATTGTTGAATTTCATAGACAGAATGTGTCTCACATCCTGCCTTTAATGTCTTTTTAAATTTTTTTCAGGACTACCTAGGTATCTCAGTCAGTTAACCCACTGACTCTTGACTTTGGCTCAGGTCATGATGTCTGAATCATGAGACTGAGCCCCACATCAGGCTCTGTGCACAGCACGGGGTCAGCTCTGCTGACCTCTCCCTCTGCTCCTCCACCATGTTCACACATGCTCTCTTTCTCTCTAAAATAAATAAAATGAGATTTTAAAAATCTCCTTTTCATTCTAAATATTTAATTACCAATATTACAGTACTTGTGATCTTTAGTCCCCTTTCTTCTTTTTAAGCCCGGATAGAAATCTACCAGTTTTAATATTTTCATTTGGGAAAAAAAAAAAACAAAAAACAAAACACTTGCCCTTAATTTAAATGGGTTTTTCTTTTTATTCTGATTTCCTTTTTTTTTTTTTTTGCTTTCTATTCTTTATTCTCATTCTTTTTGTCCTTTCATCCCTTTAATTTGCTCTTCTCCTTCAGTCTTCCTAAGGTAGAATTTTGACATCATTAATATTAAATGTTGAGTTTTCTCTTACATATGCATTTCAAAGCCATGTTTCCCTATATTACATATATATATATAATATATAGCATCTAGCATATATATATATATATATATATATATATATATATATATATATGTCTTCTTTGAACATTGGCTTATTTAGAATTGTGTGAGCCTAGAGCTCACTCACACACTCTCACTCTCCCCTGTGGGAGAAATAATGGCCTAAGAGAGTATCTTGGCACTGGACTGTGCTGCCTAGGGCGAGTGGGGCAATGTGGACACAGTCAAACTGTTCTCTTACAATTTCAGTACCTCCACATACATATTTTTTTTTTTTCTGCAACAATGTACAGAAACTTCTCCAATGGAAACCTGGTCTTCTACAAAGCCTCTCTCGTCTGTGGGTGGTGGTCTAAATCAGTGTTCTCCAGGGCTGCAGAGGGCTGAATTCAGGTTACAGACCACAGATGGGACAAAGTCTATCTGCCGATTGCTTGACGCTCAGATGGGTGAAACTCCCTAACCTCTGGGTCCTTGGGTTCTGGATCCCACAACCCCCACAAAGGCTATTTTGTCCATGGATGGATGCAAAATTGTTGTGGCGGCAGGGACATAATGAAGGACATTTTACTCAGTCATGTTCCTGACATCATTTCCCCCTTAGCTTTCCAAAAAGATTAATGTTTATCTTCAACGGAATCCTCATTTGCATGGCTCAAAGTGATTCATGACCAGGTCCACTTTCTGGCCAGAAAGAAGGGGAAAAGTCTCTTTACCTCTACAGTGGATTTCTGATAGGGCACATCTATTTGAGTTTTGCTCAGTGTGACAATCTCTGTCCTTTAATTGGAATATCTAGCATATTAAAATTCCATCATTATTAAACCATCATATGATTAGGTTCAAGTCCATTGACTTGCCACTTCTGTTTTCCATCTGTTTCCTCTTTTTCTTTTAGATATATTCCTGCTACTTTTGAATTCATTGACCATATTTTAAAAATCCATATATATATGGAATTTTATATATTCTATTAGCTTTTGTCTATAGTTTTTTGTTAATATTTTCCAGCAGCTGTTCTAGGGTTTAAAATATGCATATTTAACATATTGAACTCTACTTTAAAGAATGTTATGTCATCTCATACTAAATGTAACCCCCTTATAACCATACGCTTTCCTTCCCCGACCCAGCCTTTTGCACCACTGCTTTCATACATATTACTTCTACATGGATTATCAATCCCCAATATACTGTCACTATTTTGCTTTGAATAAAGTAACTTAATTTTAAAATTATAAAATAAAATAATTACTTTTTAAATAAAATATATTTTAAAAATAAAAATAAGGATAATCTCATTAATATTTGACCATATAATTTGCCATCTCTGAATTTATTCATCTGTTTTTGTAGCCCCAAATATTTATCGGGTATCATGTTTATTTTACTGCTATTGCAAATCTGTTGGTGACATGTTTACTTGACCATTGTCTGTCTAAAGACATTTGATCTGGAATTTTCACTGGGTATATAGTTTTTAGTTAGCCAGTTTTACTTTTATTTATTTAGTTAGTTACCTAGTTTTACTTTTCTTTGAAGATATCGGTCCATTTTCTTCTGGGTTGCATAGTTTCAGATAAGAAAGAAATGTATGCTAAACCTTAACCTGTTTTTGTGCATGTGATGGTTGTTTTCTTCAGATAGCGTGTATTATTTCCTCTTTATCACTGGTGCTTAGCAATTTCCTTGTGATGTTTCTTGATATGGTTTGTGCATGCCTCTGAGTAAATGTTTAGCTGTTTATGCGTTTAGAATTTGTTAAATTTCTTGGGTATATTGGGGTTTTGTTTTCATCAAATTTGGAATATTTTAACCATTTTTAGAAACATCCTTGGATGTTCTTCTTTTTAGGATTCCAGTTTTATTTATGATAAACCAATTTTTATCTTCTGAGATGTGTCTGAAGATTTTTTTTATTAATTTCAATAGCGTTTCTCTCTTTGCTTCATTTTTGATAGATTCTATTGCTACATGCTCAAGGTCACTGATGTTCTCCAATGTTTTCATGTTGTTAATCCCACTCAGTGAATTTTTCATTTCAGATACTGTATTTTCTAACTTCCTCTGTACTTGCTACATATATATTTTATGCATGTATATTTGTACAAATGTAAACACACATGTATAAACAATTTCTACTCAAAAAGTTGGGAAACTGGGCAGTAATCGACTCATTTTTGATTTCCCTTCTTTCAGTGATCATAATGCTGCTCATCCTGTTGCTGAATGTCAAAAGTTTCTTCTATTTTGTCTAGTTTTAGAAATTTAAAAGTGTTGTTAAATAATTAATGCTTTTATAAATGTTTACTTCAACAATCTACAAATTAGAATTGTAATTAAGTAAAATGCAGGCAATTTTTATGTTATATGATTTCTACATGTAAAACAAAATTATGACACATTAATTATACATAATTTATTAAAAATGTTGAATGTGTTGAAATTGTTTAACTTAATTTTTTCCATAATTCAGAGTAAAATTCAAAATAATTAGTTAAAAATTTTTAAATTCTACCCACTAAATATGAGAGGACAAGGATTCATCATCTCTACCATATAGAGATAACTGATTTTGGAATGAAGTCCTCCAAAAGAGTAACTAATAGTCTCACTCTTGCTTCCTAATAGTAGTAGCAAATTAAAAAAAAATCATTTAGTGAATAATATGTGACCCATAGTATGGTCTAAAAATATAAGAATAGAATACATATTCTTTAATTACTATTTATAAAGGCCATAGTTAAATTTCTCTGAATTCTCTATTGATAAGTCCATTAATGTTTTTGTTTCTAAGGTAATAATGTAGATTTCTTCCCCTCCCAAGAACATTAGTGTAGAAAGCATAATAAATTATGAAAAATGTGAACATCACTAATCATATAAACAAAATGGTATATGATAACTCATGATATCACTGTATATAACAGCTATTTGTGATTATTATTTAATAAATAATCTAATAAATGGTTGCTATTATATTAGCAGTGACATTATGAAGCATAAAATACTTCCTATTATATATTTGCTATAGTAGTTTATTAATTTCCTTATAACATCAGTCATTAATTACAGATTTATCAAGAAAATGTTGTGGATACCTTTCCAACAATTTTGTTTTCTGAACCTATATTTTGCTTATGGTCTGAAATAGCAACAGTGTAACTACTTAAAACTACAGTTCAAATAGGTATATAGTTGCCAATCCTATGAATCAATATTGCCATTTTCAATTGCTGTTGGTAAGAAAAAGGTCAGTTCATTTCCAAATCTATAAATTCTGACTCTGAAAGTCACTACAAAAACTAATGTATTATTTTCCACAAACCGTGTTTCCCAATATAGATTTTATATAAGCAGTCTTTGAAACTCTCTATTTTATAATGATCGTTAGGAGTGTGATAAATCTTTTGATCTAGAAGGTGTAGAGGCTTCTGATTGTCCAATTTCTTACTAGTCAAAGAAATAAATCACAAGTATATAACACAAAGTTTGTTCTTGAGGTAGAGTGACAAGGAAAAAAATTAAACACTTGTGGATTTTTTCTACATGATCTCTGTTGTCTGCGCTGGCCTCAGCGTATTTTTTTTTTAATTCCTTTCACAGAAAATGCATCCTCTAAATGTATTTGTTTTAATTTTTTTTTTACTGGAAATCCAATGGTATTTAGACTATATATATATTGTATAATATATATATATATTACTCTTTGCATTATTTTGGCTGCCTTTCTTTGCGGTCTATTTCCATATTTTGAAACTACCTGTCTCATAACATTCTAAAACTCTAATGAACTTAACCTGCTTATATATCTACTTGTTTATGTATCTACTCACAAAATTGAACAGGATTCTATCTTTATAGAAGCATTTTCTGACCTGATATCCACAAATTATCTTTTCTCCAAAAATGTCTAAATTAGAATGACTTTGCATTTCTTCTCACTGAAGGACACCTGTTACCACATGTCTTATAAAACTCACCATCTTGTGACTTTCTTCCGTCAATATATTTCAAAAACCTTCTTTCTACCACTGTGGCACTCATCATTTTATTAAAAATGTTTACGTGTCTCTCTCCTCTCTGTGCTATCAACTCTACATAGCACAAGTTATTTTTCACTATTTTTATGTTTGTACAGTGCCTAGAATATAGGATATGCTTAATTTTATCTTTTGAATGAGTTAATTAATGAATGTGGGGGGGGGCAGGTTTCTTACCACAGATGTACACAAAAGTAGGTGTAACTGAATATGACGTGGCTGATGGGAATAATGGTTTGTATACTCAGGATAATACCCTGAGCTCCAGATGTACGTTTCTTCTTTAGGTATTGTTAGGTCTCTATTATAACCCTAATAAAGCATCAAGAAATCCTTATATTCTATCTAAACTGTCATTTCAGGATGCCTGGGTAGCTCAGCAATTGAGCATCTACCTTCAGCCCAGGGAGTGATCCTGGTCCGGGATCAAGTCCCACATCGGGCTCCCTGCAGGGAACCTGCTTCTCCCTCTGCTTTTGTCTCTGCCTCTCTCTGTGTCTTTCATGAATAAATAAATAAAATCTAAATAAATAAATAAATAAATAAATTGTCATTTCCAAGGACTAAAAAAATGATGCCTCAATTGCGCAATACTCCATTGTTATTTGTGCCTTTAATATTAGCTGTAAAGAGGCAATAAGCAAAAGTCAGAAATTGTAGCTTATTAGCAATAAATGAATTTTACGAATGTAATGATCACTGGGCTTTGTTGAAATTTCTGGAATGAATTTAAATCAGGAAGAAATAATATTTTATTGATTAGTTGTCTCCTTTCCTGCTAAGGAAATCACTCATTTGCCTCTTGAAACCATACAATACTCCAATAAATATTCAAGAAAGACTCAGTGGTAGGTTATTTCATTAACAAGAAGACATAGACAAGGCTTGATGTGCTCTACCTGTCTTGGCAGGAAGTTTAAAGTACAACTTGAAATGTATGGAAAGACCTTGCCCAAGGCTACAGATACAAATGATTGCCTATGTGGAAAAGATTTTTTAATCAGTAGATTATATAACAAGATGGTAAAATTCTTGCTTGTTTAGCAGTTTGAAAAAGCATTCCTGTAGGTTATTTTATTTGGAAATAGTAAAAAATGTCTTTCCAACTTCCCCCTGGCTCTGGTCTCATTTATTTTAACCCCTGATTCTATGGTAAATGCATCCTTTGCTAAAACAAATTAAATTGCAATTCTCTTAAGTGTTTTTTTTAATCCAATTGGGATAATAACAGATTAGGAAGGAGACAGTACAATTCTAATTTTAGGTTCTATATCCTATTTTAAAATGTTGCATTCCAAGGCATCAACTCCCTTGACGATTTTTAATGAAAATTTTTTAGTAGAATGTGAACAAGAAAAAGGCATTTTATCGTTAACATATATTTGCAAGATATCTTATCTCTGGAAGATTCTGTTATGAATTATTGTCCTGTTGGATTTAGTGTGTAAACTTCATGAACAAGGAATTGTCTAGAATATTTGGGGATTTTGTGACAGAAATATTTCTGATTTCTGCTTTGCACAAAGGTTGTTTTTCTGTTCAGAGGAGAAAGTTGTGGGGCTAATGCCAATTTTAATAATCAAATATTTTGCTGAAACCAATAATTATCAAATATTTCTTTTAGCGAAGTTTTTAGAGGAGTCATTATAGTTTTCAGTCAACTATGAAATTGACTCATGATCTTCTAGTCATGTCACTGAATTCTTAGATAGCCTTCTCAATTTCATGAATAGCAAAACAGAGATGATATATTAAGATCTGATGTGATTTTCTGGGAATGCTGACTTGACTTGGTATAGAATATGGAAACAAAATTATTTTCCAAGTAGCTCTGATACCTTTTCTTCAATTTCAACATACCCCAATTTTTTTCTAGGGCTAATTTTGTTAACACTGGGGTTAAGGAAAATTTAAAAAATAGCATAAATAAGATAAATCACTGCAAATGCCTCTCCCAGAAGTATTTCAGTGGGAAAATATAGGAGCAAAAAAGAAAACTAAATGGAATAAACGTTTATTCCCAAAAGAGGAAACAGTTGAGAAATATAAATTTTAAACAATCACCATAAAAGGGGGTGCAAGAATAAAATGAGGAGGTATATCAAAAAGTGCCTTATTTTGAGGCGTGTGGGGGGTTCAATTGGTTAAGCATCTGATACTTGATTTCAGCTCAGGTCATGATCTCAGGGTTGTGGGATCGAGCCCCAAGTTGGGCTCTGCACTCAGCAAGGAGTTTATTTGTCAATATTCTCTCTCTCTCTCTCTCTCTCTCTCTCTCTATATATATATATATATATATAAAACTGCCTCACATTTTAATATATTATGATTAAGCAACAGAAATTAACCATAGTTACTATTTCACCTGCAGTTATCTTTTTTACCCAGTTCTCTTGTCCATATTCTCAATCAGGATAGAAAAATACTGAATTCATATAATCAAACTGTCTCTGTACTAATCAGCACTTCTTCATTTTGCATTTCAAATGTCTGCATGTGTAAAATAACACCAACTAGAAGAAAAAAAACAACTTTGGCCAAAAGTTTTCTATTTCTACAACCAAGCACCCTCTAATTTTTAAACAGATTTTATTCATTTATTCATGAGAGACACAGAGAGGCAGAGACATAGGCACAGAAAGAGAAGAAGGTTCCCTGTGGGGAGCCCTATACGGGACTTAATCCCAGGACCCTGGGATGACACCTGAGCTAAAGGCAGATGCTCAACCACTGAGCCACCCAGGTGCCCCAACCATGCACCTCTTGACACATGTTGGCTAAAATGTCTCAAGCCTGTGTGTCCTAACATTGCCCCATCTGTTTTGTTTTGGAACAGGTGGTGTCCATGTAATGTAAATTAAAGGGTAAGCAATAGCTGGTTGTTTTCTGTTCGGAGCATCAAGCAACGCCATCCACTATTTGGTCTACATCTGTGACTGTTAAGACTCTGGCTTTTCTGGGTCTCTGGTCGATGGTGGGGTATTTCGAAGGCTGGGAGGATTAGGAGTCATTGGAAGAGTCTTGCCTTAGAAAGAGTTCCTTAGAATCAGAACACAGGGAGCTAGTGCCATTAGTTGGGGATGGCTAAGGAGCTGACTTGCTTCAGAGGGGTCAACAAGGGCTTATTAAGGCTCTAGGGGAAGAGCTAACGTGGAGCACAGAGAGGGTGAATAGCAGCCCTGAGAGGCTGGAACAGCAGGTTTGTAGAAATCCCCAGGGAGAGAGAGGCCGGAGTGGGGCTGGAGGACAAAGCAAACTACAGACATTGCTGGGCTTTGTAGCCTTGAATCTTTAAAGCTACAGGAATCTACTGGAGAGATTTTAAAAAGGATAGCAACATGATAATAAGCAGTATGTTTTAGGATACAGACTGCAATAAAAAAAAAAAAAGGGGAAAAATGCACTGAGGTTGGGATAAAAACAGAACGAGAGAAGTCAGAGAGGAGTCTATTGTATTTGCCCAGCTGAGAGATTGTGATAGTTTAGAATCAGGTGATTTCAGAAGAGACGGGGAAATGTTAAAGAGATAATATTGACAGAACATTTTGGTCCTCCACGGCTACCGATAGCTGCTGATTGAGGTGCACTTGAGAGCTCTAATCGCTGCAGATCTGAAAGGCTCGTTTTTATGTGCTCATATTAAAACATAGCACAAGAGAGGCTTCCTTCTTAAGAAATCAGCGCACATGCCCAAGTCTTTGGTTAAGCGACATTTCTAGTTGTTCTGAACGCGGAGACCATTACTTCCAATCTTCAGGCTGGAGCTTCTGTTGAGCCTTCTTCCTTGTTTCAATAGGAAATTTCAAACTTAGACTCAGTTGGCTCTTTGTTCCCCTTTTGGGACGCCCATATCTGAACACCAACTCAGCAAAATGTTTGTGTTTTCTGCCTCACTTGTGCCTGGCATGATTACCAAGCAAAGGACCCCAAATGTTCCCATTGTTTATAGAGCAGGTCCAGAGCTGGGGTCCACTTGGGTTGGTGCAATGACTGGTAAGGAAATCGTCTCATGACTGAGGAAGGATGGTGAGAAAGTTCCTGAGAGTCTCCAGCCTGCTTCGAGATGCAAGGATACTGCTGCATGCTTTTGCTTCTCCAGCCAGGACACTCTGTTGTTGGGAAAGCAGTGTCTTTTGAGAGCCAAAAGATAGGGGAGAGCTTGGTTCTTGTCTCAAGAATGTCAAAGAATGAATCTTGGGGACAACAGAGAGGGAGCAAAGAGGTAGAAGCTTATTAAGCAGAGGTACAGAGAAAGCTCTCAGGAGTGAGAGGGGTCCTGACAGGGTTGCCCCTGAGGGCTTTTAGGGTCTGTCTTTTATAGGAAACTGACCAGGGAACTTGGTGAATTTCTTGTCAATATCAAGGTGGATATTTAGGACAAACATGGTGGACTGGTAACTAACCATCATAATAACTGACAAGATGTTCTTATAAATATCATGAGTCCAAACAAGGTGTTCCCTGCTTTCTGGTGACTATCTCCTCTGTAATACTTCTCTACATCTGGGATTTCTGTGAGCCTAGTTGGGTAGCCCATGGCCTTGAGATTCTTGGTTTGAGCAGGGACTATTGATAACCCCTTATGACATATTCTTCATGGCCTGGTGAGTTTCTGTGATTACATAGTAGCCATTCGAGGGGGACACTCCCTCACATTTTGGAGCTAGGGAGCCAGGTTTATTTTTTCTGTTTTTACTGTCTTATCTCTGTTTTCTTGGGATGGGTAGCAGCCTGACTGCAGGGCCTTTCCCTTATCTTTCCCTGCCTAGCCCCATCTGCTCCTAATTCATTCCTACATCAACACCACAAAGATTCTATGTAATTTATAACTATGATTATAGTCTGTCCTCACTGCAAACCTAGGAAGAGGTTTTGATATTTTGTTCACATTTGAAACCTGAGGAAAGTGGGTCACAGGAAATTTAAATAATATTTTTGATGGCATGGAGTTAATTTGGATAGTAAAAGTGGAAGACCTTGTGAGAAAGCTACTTGGCATAATGTAATAAAGCCATTAAATTTTCATAAGGAGATCTCTAAACCTATCTCAAGAATCCAAATCAATGCTGTAGAACGATCTAACATTCATAATTTCCTTATGTTAATTTTCCTTCTCAAAATTACATGCTCCTCTACCTCAAGTCCTGCTTCAATTATTACTTCCCAGTGCTTCTTATTTGCTGATAAGTAAAAGTAATGAAGTTCTCTGTTAAAATTTATGTATATATGTACTAAACAGTTCATGCTCTTTGTAGGATATCAAAAAATGCATTAAATAAAAAAGGTACAAGGCATCCACATAATGTGAGCACTACCAAATAACCCTATGGAATATATTCATCCTAATATCTTCATACAAAACCATATAAATGTTTAGGGTTTTTTTGTTTTGTTTTGTTTTAATTTGTATTTGTTTTTGTTTTAGTTTTTCTTTGTTTTCTTTACAAATGGGATCATGTGATAAATACCAATTTCTAACATTTTTTTTTCCATCCAACAATATACTGTGAACATTATTTAGGTTAGCATGATGTATATATCTACAGAATTGTTTAACAACCGTGTGGTTCCCCCACACAATTTCTGACACTATAATATTTGCTTTGGTTGAGTTGTCAGTAACTTTAGGCAAAGGTATACTATGTTACCACATAAACTTAAAAAAAATAAAAGAAAGAAGGAAGAAAGAAAGAAAGAAAGAAAGAAAGAAAGAAAGAAAGAAAGAAAGAAAGAAAGAAAGAAAGAAAAAGCCAAACTAAGGGGAGGTATGGACCAATCGTGCAGACACATAATGCCATCGAGAATGACCATGCCACTCCAAACCCAACTGCACAACATCCGACTTCAATAACTACTGTTAGTCATTCTCACTCCGTAGGCTAACACTTCTAACAAGCTTTTCCTTTCAAATTTTACTAGTTGCAGATTTTTATTTTCTTACTCCATCTAGTCAACTCATAAGCAAATTCTTTGCAACCAATTTCCAATATCCATTTCTGCGGCCTTGCTTTTTAAACTTTCCCTGGGGCATTAGTTATTCTTCTCTGTATACATTTAAAGGACAAATTAGAGACCTTGATCACAGACTTTATCATTCTAACATGTTAATTTCATCCAGAAGGTTGCTTGTTCTTTTAGCACCTGGCAATGTTTTATTCATTGTTGCTTTGGCAGCACTCCTGCAATGTCTGGCATGGAAGGGCAATGTGTTTCCACAGGCCAAGAATGTTCTGTCATTTACAAGACTGATAGATACTTAGCCATCACACACCCATACCTTGTATAAATGGTTAAAGTATTAAAATACTTTTATTCTCTGTAGAACAGCAATTGTTCTAAGTTCCCAAATATTCCCCTGGATTCTCCCCACCTCCAAAATTCTCCTAGGGAGCCCTAGAACTTCTGTGTGATCAAGTCTCTCCATGGTTAATAATGACACCAAAAAAAGACTTTTAGATACAACCTGCTCCATGGCGTGTCATAGTCTTTTCCCATGGTTCTGTGACTCTTCAACCTGAGAATTTCTTAACAACAATGCTGCTCATACATATGTCACATTGTATTTCCTAGTGGACTGTTAACACATAACATAGAATATTTTTAGAGCTTTAAGAAGATGCATCTAATGAGGTTGGTTGTGGTGCGGGTAGTAGTTAGTTGTTTTACTTGGGTTTTGTTTTGGTTTTGTTTGTATGTTTTTTCCCCTTCATTTTAGGAAAACTCACAAGATATATTTTTTCTTCTTTTTCTTTTTTTTCTTTCTTTCTTCTTTTTTTTTTTTTTTTTTTTTTTTTTTACTATTTTACTCATCCCCCCAACACCTACCTCTGGGAATCCTGTTTGTTCTCTATAGTTAAGTCTGTTTCTTGGTTTGTCATTCTCTTTCTTTTTCTTCTTTGTTCATTTGTTTTGTTTTGATTCTTATTGTCCACATATGAGTGAAATCATACTGTATTTGTCTCTCTTGGACTGACTTATTTCACTTAGCATTTTATTTTCTCACTTCATCCGTGTCTTTGCAAATGGCAATATTTCATTCTTTTTTATGACTAATATTTCATTGTATGAATATACCACTCTTCTTCATCCCTTCAACTATTGATGGGCACTTGGGCTGCTTCCATAATTTGGCTATTTTAAATAATGCTGCTCTAAACATCAGGGTGCATGTATCCCTTTGAATTAGTGTTTTGCATTCGTTGGGTAGTGCAATTACTGGATCATAGGGTAGCTCTATTTTTAACTTTTTGAGGAACCTCCATACTGTTTTGCAGAGTGGCTGCACCAGTCTGCATTCCCACCAACAGTACAAGAGGTTCCTTTTTTCCCCACACCTTTGCCAAAACTTGTTGTTTCTTGTTTTGTTTGGTTTATTTTTGTTTTGTTTTGTTTTGTTTTTTAACCATTCTGACAGGTGTGAGGTGATATTTCATTATAGTTTTTTAAGATTTTATTTATTTATTTTAGAGAGAGAGTGAGTGACAGAGAGAACATGAGAGATGGGAAGGTCAGAGGGAGTAGCAGACTCCCTACTGATGGGGGAACCTGATGCAAGACTCAATCCTGGGACTCCAGTATCATGACCTGAGCTGAAAGCAGACACTTAACTGACTATGAGTCAATCGGGCACCTCATTGTAGTTTTGGTTTGTATTTTACTGTGGATGAGTGATGTATCTTTTCATTGTCTGTTGGTCATCTGTATATCTTCTTTGGACAAAATATTTTTTTGAAAATGACAGCATTTTCTCTGTCCCAGTCAACTGCCGAACTATAATCATCTATAAATTCTGTGCACGCCCAATACTGATCAAACCTTATAAAAGTCACTTAATCTTTTGTTGAGTGGTTTCTATTAGATGAATAAGTGGAGTACAAGGTATGCTGGGGTTCCTTGCTCCTTTTGAATCCCTGGGCTGAATTCAGTAGTGCAGGAGTAATTGGTGACTTTTGAGATATAAAAGCAATAGGTTTGTGAATAGATATGAATCATTTTTTTTTTAGAGTACTGGACAGTTTTGTGATCCTTGCCACTTTGGACTTTAGACTTTCAAAAGTTTAGTCTTAGTCAACATAAAACAAGCTGCGACCACTTGAGACACTGAAAATAATTCTGAGAATTAGTTGTATATAAACAACTAGTTTATCCTATCATACAAAAATTTTCAAACATATGGTAGACTAGTTTCAGTTCATTGATGTTTTTATTACATTATAGCTATTCATGTATACAGTGCTTTTTTAAAAAGCTGGACTGAGCTATAATTGATTTACAAATAAATTACACATTTTCAGTGTGTACAATTTGGTGAGTTTGGAGATGTGGAAACATCAGTGATAGCATAATAACAATCTATCCATTATATTTTAAACTTTTCCTATTTCCTTTGGGATTTGGAGTTTTTTTGTTTTCATTTGTTTGTTATTTTAATACAGTAATTTTTAAAACAGTGAGATACAGTCCTGTATTACATGTGATTCTTTTTCTCATTAATAAATCTGAAATCTCAATAATCTTTATTTTTAGAACTACATTGAGATCTTTATTCCACCTTGAAAATATGAAGATAAAAGTGCAATCTTTTGGAATGCCGTATAATCTGGTTTCCTTTTCAAAAATTCTCTGAAGATATTATCTTATAATTCAGTTATCAAGTTTACTAATGAAGTTAAACATCATTTTTGTATTCATTAACCATTTTTATTTTCCCAGATTTAGTTTGGATCCAGCTATTACTTCTAGAGGACTTAGAGTGGGTACAGGGAGAAGGAAGATGAAAAATAAAGTGAGATTTTGACGTGTGATTAGAAGAATAGAGTGGAGAGAATAGGATGGGGTTGGGGGGAGAGATAGTAACCCAGACCTTCCTTTGCAGTTGCCTCACATCTTTTCCCCTAGGTGAGATTCTATGATTACCCTCCACTCAATTCTTTCAGGGCCACATTCATTATTTTAGAGCTTGAGTACTTTTAACTCTAAAATGATTTATTTTGAGGGACACCTGGGTGGCTCAGTTGGTTAAGCATCTGATTCTTGATCTAAGCTCAGGTCTTGACCTCAGGGTCATGAGGTCAAACTCCGTGTTCAGCTCCACACTGGCTGTGGGGTCTACTTAAAAAAATAAAATCAAATAAAATGATTTATTTTGAGCAGCATCCCATTTCCTAATAATCTTTCCTAGAGGGATTCCAGTGGATGAAGGTTTATTCTGTACCACAGAGTTTTCTCAGGTGGAGCATTTGATCATGGGGTATTGATGAAATGATTATTATATCTCACTTTTAAATAAAATATCACTGTGAATACTACATTTTATCATTGCTGATAACAAATTCTTGAAAATGGACTATTATATTTTGCTTATATATTGTAATTACTACTTTATTATTTGTAAACTGTTTTTAATTCCTGGTAATGGACATTCTTAAACAAAAATTGTTTTATACCCACAAATGTTAAGTATTCAGAATCATCTAAGGAAGAGACAATATTTCTGGCTGCCAGGAATATTAAAATCCCTAGAAAATTATATGTAAGATTAGCAAATATTAATTCTCTAAGTTCTCCTGAAGTGCACATAAATTATCAGTTTACTTTGTAGAAATAGGCTCAGCAATTTTCTAAATACTAACTTGGTTTACCCAAGAAAAGTGCACTAACTATGGGACATGTGTATACCAGTATAAATTACTGATATCATATACTCCCACTTTTTGACAAAGTCATTGCCTGCATTTTAACTGTTAAACACTCACCCTGTGTATGAAGCAAAGTACAAATTCTATTCATCTAGTTTACAATTTATATATAGTAGTTACAGAAATTATTTTGGGTGGATAAGGCTAGTTTCCTCAATCAAATTTTCTGTGGACTCTCTCCCCAACCTTATGTTCATTGCTATGGGTAAATAAAGTTTTCTTACTAAAAATATTACTTGGGGGTTATGAGGAAATATTGACAATTTTCCTTCCTATGATTGTTCCTGAGGACTTCTAATTGAAATGTCATATTTTATCTGAATACCTGTGAAAGAGAATTCCAATCATAAAAGTGACATAAAGTTTTAAGCAGAAAAAAAAAGAAATTCTAATTGATTTTCAAATTTCCTGCTCAATTTTTTTCCTTAGATATTTCTAATCTTCAAAATATTTGGTAGCTGGATTACAACTGTTTAAAGGCATTATTATAAAAGTAGCTCTTGGGAGAAGTCATGTTCTGAGTCTATTGTTAGCAGACCCCAACATTTCCATAGTTGTTTTCTGGCTATCCATCATGAGATTGAAGATCTACAGAGTTATTTTATTTACTTTTGTGTAATAATAAGCTTCTATTTTCAATGTGTATTTGTATATGATATTTTTATGTCTTTTTTGTTTAATGAAGTATTTTTACAAGCTGTATTTTGCATTTTATTTTAATGACCTTAAGAAGAACTATCAAACTTTGTTTTTAATTTGCTCTCAAAAATATTCAGATTAGAATTTGCATTTACCAGTTCACTGTGTTGGTAATAATCAGCAGAATGAAATGGTAAATACAAGGAAATGCATCTTTTATGGCTGGATAAACCCATCAATAGGAACAACAACAAAAAAAAAGACTGCCTCTCTTTTTTTAATAAGCCTGAGAAAGCATCTGTCTGACTATAAACAATATACTTCACCAACCATGTAGGAATTTATTTCCATTGTCATGATTTAGTTAGTTGAAAAAATAGCTTTTACCAGCTTGCAAGTTACTTATTGTTATTATTAAAGGGAGTTTTTCTTTCTAGAAGTCAATAGACTGCAGTAGATAGTAATTTTATATGGTAGAGATTCTAAAGCTAGTGTCTCTATTTCTTCAGTGCTTAGATATCATCAACATAAAAATAGTTAAGAGAACCGATGTCTTATAAAAATCCTCTCAATATATGCAGCATGGAAAAAGACTGAGAATTTGAAATCTAGAAATAAGACGTTTTGTTATTGTCAAAGTTGAATCAAAAGTAGAGCTAATTGCAAATGGAAATGGAGAAGGGACCTTATTCTACTAGCATGTGGCAAAAAGATATTATAAGAAAATATAGTTATGTTACCAAGAAATGTAGAAGTTTCCTTTAACCTACTGTTAAAGTTGAGATATTTTATTAACACTAATTCAAGGGTTAGGAGTTCAACAAACTGGATATTCCTATGACAAGATTATATATTTTACAATACAGGCAAAGACGATTACCAACATGTTAGATATATTTCAATATATGGGTATGTTACGAAGTTAGGGAAGACTTGTAGATGATGTAACATTTAATGAAATTTTGAAGAACAGCCTTTGAGTGGTTAGATAAAATATAGGAAATACTATGTATGACAATAAGCATAGAGGATTATTTGAAATATTAAGTAACTGTTACATTTTGGAGGGCTATTGATAAAAGCAAAGAAGAATACATTTTAAGGAAGTAGTAATATAAATATGAATCACCGGGCATCTGACTTACAGACTTAAACACTTAATTATGTAGGAAATAGTATGATTGTACATTATCGTGGGTAACTGCAAAATAGACCATCCCAAAATAGTGACTTCAAACAACAGCCAGTGTTTTGTTTTGTTTTATTTTGTTTGTTCACAATTCTGTGACCCCATAATTTAGGCTGTGCTCAGCTTTTGTTTTGTTTTTTTTCTTCTTTTTTGAGTTTGTCTGGGGTCCACATGGCTATAGTTATGGCTCTACAGGTTGATTTAAGGGCATAAGCTGAACCTTCTTTTTCCTGATCCTTGCACTCTTATACTCCTGGGGTTCCAACTGAAATTCTCATCAGGCAGCCCTACATTCCAAGAGGGCAGTGAAATGGGGCGTGACAGTTCTGAAATCTGGACAGACACAAGATGCCAGATCCCCTCCTTTAAGGAAAGGGAATGTTCCATAATGAGGAGGAAGTTCTTATCCTTTGGTTCCTTAACTCCTATCTGTATATTTTTTGTTTTGTTTTGTTTTGTTTTGTTTTTTATAATTTTTTTTAATTTTTATTTATTTATGATAGTCACACAGAGAGAGAGAGAGAGAGAGAGAGAGACGCAGAGGGAGAAGCAGGCTCCATGCACCGGGAGCCCTATGTGGGACTCGATCCCGGATCTCCAGGATCGCACCCTGGGCCAAAGGCAGGCGCCAAACCGCTGCGCCACCCAGGGATCCCTTGTTTTGTTTTTTAACTCTTGACAAAGCATCTGGTTCTTTGCTTTGGACTTTTTTCCCCTTCATATGGATAAGAAATGCTCTGTATTTATTTAAAGCTAATTAGCCTTTTCAGTCAGTTTCCAGTTCACAGAGGCCTGAAGACCAGAAGTTTTTTTTTTTTTTTTTTTCCTTCATTTGGGAACTTTCTTGTTCTTTTAGTCCAATCTGTAAAACTCCCTCATAAACACTAAGGACATTCTATATATCAGGTTTTAAGTCATTTCATCAGACCAAACTTAGATGAAGAGTTATTTTGGAAATTGGCATCTATCTACTTTTGGTTGATGTGTCTGGGTGTGGAGGAACAACATCCATAATATTCTCAGAAACCTTTCACCCAGTTGAGAACATCTGGGCACTACTGTAAATCCTTCTGAGGTCTTAACTAAACTTTTTGTAGCCATACCTTGGTTCTGATCTTTAGGGAAACTGTTTCTTTGAAAATTTCTTGCAGCCTGAAGCATCTAGAAATAAGAACAGTGTTATTTTCCAAGCTAGCCAATACTAGCATTATCCATACTTCCTTTTGTTCTATTTAAAAACTGACTTTATTATTATTATTATTATTATTATTATTAGTTTAGTTTATCACTGGCTGTACATTATAGAAAATGGAAGCACACATTGGTACATTCTACACTGTGTCTATGGCTCTCCTTAGCTGAGTTCTTTGTTTTTAATATTTTATTTATTGATTTGAGAGAGAGAGAAGAAGTGCACAAAAGGAAGAATAAAAGGTGAGGGAGAGGGAAAGAGAGAACCTTGAACAGACTCAACACTGAGCTCAGAGCCCAACATTGGGCAATCTCATGACCCAGAGGCCATAACCCCAGTCAAAACCAAGAGTCAGTTGTTTAATCAACTGAACCACCCTGGCACCCCTCCTTAGTTGGGTTTTTAATGTAAGTTACAGAATATAAAATGCAGATGGTCCTTTCTCTGAACCTCAAAAGTCCCTTTGCCATCTTTCATCAACAATTTGGATTCCATTCTAGGCGTGGCCGGTGGCATCCATTTGCCACCAATGCCAAAAGCAGTGTAACCAATTTTAGATTTTTGTTATGGCAACATCCATTTCTAAGCATGAATTTCAGTATTGCTTGTATTTCTGGGTAAAAACTACATAATTCTTAGTGTTTTAAAAAGAGAAACATTTTATTTGTTCATGATTGTGTGGAATAGCAGTTTTCCTGGGCACAGCTGGATGGTTCTTTTCATGGTTTTACTGGGGGACATACATGCAGCTGTACTGAGATGGTGGCTCATAATGAGGCCAATTGATATAGAAAGCTATGGTTGGGTCAGTCTCTACTCCATAGGATTTTATTCTACAACAAGCTATTCAGAGCTTCACATATTAGTGTTATGCTCCAAAAAAGCAAAAGCAGCTGCAAGTTTCTTGAGATATAAACTCAGAAGTTGTGAAACCTCACTTCTGTAACATTCTATACTAAATATAAGTAACAACGTCAGCCCCCATGCAAGCATCGGGAAATAGAGCCTTGATTTGAGGAGTGGTACAATCCTATTGCGAAAGGGCTACATACAGGATGAGAGGAATCATTGCAAACATATTTGCAAGTAACCTACCAAGAGAAGTAATTTTTTTAAGATGTAATAATGGGATATATGAAATTGGAAGAGAATAGAAAAGAGACCTAGATGTCAGTGAGAAATGAGTGCAATAATCTGGGTGAAAAATAAGTAGACATTGAACTAGCGTAGTGAGAATTTTAAAGAAAATGACAGCTTGGATGTTAAAGAAAAAAAATAACAGAATTGATTGGCTTAATGAAGGGATATGCCAGTTTTCAAGAATTGGAAAATATTTGAATGTTGATGCCAACAAGGCAAATACAATTTAGTAGGTTTTTGGTAAAGATTATGGGGTATATTTAGGACATGAGGTAGTTAAAATACAGTCAGCCCCACTTACATAGATTGAGCACTGGATGATTGCTTCTCTTTACCCACCTTTTCAGAACACACAGATAAAGGAGACTTTACCTTCTCATTTCATAGTACTTGAATAAACATGACAAATACATTGGAGAGGATGACATAGATAAATGGGCACAGAATCAGTAAAACTATATTACATATCTGGAAAATAAGTAGCTAATTTTTGGATAGACTATAAATTTTATCGGCACCATGGTATATCTGGATGTGAAAAAGTTATACATTCTAAGTTGATAAGGCAATTTTGTACAATGCAAAGTTGTTAGAAAATTCATGAAGACAGAAAGCTCAAAGTTTTAGAGTGCGTGTGTGTGTTTAGCAGGCTGACAGAGAAATCTATAAATGGGATTACATACATCTATTAACAGGCTAAAGGGTTAGCAAACTTTTATTTATTTCATGAAGAAAAAGAAATTCGGTATTCAGCACTAGTGATTCTACTAGATACTATGTATATGACTTCATTATGCCTCATATAACCCTATGTTACTAGAGATTTTAAAGCATTATTTTTTTTCAAAGTGAGAAAGCAGAGTATGAACAATTGACACTAACTTGTTTGGTACAGTCAGCATCAGAACTGAATTAGAGTTGGCTTAGTTGGTGAAGTGTCTTCCTTCATCTCAGGTCATGATCCAAGGGCCATAGGATTAGCCCAGTGTCTGGCTCCCTGCTCAGTGGGGAACCTGTTTCTCCATCTCCCTCTGCCCCTCACTACCCCCACTCATGTTCTCATTTGCTCTGCTTCTCTCTCTCAAATAAATAGATAAAATCTCTTTTTAAAAAAACTGAATTAGATCTAGGTGTGTTCAATTCAGTAGCCTATGTGATATCTAATACCTAGAGTTGGCACAGTTTCCAGGCTCAGTTCAAAGGCCACTCTTAATTTTATAAAATGCAATAATGGGAAAAAGATAGTTGGATGTTTGTAACCATGGTCTTTGAGTTAGAGATTCAGTGGGAATTAGATATTGTAAATATATAGAGAAAAAACATTCTACTGAAATACATATTACTAAGAGTGAATGGGGCTCCAGCTGGAGTCAGGCTCTGGGCTCAGTGTAGAGTCTTCTTGTCCCTCTCCCTCTGCCCTTATTCCTCCAACCCTGCATAGGCACATGTGCTCACTCTCTCAGAAAAACAAAACAAAACAAAAACCTTAAAAAAAAAAAAAAAAGAAAAAAAACTGAAGATCGGCTCCAGCTCAAGCTCAAACAATATATGTCAGATACTTAAGATCAATTTTTGATGACTTTTGAATTTCTATTATTTTATCTAAATAACATGAGAAAGTATTTGGAAGCAGATTTTTCTCCTCACCTTGGCCTTCATTGTCTCATCTTCACCCCATGAGGCTTCACAATAAGCTTCACTTAATGGCAAAAACAAACAAACCCATAACAAGAACACAATAATTATAGTAACTAACTTCTAGTATGGAGAGGAACATTAAATGCTGTCTTACTAATACATTTCAAAAATTAAATTTAAAAAAAGCCTTTTAAGAAATACAGAGAAAACCAGCATATTACTTATTAGGAAAACAAAACAAAACAATGATTTGAATGACAGTGAATTTCTTATTAGAAACTCTGGGAGTCAGAAAAAAGTGGCACAATATTTTTCAAGTGCTGAAATAAAAATCAGCATAAATCCACAGTCCTAAAACCAGTGAAAATATTAGGTGTGACAAGTTAGGGAAGACATTCTCAGAGGAAGGAAGAGTAAGACAAGTTGTTACAGCAGACCTCTCCTAAAGAATGGCTAAAGTTCTTTTTTTTTTTTTAAGATTTATTTATTTACTTATGATAGACATAGAGAGAGAGAGAGAGAGAGAGGCAGAGACACAGGAGGAAGGAGAATCAGGCTCCATGCCGGGAGCCGGACATGGGACTCGATCCCAGGACTCCAGCATCGCTCCCTGGGCCAAAGGCAGGCGCTAAACCGCTGAGCCACCCAGGGATCCCCAGAATGGCTAAAGTTCTTAAACTGAAAGAAAATAATTTTTAAAAGAAACTTTGAAACATCAGAACAAAGAACATTGTAAGCAAACATATGGGAGTATACATTAGGCTTTCATTCTCCTCTTGAGTTTTTGAATCACGTTTGACAGTTGCAGGAACAATAATAGTACTATCTAGTGGATTTCTAAATGTAACTTGAGAAAAGCTTTAAAGCGATTATAAATGAGAGTAAAGAAACTTAAGAGGAGCAGAAGTTCCTACACTTGATTCAAGCTGGTGAAGTAAAGACACCAGTGGCCTGTAATAAGTAATGTAAGTATATTGTAATACTTAAAGCAAACAGCCAAAAGTTGTACAAAGAATTAGAATCAAGCATACTACAGATAAATAAAAAATTCAAGCAACCTACAGAAGGTCAGAGAAAAGTGAGAGAAGTGAAAGGGAAAGAGAAGAAAAAAAAAAACCCACTAAAATGGCAGACCTTAAGTCTAGCAAATCAATGATTATTACTCAAAGTCTGGGATTGGCAGAAGGGATTAATAAAGCCTTCACTATGCTGTGCACAAGAAACTCACTCCAGACGTAATGATATAAGCAGGTTGAGGGTAAAAGGATGGAAAATGATATTTCATGAACATTTTAATAAGAAAAAAAAAAAAACAGGAGTGGCTCTGTTAATCTTAAATAAGTCTCTAATTAATATTACACCACAAAGCTAAGAAATTTACCAAAGTTGAGTGAGGGGCATTGTATACTGATAAAGGGTTAACACAGAAGAAAAGTCACTAATCCTAAGTGTGTATACATTAAACGCAAAACGCAAGAGATGGAAAAATAAGTGAAGCAAAACTGGTAGAGCAAAAAGGAGAAACAGAAAAGCCACATTTATAGCTAGAGAGCACCACACCTATCTCTCCACAACCGATGGACGAACTAGAAAGAAAATCGGCAAAAACGCGAAAGAACTGCATAATATCATCAACCAACAGCATCTACTTGTTCTAATAAAGATGTAGAGTATACTTCACCCAGACAGCAGAACACATATCCCTTTCAAGCGCCAAACAAATATATCAAGATAGACCATAATCCGACTAGTAAGGTGAGCCTCAGTACATTTAGCAGAAATGAAATCATGCAGAATATGCCCTCCAATAACAGTGAAATTAAACTAGAAATCAATAGCAAAAAGATAACAAGAAAATCTCCAAACACTTGGAAACTAAACTACACATTTATTAATAACCCATGAGTCAAAAACGGAGGCTTAGGGAAATGACAAATCCGTTGAACTGAAAGAAAATACAAACTACACATGTTAAAATTTGTGAAATACAGCTAAAGAATTGCTGAGAAAAAAAAAATTACTAGCACTGAATTCATATATGAAGGGGGGAAAATGTCAATCATCTGAGACCCCACTACAAGAACATAAAAAAAAGGATTAAGTTATAACAATACAAATTGGTGAGAGAGACCCCCTGACATACATGGGCATAGGTTATAAGCAGATAATTTCCTCTAGATCAGAATCTAATAACCACTATATATACAGAAAAATGATCATCCTCACAGCAGTAATTAAATAAATGCAAATTAAGAGAAAATACAATTTGTTAAGCTAATGAAATGATTAAAAAATTGATTTGCAGATCCACAGACATGTTGGAAAAACATTTATTATTTTCCTTTAGCTGAAGAAACGGACATTAAAATGCATATTGTAAATTTGTAACTATCTTATTCTCAAAATGAATTTGACAACCTGTATAAAAAGCTGGGAAATACCTGTAATTCTTAGCATAATATGTGTTCTTCCACGCATCTTAATGCAATAATCTAATTGTAGCAGAGCTTTACATGTAGCTGTATTAATCATAGTGCTATTTATAATAATAATAAAGGCTAATACATATTGACGGTTTAATATGGGCAAGACTTTACTATAAAACCTTTATGTTGTGGAAAGGCGATTAATGCTCCTCAAAAGCATGTGAACACATAACTTATGACAAATTAAAGCCTTACAAAATGAGATAGTTTGGTTTCTGAAAGTAATAGAAGAAACTTTCAGTGATGCATGTCAGATTTGATGTGAGTGGGAAATATATTTTTCTTCTGCTAAGCCCCTACAATTTCGGTGGGTGTGTTATTCTAGCATAATTTTGCCAGACCAATACACTATACCAACTCCTACAGTCTGTCAGAAAACCCTAAGAGGTAGGTGCAATAATTTCTTCATGTTATATTTGAGGAAATTAAGATATTATGTGATTTTAAAAAAATAATCAATGGCAATCAAATAGAAGAAAATCATATCCAAGGAATGGCTTTATCCAAAGATAGTTGTCTTAGCTATTTTAACAACTGCTACTGTTGAGAACATTTCAAGTTCAATAGATATGGAATTAATACACAATCGATGTCTATTCTATGTGCTGGAATCTTATGCAGCCATTAGAACAATTTCTCTGATTTGGCTTTGATAAATTTTGAAACAAAGTTAAAAATGTAGTTTTAAAGAACAGATGTACACTGTATAAAATCTTTTTAGACTATAACTAAAAGTTAAGTTCCAGGCTTAGTAGAAACATATACTAATATAAATTAAGATTACTTCTGCTTAGAAATACCTAGAAAAGAAAGGTAATATATAATAAACATTATTTTGAATGACTATCTGAGCTTACAAGAAAGGAAAACCGTGAGCCCAGAAATAAAAAGAACTGTTCATCCCACACAAAGTGGGACCATTAGCAGTACCTGTCACTGCCAAGCTGATGTGATTAATCACCGAGAGCCTTTGATATTCATGCCCACATAAGGAGAAGTGATGGGATACGTGTCTCCAAGTCAGGGGGTATGAACTGACAGATGCCTCCAGAGCCCAGCATCTTAAAGGAATAAATCTTACTGGAAGAGTAAAAACAAAAACAAACAAACAAAAACAACAACAACAACAATAAAAACACACACAAAGCAAAACAAAAAACCCACCACCACCAAAAAATCGCTCAAAATACAAACACAACAAAATAAACCTAAATGAAAAACTCATCTTTCAGCAAAGGTAGAATGGAATAAATGTCTTCTTCTACCTCTAATCTGACCAACAAAAACAGTTGCTAAATATATGAAAGCTTAAACTTGTATTTCATGTGGCAAGTGGTTAGAAATTTATACCATATTTGTGTGCTGAAAAATCTCAAGATGCAAAAGTCACAAAACAGGACAGGTTGGTGAAAATCCTGTAGCTACAAAGAAATAAAGGCAAATGCTCTGAAGAGATTCTCCCTCCAAGCAGGAGAAGAGGGATTCTTACAGGGAATAACAATAGCAATTGCTGTAGATTATGCAAATGTCTAGTCACACATTAAAAAAAAAAAAAGTGCAAAAATCACATGTAGGAATAAACTTCCATGAGTGAGAATTGGCAGATACACTGTGATCATGATTGGTTTCATGTTTATAAAATTCAAGAACAAGGTACTATGAAAGAAGAACATGCTTTTAAAAAATGGAATAATTGCACAAACGGGATTAAATAGCCATTGGAGCAAAAAGATAATTCAAATAGATTAAACAGCAGCTGAAACACTTTTAATGAGAGAACTAGTGGATTTGTAGAATGATAGAGGGAAATCACTAAGAATGCAGCATGAGGATTAAGATGTAGAAGAGAGGAAGAGAGTCCTTCATGGATCTTACTGGATTTCCAAACACAGGTAAAGGAGTTGGGCAAAAACTTTTTAAGATAATGGCCCATTTTTGTGTGGTAGGATGCAGTAAAGCATTTCTCAGATCCAACATGCTCAGTATATCCTTAGCAAGAAGAGAAAAAGTACGCAAGTAACTCAAAACATTACAAAATACCAAAGAAGAAATTAGAAATTTAAGGAAATGCAATTACACTGATAATAGACTCCTTAACAAGGCATACTGAGGAAATTCTGGGATAAAATATCTCTTAACATGCAATTCTATAAACTCACCTAAACTAAAATTCAAGTAAAAGGCTTAAAAAGGTGGGGAAAGACTAAAGAGGACTTGCCATTAACAGAGCCTCATCAGAAAGCTAATGAAAATGTACTGGGACGCCTGGGTGGCTCAGTAGGTTGGGCGAGCAACTCTTGGTTTTGGCACAGGTGATGTGTCTGGGATCTTGCCCTGCATCAGGCTCCCCACTCAGCAGAGCCTGATTGGAATTCTTTCCCTTTTCCTCTGCCCTCCCCCCACTCACAGGTGTTCACTATCTCACTCTCTCTTTCGGAAGTAAATACATCTTTAAAAAATGTACTTAGAAACAGGGAAGCTGAACCTAGGGTGGATGACAGAGATTATATTTAAGAAGCAATTGTGAGTAAAGAAAGTGATACGTTTGAGGGCAGATCTAATAAGCAAAAGTGATATAAACACACCTCGATATCAATAGTGACTCACTTAGAGGTGCATAGAAACAAGAGGATTATAAAGTACCATCTTAAGGTGACATACGAGAAATGAGAGGGTAATAGATATCTGAGCTTACAGAGGTCTGCAATGTGTCAAGGCAGGCAGACTATGAGCCTGGGTTTTGCTATCAAGCTAGTTATCATCTAGAAACAGAATATCGCATGGGACATCAGTGCGGAGCCTGCCCTTCAAGCAATTTGTCATGGCAAGGAGCAGCGCCTCCTTTGGGTAAAATCAGTGGTGCAGAAAGTTGTTAGTTTGGCGTACTTATGACTTCCCTACAGGTTAGTGCAGAGGCAGGAGCTGTCCCCAGAAACCACTTCCTTGGCACAGGAAGGGCTCATGGGTGGGCAGAGTGTATGTCCCCCATGATCGTCTCATAAATTTGTGGCATGACCAAGGGCACTTCTAGCTAAAGAAACAGCAGGCACCTCTGGATAAGCACAGCCATTTTTATGTCTTTACCTCTCATGCCTTCAAGGGCTCTGATTTGATAGAGTCAGAGATAGAGGGAAAGGAGGCTAAGAAAAGGCCTATGGATATAATCATCTCCCATTCTCCCACTGTGGTGTCTGAGACAGGTGAGTGGAGAATAATTGGGTTTGACATGAGATCAAAGCTTTAATTTAGAGCCAATAGATTTCTAACACTTGAAAGTGAATAGTAACTCTCTAAAACACATAACTGAAATTCGTAAGAAAACGATGGGTTCTTCCCAAAATGATGTCTTAGTTGAGGAAGGCACTTGTTACATGGAGTGTTTGAAGGATCAAAGGGAGGAACTTTCATGCATGTACGTAAGGAGACCTGTCCAGGGGTCTGGAGTCTCCATGAAATGGAATACTGAGTTAGAATACATGCGATTTAAGGAGTAATGTTTAATTTTGTAATTTTAAAAATAATATTTAGCAAAATCAGCTTGCAAAAGGATACATCCAGAATATCAATAATATAAAAACTTGCATACAAAATTGTACACACACATAAACATGCATAAGAAATTCTTGGTGATATGACAAATATATTACTATGTTTAATATAAAATCAACTCCAAAATTTAGCTATTTGTATTAATTTCTTTAGCATTTTTAATATTCACAAAAAATATCTAATAATTTAATATATACATTTTCACAGTATAAAGTGCATTGAAATTCTTGATAGTGGCTTAAGTATAGATCTATCTAATGATATTAGAAAATGTCTTAATTCTGCCTACAACACAAGATGGGTTTTGCAGTCTAATGCATTTTTAATAACAAAGCGGTACATCCATCTACGGCCTATTCCTTCATGCATAGTAGGAGATGGCTATCGTCACATGCTATTAATTTAAGTGTTTATCAATGGAGTGAATGTAATTACCCTAAAACATTACTTATTTACCCTTAACTTTGTTAAAATCAATGTCACATATATTTATAATCTTTTTATCCAAAGGAACTTGTTGATAATAAAACCCACTCAAACAAATCACATAAAATCCAAAAAAGTATTCTAAAATACTATATTTTTGAGATATATTATCAGAGTTGATACTTTCTAAGTTTAATGCATCCTAAAGTTTAGATTATCAGAGTTTTTAGATAATAACTTCTTTTCCTTCCATGTTGCAGAGATTGATTTTCATTCTTACTCATACCTTTAGAATGAGCTTCCATTCTTGAGGCAGTTTAATTCATAGAATAGTGTCCTTCTTATTTTAATGGTGACATAGGATCATAAATATTTAACATTTCAAGAGAATGAAAAATATCTAATTTTCCTCAATATAATAGAATCGATTCAAGAGGGAAATTGGTAAATATTACTACAGAAAATTAACAAGTGTTTTTCTCATAAATGGCAGCCCTTAACTATTTCATTAATAATGTATCTGGAGGAAATGAAGGTTCTGGAAGCCAACATAAAAAGTATAATTTTATGAAATGGCTCAGTGACTGACTGCCTTTATCCAAGGTCAAACTTCCCTGAAAATTTGAAGGCCTGAAATTGTGAAGTTCATAAATTTCAAGATTCATTTGCTCCTGACAATATGCCACCTCTTAGTTCAAAGGGAAAAAAATACATAATACATTTAAGAACTGAGGAATAAAGCTCAATAGAGTATTTAACTTTATATAGCTCTTTAAAATGAAAAATTTTTATGACTTAAGTGCAAGCTAGTAAAAAAAAATCATAAATTAATTTTTCTTTACCATAGACTTGGAGCTTTAAATGAAAGTTGAAAGTGGTCATAAAATGTTCTATTGGCCTCATACTTTCCAAACCACTAAAGGAAAAAAATATATATATTGGCAATAGTGCATAAATCCAACTGTGGACTTCTGTTCAGAAAACAAAATTTGAACATTAACACAATGTTTATAGGATAACACTAAATCTTTTGAAAGAATTGTAATCCAGAAAATCAGTTATTTTTATTAAAATTATAAACTTGTTTTTTTTTAGAAAATATGTCTTTTTAAATATTTTGTCTTCTCATTGCATTTATAACATAATTCACTCAATCACAGAATCCTTTTCTTCCAATGCTGAACTGAGAGATTGTCTATATTGTTTTGTCAATGCTGATTGATTACCACCTAAATATTACATTATGGAAAATCTCTCCTTAAGATGTTGGGAAGGAATATGTTGATTCCAAGTGGTTTTATGATAATATGTGTGAAAAGACTTAGCTCATCCTAAGTGAAATTAATCATAACAGATGAGAACAATTGTATCCCTATAATTGAATGCTTGAAAAAAAAATGGGCTAATATATTATTTTGACATTCATTCCAGTCACACAACTTGGTCTTATAAAATTTGAGGACTATGATCTCTTCTTTCCTCTCTCCTTCCGGTTACATCCCTCTGTCATTCCCTTACCCTAAGAAATAGTTCTTTCTCAAAAAACAAAATTATGAGATGCCTGGTATAGAGAAAAATGATGAATCTAATACAGTTTTGAGTCCAAAAGCCCTAAACTTTTGTGTATCTTCTGACTCTCAAATTTTATTGCTAGAAAATTAGAATAAGAACATAATCACAGAGGTGGCTAAGATATTGTCCCCAACTTTGTTTCATCAAGGAGCTGCCAATAATCAATAAGGAATTATTTAAATAAACTAGTCTTTCCAGGTAGTGTGATTCATTGGCTTCTGCAACCATTACAAGTATCATAAAAGGCTATGTACTAACATGGGAAGATGTTACCGGTACTTTTAAAATCGACAATAATTAAAATTATTACATACAACAAAGATGTTCTTCAATAGGTGGATGGATATACACATATGAGTACAATGAAATACTACCCAGCAATAAGGAGAACAATCCATTCATTCATTCAAGAGTGAATCTTGAATATGCTTTGCTAAGTGAAAGAAACCAGAACAAAAAGGTTTTATACTGTATAGTTCCATTTGCATAACAATTTGGAAAAGCAGTGCATGATGAAAATCAAGAAATATGCTTGTGTGATGGGTTTTGTCCTCATGTATCCTTCCTTTACCCTTATAAAGAGTGTATCTGGTCATTAGTTCTAGGATGACCTTTGTACCTTATTTAGTTGGATCCAAATTTAGCTTCATCCAGTCTTCATTTGAACCCTGACTACCTGCAGAAATAGAATTGAGAAATAAAAGCTCACATGACATTGACATTACACATGAGATGCATGACATAAAGATCTGCGGTGATTTTTCATAGAGAAGTATTGTGATAATATCAAAATAATAAAGTTTACATTAAAATATAGTTAAAATCAATCAAAATGCATTAAAAGCAAGACATAAGAATGTATTTGTGGCAAATACAATATCTGGTAGTTTTATCTGTTATATACAGAAAGACCCTACGTATGGAATATAATCACTAAAATCATCAAAATGGACAAATAGTTCATAAAATAAGTTCATAATGGAGTTCATAAAGAATATGTACAAAATAAGATTATATGACAGTATTTTTAGCTCTTTATAGATAAATTCAGACAAGAATAAACCGTTTTCTGCATATTTTATGATGATTTTATTTGTAGAATGAAGCTGTTAGCAATATGAATCAGTACAGCAGTCTCTAAGAATGCTTGATGATATGGATCATATTTTAGACACAGGAATTACTCTTTAAGCAATAAATCTAAGGTAGGTGCCCATCTCTAGAGGAAAATATATTTGTACATATATTTGTACATATATTGTACAAGTAGTCTGATGTACAATTTATATAAAATTTGTATAAACATAGTTATTACACAAGTAAAAGCACTACAAGTAGATGTTCAATATATCTTTCTCATAGCAACAAATTCTATATATCTAAATAAGATGACTGTGTAGTTATTAATGGATGCTACATCTATGCATCTATTAAATAGTTAAAATTTTATATATAAATACATATGAAGTTCTAAGATATATATTAAATATGTGTAAGATGTATGTATATGGTAAGATATATATGCAAACTTAACTGCGAAAGGCAAGTTGCAAATACACACACATAAACTACATACAAACAAGTATTTACACATTATACATGGATATATGTTTTGAAATAACATGTATTTTTTAAATGTCGACTAATTAAATGGTACCTATACACAGACCTAAAGACTAGAATGGATTGTGTCTAAATGTAAGAAAATTTTCAGTCACTGGTTATCAAAATTTGTGTTGTATGTTCTTAAAAATTATGGAGGATCTGAGGGGGCACCTGGCTGGCTTAATCAGTGTAGTTTGGTACTCTTGATTTTGGGGTGGTAGTTCATGCCCCCTAGTGGGTGTGGGGCCTACTTAAAAAATTATAGAGGATCTCAAAAATCTATGTGGAACATAACTATTCATATTTATTGTATTATAAGTTTAAACTGATAATTTTTTAAAACACAAGAATACACAGACAAACTTTACATTATCGGTCAGATCAATGATGTACATGTAATGTGGCCTCTACAACAGAGTAGTCATGAAAGAATGAGAAGGAAAAGGCAAATACTGGCTTAGTATTATTATGAAAACAGTTTCAATCTAACTGATCTTCTGAAAGTATCTTGGGGACCCCGGGCATTCTTGGACCACACTTTGTGTGTTGATTGTTTAGATAGTATCATTAGTGCGAATTTAATTTTTTATTCATGTGTTTTCATTTTAGGAATAATATAATTCAAATATATATATATATATAATTCAAATATATGTACATATTATTTTTAAATTGGAAAAATTGAACCAATTGTTAAAATTTAAAAAAATCACTAGAAAAATAGACTGGTCAATTTTCTCATATTCTGCTTATGATGCTAGAATATTTTTTTCTCATGTCTCATTCTTTCCCTCTCTTTTGTTCTTCCTTTCTCCCATCCTGTCCATTGACACTCCAACCTTTCCTTTTCTTTCTCTTTTTCTTTTATACAAATAAATGAGTATTCCACACCATATTGATTGTCATATATTTAAAAGAAAGTGACCAATTGCCTATTGCTAGAAGCTCATAATTTAATGAAAAGTAACACTTAAGTCCTGTAATCATGACCATCTTTCCTTCTAGTCACATACCTGGGGACCCAGATTTGGATTTCTTTTCCCACATATTCTCTAAGTTACCTAAAGCCTCATCTTTCCAAATACCTTCTCAATGTTTAATGTGCAGTTCAAGCCCTATATCACAAAGGAGAATTCTCTAAGATTTCTAGGACACAAAGTAAGGTCTCTTCTTTACAAGTCACTGGAAGACCTTCAGCCATCAGACTCATGCCTCTCTTCTCTTCCCAGATACATTTAAAGGAATTAAAGGCAGCACTTGTGTGTTATAGTTGATTTTATTCCCCAGAGTATTATGTATCTTTCTCAATATTTACTTGATGCTCACTAAAGAGGTTATCAATTGCTTATGTGTCTGGTACTTTAGAAAAAAATAACTGTTATACATTGATAAATGATCCCATTATATTCATTGGCAGGAAATAAAAAACTTTTATTGTCTTTAAAATGAAATGACAAAGTGTCTTGAATAAAAATTTTTATTAGGATATAAAGTGCAAATTGGTGTTAGTGTAAATGCAATCTCAAAGGTTATTCAAATATGATTTCACTAAGAGGTGTGTTTATAAATTATGATGAATAAGAGGGTATACAGAGAATTTTTGGAAACTGAGCCTGGAAATGTCTTCAGCAGCTACCTTTCCTTCTTTGTCTGGGGCAGAAGTCCTTTTTTAATTTTAAAACAAAACATTGTGTGTTTAGTCATAATCATAGTTTTATCCCCTAATTTCTTTCAGAAATATATTATTAATATACTTTCATCTAACAGACCGATGTTGTAATAAGGGCCAGAATAAATTCTTATATAAAAAATTATAATATTGTCAATTTCTTATAAAAACCATATATTTATATATATATAATAACCAAATTATTTTAATTGGGTAATTGACTAATTATAGTGAACCATTTAAATGTAAGAATAAATAGCAAGACTTATCTATAATATTTTGTGGGCATTACCACTGTTGACATTTTATTGCATTTCACTCATACATATATAAATGCATCTATCTCTGGCTATCTGCTCTACCTATATTTTAATGACATATATATGTGTATATGTATATGGAAAGGGAGGGTGTGTTATAGTTTGAATGTTTTTAGATAACATCTGCAGCATAACTATACTTTTTATGATTTGTGTCATAAAATTATATATTTGGAGATAATTCAAATTCTCTTTTTAATTTTATTTGGGCATTTCTAATATTTTACCTAGTTATTAGTAATTTTTCTTTTGTTTCCTCTGTGAATTTTTTTGATCATGTCCTTTGTCATTTTATTGATAGACATTTGGTAGTAAGTTTATTGACTAGTGTAGATTGTTTTGCACCAGCACCAGTGGTCGTAAGTTTGAATTGACAGTTCACATGTACAACGTGTCTTTCTAAGTCTGTGCCAGAATTTCCCTGAAATGTAAACCCAGGAGCAGAAACTCTGGATCAAAATAAGTGCATGTACTTCTTTGGACTAAATGGTGCCAGATGCATTCATATTTGTCGTAAAATTTCTCTAGCGTAAATCTGAATGTGGATAAAAGTTGACGTATGTATACATGTGTGCAATCTTCATGAGTTTCTGATAAAATTCATCTTTTATTGTGTTCTAGATTAGTGAATATCACCCAAGAGAAGTAAAACCAATCTGGTCTAAATTCAAAAATGAAAAAAAAATTAAAAATGCACTTGGCTATTTTATTGTGGTCAAAATTTTCCAATGTCTTTGCATTTAAGATTTATTTTCTTTTCCATGCATTAGTTCTGTTTTCTATGTTCTTTATTTCTGTTTTCATTTTGATAAATTTCTTTTGCCTTGCTCTATTTTATTCAGTATGCTTCATTAACAACTTGAGACATAGTTGAGCTCATTTATTTTCATAATCTTGTGTTATAGGCCATTATTTCACATGAAAGACCATCATTTATTAAGTACATTTATAAGATTAAAAGTTCAAGTATATAGTATTTCATGTTTACTAATTACATGATTGATTTTATTGTTATATTAACTTTTTCTGTCAGAGAAATGTTAAATTATCACCATAATTATTATGCACAGTTTTGCCCAGAAGAATCCTGGCTTACTACTATTTTTCTGGATATAATTATTAATAATACTTTCATTCTTAAAATACCAATTTGGATCACAAATTGTTTTGTTCATTCTAACAAAAATATTTTCTATTGATCTGTTATATAAGATTTTCTTCATACAAAATAATATGCTATATTATGAAAAATAATAATAAACAGTGGGTGCTACTTGGGAAAGTTTCAGGGAGTCTAATAGTCAAGGACAGCCTGGAACAAGAGTTTATAGGTGTAGGTATATGCAATAGACATCTGAGGCCATAAGAAGCTATGGTGAGTCTAAAAGATTAAAACACTTAAAAGCAACCATGTAGAAGGGAGTATCAAAAAGCTACACACAGACCCAAAGAAGACCCTTGCCTAGGAGTGAATTGAGAAGAACTTATTATGAAATTTAACCACATGTTGTATTAGATCCTCGGAACTTAGTCATCTTATAACTGAGCTCAATTATTAGATCCTCATAATTTATTCATCTTATCACTGGAAGTTTGTACGCTTTGACCAACACCACCTTATTTCCCCCAGCCACTCCCCCCTCCCCCAGGGCTTGATAATCACCATTCTGCTCTCCAGATCTGTGAGTACTGCTTTTTTATATACCACATATAAGTGATATCATACAGGATTTGTCCTTCTTGGTCTGATTTATTTCACTTTGCATAATGTCGTCAAATTCTATCCATGTTGTGGTAAATGGCAGGATTTCCTTCTTTCCCATTTCTGAAAAACATAAAATATATATTCTTCATTCATTCATCCGCTGATGAGAGTTTATTTCCACAGTTGACTATTGTGAATAATCCTGCAATAGACATGGAAATGCAGATACATTTTTGAGATCCTGTTTTTGTTTCCTTTGGATATGTACCCAGAAGTGGAAATGCTGGATGATAGGGTAATTCTAATTTTTAATTTTTTGAAGTACCACCATAGTGTTTTTCATAATGGCTGCACCAATTTACATGCCCACAAACAGTGAGCAAGGGTTCACTTTTCTCCACATCTTCAGTGACACTTGTTATTTCATGTGTTTTTGATTTTAGCCATTCTATTAGGGGTGAGGTGAGATCTCATTGTGGTGTTGATTTGCATGTCAGTGATGGCTAGTGAGGTGTACCATCTCTTCATGTATCTATGGCCTTTTGTATGTCTTGTTTGGAAAAACATCTATTTAGATCCTCTGCCGTTTTTAAATTGGACTCTTCATTTGCTGTCAAATTGTATGAGCTATCACATATTTTTATTTACTTGTTTCCCGTCTTACACATGCACATCTTTTGTAATATTAAAGGTATTCATTTCTCTTTTAAATTTCAGTATAATTAATTTACAGTGTTATATTAGCTTCAGGTGAAAAATATAATGATTTGATATTTCCATACAGTACTCAGTCAGTGCTCATCATGACTCTTAATCCCCATCACCTATTTCACCCATCCCCATGCTCCTCTTCTCTGGTAATCACCAGTTCTCTGTATTTAAGGGCCTGCTTTTTTGTTTGATTTTTTTTTTCTTTATTGGTTTGTTTTATTTCTTAAGTTCCACATATGAGTGAAATCATATGGAATTTGTCTTTCTCTGACTGACTTATTTCACTTAGCCTTACACCCTCTAGATCCATCCATGTTGGTGCAAATGGTAAGATTTCTTTTTCCTTTTTTTCTTTTCTTTTCTTTCTTTTCTTTTCTTTTCTTTTCTTTTTTCTTTTCTTTTCTTTTCTTTTCTTTTCTTTTCTTTCCTTTCTTTTCTTTTTTCTTTTCTTTCTTTTCTTTTCTTCTTTTCTCTGATTGCTGAGTACTTTATACATACCACTTCTTTATCCATTCATTTATACATAGATACTTTAGTTGATTCCAGTTTGGCTATTGTGAATAATGCTGCAATAAACATAGCTGCATGTATCTTTTTAAAATAGTGTTTCCAGATTCTTTTGGTAAATGCCATTAGCAGAATTAGTAGATCATATGGTAATACTATTTTTAATTTTTTGAGGAACCTCAATGCTGTTTTCTACAGTGGCTGAACCAGTTCACATTCCCACCAACAGTGTACCAGGGTTTTTTCTTTTCTCCACAGCCTTTCCAATACTTGTTGTCTCTTGTGTTTTTTATTTTAGTTATTCTGACAGGAGTAAGGTAATGTCTCATCGTGGGTTTGCTTTGTGTTTCTCTGATGATGAGTGATGTTGAACATCTTTTCGTGTGTCTGTTGACCATCTGTATGTTTCATTTGGGTAAATGTCTGTTCATATCTTCTGCCTATTATTAATTAGATTTTTGAGGATTTTTTTTTTATTTTAGTGTTGGGTTGTGTAAGTTCTTTATGTATTTTGGATACTAAACCTTTATTAGATATGTCTTTTACAAAAATCTTCTCCCGTTCAATAGGTTGCTTTTTAGTTTTGTTGGTTAATTTATTTGCTATACAGAACCTTTCTATTTTGATGTAGGCCCAATAATTTATTTTTGCTTTTATTTCCCTTGTCTCAGGAGACATGTATTAAAATGTTGCTACTGCCGATGTCAAAGAAATTACTTACCACCTGTGCTCTTTTCTAGGATTTTTATGGTTTTAGGTCTCACATTTAGATCTTTAATCCATTTGGGTTTATTTTTGTGTATGGTGTAAGAAAATAATACAGTTTCATTCTTCTGGGTGGAACTGGCCAGTTTTCTCAACATCACTTATTGGAGGCATTGTCTTTTTCCCACTACCTATTCTTGACTCCCTTGTCATAGATTAATTGGCCATATAATTGCAGGTTTATTTCTGGATTCTCTATTCTGTTCTATTGAACAATGCGCCTATTTTTGTGCCAATACCATACTGTTTTGATTGCTACAACTTTGTAGTATATGTTGAGATTTGGGATTGTGATACTTCCACTTTTCTTCTTTGTTTTCAGGATTGCTTTTCTGATTCGGTATATATTTAAGAATGATTTGTTCTAGTTTTGTGAAAAATTCTATTGGCATTTTGTTAGGGATCGCATTAAAAATCTGTAGATTGTTCTGGGTTGTATGGACATCTTAACAATATTTGTTCTCCCAATCTATGAGCATGGATTATCTTTCCATTTGATTGTGTCATCTTCAATTTCTTTCATCATTATTTTATAGTTTTCAGAGTATAGGTCTTTCATCTCTTTGGTTAAATAGCTAGGTATTTTATTATTTCTGATGCAATTATACAGGGAATTGTGTTCTTGATTTCTCTTTCTGCTACTTCATTATTAGTGTATAAAAATGCAACACATTTCTGTATATTGATTTTGTATCCTGTGATTTTACTGAAGTCACTTATTAGTTGTACTAGCTTCTTAGTGGAATCTTTAGGGTTTTCTACATAAACTATCATGTTATACATGATAGCAAATAGAGAACATTTTACTTCTTCCTTACCAATTTGGATGTCTTTTATTCCTTTTTATCATCTGATTCCTATGGCTATCTGATTCCTTCCAATCCTATGTTGAGTAAAAGTAGTAAGAGTGGACATCCATGTCTTACTCCTAATCCTGGGAGAAAAATTCTCAGTTTGAAGTTTTATTTATTTTCAATATTAACCCCTTATTAGATATATGATTTGCAAATATTTTCTCCCATTCTGTAGATTGCCTTTTACTTTGTTGATTTTCTGTTCTGTGCAGAATCTTTTTAGGTAGATGTCAATTTCTATGATCTTCTGCATTATTTTGGCATAAAAGGAAAATATGTAATTCAAAGTTGAGTTTAAAAATAACCTGACATTCTTAACAGCTTTTATAATTACTATTTTCTCAGACTATATATTTCTGCCTTATTTATAATTACTATTTTCTCAGACTATATATTTCTGCCTTATATGTTTATTGTTACAATATCAAAATCTTCAATTTGTAATTATCAATTGAATCTTTTTTTAAAAAAATTCTATTTCTCACACAGATCCTATTTTTAAAATACTTTTTTCTAATTTTAACAGAAAGCATGATTATCCCTATTTGATTATTCCTATTTAATAAAATATATTCTATGCTTTCAAGCAGATTATATATTTAAAGGTTTTGATTAAAATAAGTTATTAAAAATATGCTTACCTAATTAAATAGAATTCCTATTCACATCTTATTTTGAGGATATCTGGAAAATATATTGCATACTACTGAGTAACAACATATTTGACTACTATATTAAACAGAGTGAGACTACTATATTAAACAGTGTGAGAAATAATAAAATATTTACATTATTCCTCATCTCATGTAGTGCACTGCAAAGGTTGTTAAATAGTACTAAAATTCTTGAAAAAAAAAGGGAAGAAACCAATAATTACAAAGTTTGCCAACATGACATATACTCTTTTGTGGGCTGCCAACTTGAGTAATAGTTAACAAGAAGCAACTGTCCAGTTATCCACCAAAATTATAACATTTATGTGAAAAAATATAGTAATTAATATTAACCTGTTTTTACTATCTTCTAAACTCTAGCTTTGGGCACTTTCATGCCATTTCGTGAAATTGTGCTTATGAATCCATTTTTCTAAGGTATTAAAGCTAAGATTACTCAAATAAATTACCCATATCTTTCAGCTATTTGTTTAAACAGAGCTCTGACTCCAAGGTCCACAGTCTTTTCTCTGTGCCATTACAATTTGGGCACCTTTGTGAAGATAGTAGAAAGCACAAAATATAGAGGAAAAGGAACTGGGGGGAAGGAACAATACAGGTACACATGCTGATTTAAAATACTTTTATTTGAGTTATACAAAAATAACACTAGAGAAAGAAAGAAATGGGAAGTGACACGGTAGCAAAACTTTTTATTTGTCAATGTCCTAACCATCTATGGTCTGTGAAAATATGAAATTCCTCAAGTTAAACAATACGATGCATTTACAATCTAAAGAAACCATCTTTCCAGATTGCTCTTTCAGACATCTTCTTAAGATTTGCAATATAGGCAGAGACTATAAAACTGTATTTACTTTGGAAAGCAAAATATTTCAACTGAGCAATGCACATTACTTGGGCTTCAACTTCAACCTAAGTCATTTCAATGGGAATTGGCAGACCAAACAATGTGAATATTCTTGAGTGTTGCCATGCTGTGTCTGCTTTCTCATTCACATAGAACTCATTCCTCTCCTTGCATGGGAATGGGTTTATGGCTTTTATAATGCATGTATGGATTATTAATGTAATTTTCATTGGTAATGTTCAGTGAGTTTTAGCATCCTAAGTAATAAAGAAACAAGAAAATAAGCAAATGGTATTCATTCATATTCAGATATTGAAGAATGACAGAGTTCTTATATTGAGAACTGGATAAAAACCAATGACTGTAATAGGAAGAGACATCTTAGTGCTCCTTTACATTTTGCTGCAAAAACAAAGTACACTTCACTGAGTGATAATGGAAATTGCTATATCAGTGCTTTCATATTGTGGAGTTCAAAGACCTAAACAACTGTACTAAATACAATTGCAGGTAATCCTTTCAAGCATTTCCTTTTAAAAATTCTGAGAGTAATTGATTTATACTTCAGGAAATATACAGATAATAAGAATGCAGATTTTATACCAAAAGTGTACTTTTAGATTTATGTCAAAAACTCACCCCAAAATACCAGATCTTCTTTCACATTTCTACTAATTATTAAGGATACTTTTCAATTGCAAATGCTGATTACTCAGTAATCACCCTGCCAACCATATAATTGTCATAAAAGGCACTCTAAGCACATTCTTGTAGAAATTGATAATACTGATATTAATGTCAATCAACACGTAAAAGAAACGGAAACGGTAAAGTTAAACATTAAACCTAGTACATTACAAGGTTAATGGAGATAGATTTAAATATGATATTTGAGTGTTGACCAAAAAATGGCATGATGCAATAGAAAAAATATAGGATCAATAACTAATTTATTATACTCCTCTATGTTTAATGATATGTGTTTTATATAATGAAACAATATTATGCTATATGAACATCTTCAAAAAAAAAACATCTTCACAATATATGGTTAAATGACAAATTGTTAAATACATATTACAATCCCAAAGATGCAAATTTAGATTAGCATACACTGAATAAAGATTAGCATACACTGTTTCAAAATACACACTGTTTATATCTACATTGCATGGACAGGCATGATTGTTTTTTATTTATACCTCTATAAATTTTCCAAATTTTATCTTTGACATTTCCTTTATTTTATAAAAAATGTTAAAATATTGATATATGAAAAATAAGTTCTATTTTCAGCATTTACTAAGTAAGCTTTGAAATATGCTAACAGAAAACTAAAGATGAATGTACAAAACAGTATCTTTCACAAAAATAGAATTTTTTACTTCTGTGACTTCTTAGTTATGGCATATTTTTAGGTTGCTTACAATAATTAGAAACCATTAACCTTTTTTACTTAATATATAGGTATATACATATGTACATATACATTTGTATGTTTTCTGAATATACAATCAAATGTGAATATTGACATTTGAAATATTTTGAACGTTTACTCATAGGAAAAATCTGTGCATTCTTCATTCTTCAAGAGAGTGATTTATAAAACTAACTTCAAGACTGTCATGGAAATTTGAACAAAAAATATACCTTAAAATCAGAATGTATACATTACTAGGAAATGCAAGTTACTTACTCATTTCCTTAAGTTGATTATAGCTCTGATTACTTTAAAATTTTGTTTTAGGTTGACTCCTAATATCTAAATTAGTAGTAACTAATAAGCCAATGTGATGTAATAAAGCCATTTATCCCCTAATTTTAACTCTATTAGATACAAAATGATTGGCTAAAAGCTGATTCATGTTTAAAACTCACTGGGTGTATCTTTTTAAAAAGTACCATAATATTTGAATATTAATCTATTATTTATTAATCATCAATTTTATTATAAATAATATAAATTATGTTACATATAAATATTCTTTTTAATTATATTTAATATTTAATTCACTAATAGTTATATAGTAAGTTTTAAGAGTAGAAAAAATACTGGGCATCTGAGATCAATATAAAGTGTGAGATGTTGAGTAAACAGAAAGACCTACAGTGACCTGGCTGGTGGTATTGAAGATAGGTTTGCTTCCTTCATATTTGGATCTACGTGAACTTCATTTATTCACTGAAGGATAAAATATTAACCTATGGTTGTGTAAGATAAATTGTATAAGTTTTTTTTTAACCTGTATGATCCTTTGTTACAATCAAAGACAATTTACACAATGATTAACATGTAAATCTAGAAATCAGGCTTATTACTAATTATGTTTTAATTCTTAAGACTATTATTGATGATATCCAAACTGTAAAATTTCCATTTGATGACCTATGAGTGTGTGCACATACATAGGCATGTACAGAGGTTTAGAATTTATTGTGTGTATGATTTTTTATAGGCAATAGGCAATAATAAAATTAAATGTCCACTCAGATTTAGAGAGACACAAACCATTTTAAAAAGTTATAAATTTTGTTTTGTTTTGTTTCTAAAAGTTATAAAATTTTTAAAAAGTTATAAAACTTAAGATGCTTGGCCAACATGACTCAATGAGTATTTAGACATTTTCTTCCTTCTTTTAGTGTATTGGCATTTTTACTGAATAAAGGAATAAAGTCATAACTGTCCTCTACTTTTTAGAAAATAAAGCTGAAATCTATCATACTTGTAAATACCTTTAGATTGTCTTCCAGCAAGGAACTATCAATGCTAGAGACACCTCTACATTTTATTAATTTCATGCCAAATGAATCTGATAATGCCTCTTATTATTTGAGGTTAAGAGAGATTGAATATTCCCCAAAGGTTGGAAATCAAATATTCAAGCCTGACTTTAGGCACATTTACATACCTATTTGAATTTATTAGTAATATGCAAAGCAATATTATTTCCACTTTCTCCACCCAGTATTTATTTGTGTTTTTTAAAAACCATTTATGTTAGCTTTACTCACAAGAGTTACTGACTGAATGATCCCATCAAAAAGATGAGTTGTTGACTGTGAAGGATAAGGAAATGCAATTATTAAATATTTAAGTCATTTAACTGTATAGGATGGACCAATTTATTTTTCAGGTTCAGATAGATACATTTTATTTTTTGTCTTTGTATTTAAATTATTCCTATTTCTTTCTATCAATTGTTTTCCCAAAACAATTTATGAACCTAACAATTGAAAACTATTTTAAAAATTCAATACAAATTCCATACCTAGTAAACTGGCCAATTATGCATCTTAAAAAATACTAAAAGAACACTAGTTTTAAATTTTACATAATTATATAAGTATTTGTTTTTTAATTGCATTTATAAACATCTAGAAAGCCATAGTTGATTTAGTAAAAGTATGACTCCAGAGATTTCCCCAAATATAAGAAACCAGCATGCCTCTCTGACAGGCAGGATAGTAGATAAAGCCAAGAAATTATCCATGGTGACTATTTTTAACAAAATATATTCACCAGAAATCTGCACTAAAATGGGATGGGATTATTTTCAATAGTAGTCCACTATAAATGAATCAAAATGAAAATAAGGAAAACAGACTATCTTTTTTTTTAATTAATTAATTAATTTATTTATTTATGATAGTCACACAGAGAGAGAGAGAGAGAGAGGCAGAGACACAGGCAGAGGGAGAAGCAGGCTCCATGCACCGGGAGCCCGACGTGGGATTCGATCCCAGGTCTCCAGGATCACGCCCTGGGCCAAAGACAGGCGCCAAACTGCTGTGCCACACAGGGATCCCGTAAAACAGACTATCTTAAATTTTGATACAAGGTGGGGAAAAAAGTCATTTCTAACAGCACTGAGAACAACTGAAGACTATATTGTGATGCTGTTATTGTGTATATATACTTTATTTTACAATTTATTTTATATGCCCTCTCTATAATTCCACACATCTCAGATTTTATCAACAGTATCACATATACTTTTATAGAAATTGTGCCTATTTCTATTTTTCTAAGTTTATTTTACAGATAACATTAGTAAAATTAATATGTTGAGATACATGCAAGTAGACCATATCAGTAGTTTGTACGAAAAATATTTTAATTAATGTGAATAATCCGCTTAGATACTCCTTTCTAGTTCATAACGCTTTTTTGAACTTCCTTCCTTGAAACTTCTCATATATATTCCACTTATACAAAAATAGTTTCTGTGTATTATTATTGGTACAATTTCTAAAAACTGAATACTTCTGATATTTTACAATTATACTTAAAGGAAAAGTCTCCATATTTCTGATATTTTACAATTATATTTAAAGGAAAAGTATCCTTGTATTTGTATATTTCTAAATATCTTAAATAATTTTACATTTATATACTCAAATTTAATGTTGTATTTAATGAATGCTGTACTATGCCATTTAACTTGGAAAAACATAGATATCTAATATAAATATTTTTGCTACCTAATACGATTTGATTACTTCAACTTTCTAGTTTCTAAAAGTATAGATAAAACTAAATTAATTTCATTCTTTAGGAAAAATACATGCTATATCAAACTACTTTATTTTTAATTGTAAGTTAAATTACTTCAATTTTGTTAGACTGTATTATCTCTATATGTGCCTTCATGGAAAAAGTGATTTGAATACTTTTATATAATAAATGTTCATATAGATCCTATCATTAGAAATAAAACTTGGATCATGAAACATTTCAAGATAAGTAGAAATCACAAAAATCCTATCCTTTCAAGGGAAATGACAAATGCAACAACTCAAATTAAAATAGGAAAAGTTGTAGTGCATTAATCTCTAGTGATTTAAGGAATACAAGCTGAGAAATGGCAGGATCTATGTGTATTATGACCCATTTTATTTTACCCCTTAGAGAAAATTAACTGCTCTGAATGAACACATAGAACAACCAAGGACACGCAATCTGTTGCTTTGTATACTAGCAATTTTATTCTTAATTTTCCAAAATATTTCTCCCATCAATACTTGATTGTCCTAGAGGATAATAAGCTACAACCCATCCAATGCTTTTCTAAAGAAAAAATAAAATACATAGAAGACAAACAAAAAATCACCAGAGAAATTGTGCTATTGAATGGGAAGAACAAGGGTTATGTTTATTCATTTTGCTCTCCTATTCTAGAGGAGACATGAGGTTTGTTTCTGTCCCTGGAGAAAGTTCATGGTATGAGCTTTGAAATGATAAGTATAATTAAGACAAAGTGTGCTATTTAGCCCAACAAAAGAAAAATATCTTTCAAAATAACTGTCCCTTGAAGTTAGAGAACATAGTCTATCTCAGTTGAAACAGCTCACAGTGTTAAATCAATTGTCAACTTCAACTTGGCTCCAACTTGGTATATCAGTTAGCTGGGTGCCCCATCACTGCCCAGCAGGGCTGGTACTACCATTGGTATATTCACAGCACATTTATAAAGTTCTGACTATTCAAACAAAGAGAAGCCAGATGCCAGGAGCCATAAAATATAAACAATGCAAATTTGCTCTTTGACAGAATCGACTCCAGTTAAAATAGTAAATCCATGAGTAGTTGGGACAAAATGTGTAAGAAAAAAAGTAGACTAAGCACAGTTTGGCATTTCACTGAAATTTCTCATTTAGCTGTCATGGTTGCATATTATATTTTAGATATGTGAGAGTTCATTTCTTCAGAGAACAGTCATGCAGCACATTTATATAGAAAATATACAATTCTTTGTGATTTCATGGATGACTTCTCAAAACAGCATGTATATTAATGTAACACAAAAATACGTGTAAACCATATTGTAGGAGATTTTTTAAGAAATATGCTTATGCTTAGTGCCTGGCTGGATACCAATATGTTATCAAAAACATTTAAAATTTCCTATGCATACTTTTTCAAATAGGAAACAAGCCAGTGTGTTTTTTATGAATAAATATTTTATTGTTTTTATTACTTTTCCTTGGGAAAAATTAAGGAGAATTCCCAACATAGAGTTGATGGACCATAGTCTTAGATTTAGGAATACCAAAATTGCTAGATAGATATGCCACTAACAGATCGTTTGGCCTGCAAATAGTAAATGACCTCATCAACATAATTATTACTTTAATAGGCGCTGTGTGCCTTATGATTAAATACCAGTTTTCATTCATTATAATTTCTGTCTAATTCTGTCAAATGGTGTTCTTGAAATTCTATGACCTGGAATATATTTTTGAAAGTTTGGAGGACAGGTTCCTGATAGTTGGCCTAATTTCCACTTTGTTTTGCAATTTTGAGAACTCAGTGTTTTTTCTCATACTGTTGCTTCTACTCTACATGGTGTTGTTTCATTTTCTCTTTCTGGGCAGTCTTATCTGTTCTTCAAGAGTAAAGTCAATTGTGACCTCATGAGTAGAGTATTCCTTAATACACTTTTCTTCTTTATTTCTGAGACACACTGGCATTGTATTCATTATAGTCTTTATTCCATTGAATTATGATAGGTTAAATGTGTACCTAAATTCTGAACTATCTTTCAGTTTTTCAATGGCAGAGAATATATCTTATTTATTTTTAATTCACTAGTTCCAAATAACAATTAAGAATTTATAAAATATTAGAAGTGAATTTAATTCTATTTAAATCACCATTGTAATAAGCCCATGTTATCATAAGTATAAAACTTGAAGAAGATCAAATCATATTGTCTTTATGACTCTTGTATCTATCTCTTCAAGAGTCATATCCACTTTTCACAGGTAAACATAAGCAGAGCCAGTAATAGATGCAGAAATAATACCAAGAGTGTTAAGGATTTAGGAGAAAGTTATTTTACTAAAAATGCATTATATTATAAATTTGATCTCCTTCTTGACAGACGAATGCATAGAAAGACTTCTTCCTAGTCCCCTTCCCCCCCAAAATAAGTCACCAAGCTATTTGTAAAAGTTCTGAAATTTTTTGAGCACTATGAGAGTGGAAAATAAGCCCAAAAAAGCAGTGAAGAGAGAGGAACTTCTCCATTTTTAACAGAGAAAGTGAGCCTCAAGGAGGCTCCCCTCCTCCACCCACTACATGATTCATGATTCTCAAGTCTCTACTCAGTAGTCAATGACTTCAGGACCATGGTAAGGGACCGACTTGTTAATATTTACTTGGACAAACATGTGCCAAAGAGTTTGTTATTTTCTGTTTTGTTTCATTTAATTTTCATATCAATTTTATGAAATGTAGTTGAAATATTGAGGCTCTTGGAAATTTAGTTCAGCATTTAGACTTGCTCTTAAGCCTATGCAATCAGAAACCTGTTTTTAAAAATACTTTCTATTGCTTTCTTAAAGGAAAGCTCTTGATGATTACTCCACATTAATGATGGTTAGACCCAAAACATGTTTTTGCCAGTGTGTTAGAAAAAAGTTTCCATTTGCCTTCAAAGTGTATTTTTAAGTATAGATGGCTAAAAACTGGCTACATTTTCCAATAAAATACAATGTTGGCCTAATAATGGACAATCAGCTAAACTGAATAAAGTCAGAATATTTCAAAAATAAGATGACTGGTGAACATTAAAATATCCCCAGTGAAAATAATCATTTGGTCTCTTTCCTCCTGGCTTGTATATGATCATAATTCCATATGATAAGGACCATGTGAGGATTATGGCTCCCAGCTAAATGCTATGTATCATTTCCCCAATCGGAACATAGATAAGCAATTCCCAAAGCTTTATCTGACAGGCATCAAAAGCTGCACTTTCCACACCAAATCTAGGGCACAGCCAGGGCACTGTAGTCCTAGATGGTGTTGCAGTTAAGGACTCGGCCCCCCCGGCAGGTCATGCTTTTTCATATTTATATCCCTAGTCCTGATGCCTTCATGACTAGGTCTCTTTATTTGAAGCCATGGACAGAGGTCTTCTTCAGGCCCCTGTGATAAGACCTCCTCATGAGGGAATGGTAATCCTTAAAGACAGTTTTTCCCACTCAGTACCACACCTAGAACTTCCCTCTCATGCCATCCTCTCCCCACGCCCCCAGCACTGATAAAGCTGCTGGAACCTTTTGCTTGGGGTTATCTCAGCAGTAAAACGATCCCCACATCTGTTCTTATCTGCCTGACTCTCCCGTAGTGGACCATTCCATCCAAAAAACACAACAGGGAGAATTGAGCCCTAGCTTCAGCCTCTTGCTTATTTCATTTTTGGCTTGTTCCTTTAATCGGCTGTTCGGACACCTGACAGCTCATCTCTCACTCTCCCTGCTCAGTTGAGCTCCTGACAGCACGTAATAAAGAGTCTGAGTCCATTTTTGGATGTTTGATTGCTGACAACTTTTAAGCCTCATTCCTCTCCCCTTCTGTCTCACATCTGGTCATGCTTATGAGAAACCCAGATGTTCCATCATTTGGTGCCAGAGAGATATTCAGAGCACTCAAACCTCTCTGTGTGTGTGTGTGGCAGCCATCACTGCAACCCCACTTCCTCACCACAATTCTCTTTCAAGTCATTTTAGGACTGTTTTGAGCAGATTACCCTGTTCTCTTTAGGAAGTCTCATTATATAAATGGTAACTTTTTTTCATAATATTTTGAGAAGTGTGTGTATCAGTTTTTCATCTAAAGCAAATTTTGGGTGAAGGTACATCCTCTTTTTGAAGAGTGGCTATTATAATAGGAAGACTAAATGATGAAATTTGTTGACATTACTAGGTTCAGTCTAGAGATTCATGGAGTTCTTTCCAGAGTATATTGCATCATAAGTGAGAAATGAAGGATGAAGTCAAATTATCCAGGTACAGAGACAAGAGTATTCCAGGTGGAATAAATATATTTGAAAAAGCAAAGACAAGACTTCAGTATCCAAAAACATTTGAAATGTACCTTAAATGTAAAATAAAGGAAATTGTTGGGTATTTTGAATTATATGAGTTTATTGAGGATAAAAAGGAAGGAAAGATGAAACCCAGAATTCTGGCTTGGACAACTAACTTGTTAGTTGGTGATTCACATATGTGAAATATGAAGTATTTTAGGTAATTTAATGTAAGATATTTGTGAGGTACAGAGCTGAATTGTCTAATACGCTGCTGAATGAAGCTGACACTCTGGGCAGAGAACAGGGTAGAGACAAAGACTCAAGGGGTAGAATATAAATCATAATTGAAGCTATAGAAGGAGAAAGCTATTCAGAAAGTGAAAATAAAAGGGTCTGAGAAAAAAAAAAAACAACTAAAAATATCCCTAAATAACTGAAACCAAATACATGGAGATTGAAGAGGCAGATTGGTAAGGAGAAATTAAGCAATTTGATTAAATAAGCTAAGAGAGGGCAGCGCCAGTGGCTCAGCGGTTTGGCACCGCCTTCAGTCCAGGGCCTAATCCTAGAGACCCAGGATCGAGTCCCACGTCGGGCTCCCTGCATAGAGTCTGCTTCTCCCTCTGACTGTGTCTCTGCCTCTCTCTCTCTCTCTCTCTGTGTGTGTCTCTCATGAATAAATAAATAAAAATCTTAAAAAAAAAATAAGCTAAGAGATGTTGTCACAGACTAAATTGTGTTCCCACAAAATTCATATGTTGAAACTCTAACCCCTAATGTAACTGTATTTGGAGACAGGGCATTAGGGAGGTAATTGAGGTTAAATGAGGTGATAAAGATGGGGCCCTAATGCATTGGGACTAGTATCCTAATAATAATAAGAGATAATAGTGCTCACTTTTTGCATGCATAGAGAAAAGCCATGTTAGGAGTCTGTGAGAAGACAATCATCTGCAAGCCATGAGAAGGGGTCTCATTGGAAATCCCTCTCAGAGGCATCTTGATCTCCAGCTTCTGGCTTCCAGAACTTAGGAAAAATAAATGTCTATTGCTTAAGTTACCAAGTCTGTGATCTTGTATTATGGTAGCCCAAGCAGAATAATGTCGTTTGCACTTGGCTCAAGAAGTGGTGGGGAGGAAGAGCTCAATAAGAACTATGCACCATAGAAATGCTAGGTAAAATTAAGAACCAAAATATCCATTTGCCTCAGAAAGAAGTATTTACCATGTAGCCGAGGTGGAGGCAGTTAAAAGGGATGAGTTAGAAGTGGAAGCCAGATTAGAATGGGAAGAAGAGTGACAGGAATGTGTAAGTTATAACATGAGAGGAAAATGTTATAGAACATAGATAGAAATAAGGCTGGAGGCAATGGGGACAGAGTTGATGGAAGCCTTCTATTTAATGTGATTGACTTGAGTGCATTAAATGCTAATGAGGATTAGCCCCATAGAAAGGAAAGTGTTGAGAATATACGTTAAAGAATGTCTAATCAACAGAAAGAAGCTCAGAAAAGGGATCAATTTGCATTATTTTTATATGATTTTTGGAGATGGACCCAGCTTCAGCTCCTATGTTGTCTAAAAGCTGATTCTGAGATTTGGGGTTCTAGAGTAGGATATGTGATCTATAGGGATCATTTAGCCTTTATCCTTTTGTCTTGTACCATTAAGTATATAGTAAAATATTCAATGGTACTACTTACAACTCTATCATGATTTCCCTATAATTTAAAATTGTTCCAGGAAAGAACAAATCTAAATGTGAGTTTTATATCTAAGAAGCAGAGATTGTGTACTTGAGAACACTGAAAATAGATAATCCTAGATCTTTCAAGTCAAATGGCTACTACTTTGTTACAGATTACCCCAAAAGTCAGCTCCGTAACACTACAACTATCAATCTTTTGTTATAAAATCTGTAATTTCGGCAGGGCTTGGTGGGACAATTAACCTCTTCCCCAGCTGGCAGCAGCTAGGTTGGCCTGAGTATGAATTGGAAATTCCACTTTTAAGATAACTCATTCAAATGACTGGCAAGTTGATGATGACTGTCATTTGGAATCTCAGGTTAGATGGTGGGCCATGGCCCTTAGATTCTCTTCACATAGCTATTGTCCTGAACAGCTTGAATTCCCCCAAGGTGGCTAGATTCAATAATAAACCTAAAAAAATGACAGAACTGAAATCACCCAATTTATTATAGAATGATACTGGAAACTGTACCTTGTAATTTTCATTGTATACTATTGGTCAAACAGTTACAGAGTTCAGATCCAAGGGTAAATAACATAGACCTCTCCTTCCAATGAGGAGAGTTCCAAAGAATTTTGCAGAGATGTTTTACAATTGCCACAAATCACAAAAGTCAGCCCCGAAGTTTAAATAACTTATCTTTTTAATCTTATAATTGAGAAGATAACATTGGATAAGATTAGAAAGTACAATATTCTCTAAAACAACATTTAAGGTAACTATTAAATTTAAGGGAGAAATTTAAGGTAAATTTTTATTTACCATTAAAAATATAAGCATTCCCATGTATATATGTGTGTATGTATATATATATGTATATGTTTTTGTGTGTATCTGTTTCTCTTTTTTTTTTTTTTTTGAGGTTTTACTTATTCATTTGAAAGTGAGGGGGGAAATCACAAAGGAAGAGGGAGAAGCAGACTCCCCAGTGAACAGAAAGCCCAACGAGGGACTCGAGCCCAAGACCCTGAGATCATGACCCAAGCTGAAGGCAGATACTTAACTGACTGAGCCACCCAGGCACTCCCATTTATTTCTTGTAAACTATATTTTTATTGCATGCTGGAATGTTTAGTGAATTATATTTTGCCCTTAATTACCAATTTAAAAAGATGGAAAAATTTACAATATAAATAATAAACACTATCTCTCCAGTTGCCAATCATTGTAGTATATTAGTAGTAATATAGAATATATTATTAAAAGGAACAATTTGATTAAAGATATGCCTGGTGAGCCATGGGAACACTTTGTCAAAATCCAAAAACACTCTTGATTTTTACTGACATTAAAATGGAAATAATTAGGTAAAATAAAGTATTATAGTTGTAAAATAACTATAAATATGTCCTACTCTGATTTCTCCTTTGATAATGAATAGTGAAAAAAAAATGTTTTTAATCATACCAGTCTTCAAGGGTTATAATTAATTCTTTAACAAACAGGGAAAATTGCCATTTATTCTATCAATTTGACCCATGGAGATTTATAAACCATAGAAGAAGTAAGAAATTCAAATTACAAATGATAATCTATTGAAACTGCTCACTAAATGATGTTAGACATTGTTAGGCACAATGCATGTGATTTTTTTTTTCTTAAAAGATCCTTTAGATGTATCCTATGCTGTATGTAGATTTTTTTTCTAGAGGCTAGAGAGTCAATAATATAAATTTTTGCATCAAAATCTGGTTTTAGGAAATAGAGCAAGGAGAACTTTAAGACATGTAGACAATTTAGGGCATGGTGTGGATTACCAAGGTCATTAATGGAAACTCCTCTAAATACCTTTTTTTTTTTTTAACAAAATGAATATCCTTCACTCCATCTTCCTATCATTCTTTCCCATTATTAGGAAGTATACACTGTCATACGTTTCTTATGTCTTTTTTATAGATTTTTGGTAGCCAATTTAATAATACACCTTTTAGATGCCATTTCTAGAAATGTATCATGAAAAAATAATTTTAAATATGTGTGTGAACCACATAGATATTCAATATTTATTATGATGAAAAACTTTGAAAGTCCCCAAATAGTGAAATATTTGAATATGTCACATGTGTAAGAATAAATACTATGGAGACAATAAAAGTAATAACATTAGAAAATATTTAGTGGAAGATTAATATTCAGTAAAATATATGTAATAACATATAGATGAGTGAAAGAGCATATTACAATGCCATATCTCTAGTAACCTCTCACTGTTGTTTTAATATATTTATAAAATAAGTAAGATACCATGATGGTAGCAATTTTCTCTGCATGTCATAATTTGAGTTTATATGTATTCCTCAAATTTTCTTTAATAAACATATACTAGATTATATTGGGAAAAGGAGTGTCTAAAATATAAATATTAATATGGTTTGCAAAATCATATTTCCACACATACCAATCCTCCCTGCTTTTGGAATTTAGTGAATCTAGAAACCTATTTATTTAAAAATTTGTTTTATTGAAATCTTAAGGTCCATTTTGTTTTCTACATCGCTTTATAATAAACAATCTAGTTTCCTCTTTTTGACTATGTGTTTAAAAGGATAAAGGCCAGAGCTTATATCATGTGTTTTTTTTTTATATCAATAACTTGAGGATTACATAAAGGATATTATAGCAGATCCATGAATAACATAAGAAAGCCATTCTCGTCTCTTTGGTGTTACAACTTTTAATGATGACTTAAATGGAATTTATTGCATCAGAATTAAAGTTGGAATAATTTTCAAACATACATTACTACCTTCTCCCTTTGAAGTTCTTTTAATTAAGTATTTAATTTATTTATATGTATCAATATATTCACCCCTTATCTCTCTCCTGAGGCCTGCTCTTCAAACAACTCAAGATTAAAGCTTCCACATCCAAATTCAATATCTTCATCCTCTTAATCTCTCTAAACATCACTCAGATTCTATATTGCTAGTGTAATTAACATAATAGTGTTATTTCCAGCTGGATGTCAGTTAATCTCTTTCGGGTCTCATTTTTCTCATTATAAAATTATATGGTTAATTTTGATTGATTTCGGTCATTGCATCATCTATTACAATTGTGAGACAGAAAATGCACAAGATGAACCTGAACATCTTATCACCCTGGGAAGCAAAGAAGGTATTAAAAATTACTGAGTAGGATCAAAAGGACACAGGTGCCAAATCTGAAGATACTCCCTCCAGTCAGAGTTTGGAAAACTGAAACATAACTAAGGAAAGTTACAGCAATAAATTGAATTAATAAATTCCTAAATAATTCCTAAGTAAGTCTCAAATACCACCTCTGGTTGGTGTTAGGGAATCAAATCATTATTTTGAAAACTGGTAAATGAAAGAAAATGATTATATTCCCAGTCCTATCCCAAATAATAAACAGAGACAGAATGGAAAAAAAAATGCAGATATATCATTAGAATAATACTTTTTCATCATCCATTAATCAAAAATTAATCAGTGCTGATAACATTACCAAAAAAAAGTCCCAAAAGAAAGCATTCTATGCCTCCAGATATAAGTATTCAACAGCATCTATTAGGCATTCCTACAAAAGTAATTTGAACTTAAGTCTGCTCTATCTTCTAGATTTAACTACAGAATTACAAGAAGTAAAGGGAAGTTTAAAGCATGTTAAACAGTATTATGGTAATAAAATAAGAAAAATGCAGTCTATGGAGAGCCTCTGGGGCAAACAACCAGGTTCTCCAATTATTTTCAAAGTTGAAAAAAAAATAGAAGAGGAGCCTAGATAAAAATAGACTAAAAAAACATAAATATTAATTGAAAACAAAGAGGATGAACCCAGGATACTCCTGGTTAAATACATGATCCATGCATGTGATAAACCATTGTCATTATCCTGTTCATCTGTAATACCTGACTAAAAGAAGTGCTATGTTGTGGAGCATTTAACTTATTTTTAATATTGTCATTGAAATGAATTGAATTTACTTTTGACTGGAGTCATGTTAAAAGAAAGCATTCTAAAATGATTGAATTAGTCAGCTATTTGACTATCATGGGATGGCAGACAATTTAAAGAATAAATAGAAGATGTCACAATAAAAATACTCTTCCCGACTGCCAGAAATCCCTTGGAAATGGTGGGTATGCTATGGTTACAGAATTTTTAGATAAATGATACTCTCAAAAAACAAAAAATAGCCATGGTCAGGGTTGACAAAGAACACTATGGCATAAAGAGAGAGCTAACCCCCCCACACACACCAAAAAAAAAAAAAAAATGTTACAGCAAATGCCATTTTAATTCTAATGATCATGATTCCCAAATGAGGTCTGAAGATGTTTTTTGCCTCAATTAAATCGTAAATACTCTTGAAGAGTATGCTTATGATAAATGTCCAAATAAAAATCTGAAAGTACTTAGGAAAGGCGAGATTCTGGGTGGATATGGCAGGCAGTTATTATTTGCCTATAACCACGATCTTTCTCGGTACAAGAACCCTAATTTTGTTCAGATCAGAAAAGTTCCCAGCTAACACTAGTTGACATTCAGACTTTCTTGAAGCTGTAAGTGTTGATATGTTACAGATGGGTGCATGACTTCTTGGCAGAGGTCCTTGGGGGAAGACCTACATGCCTCATAAAGAGAGAAAACTCTATGAGGAGAAACAATTGCTTTCTTCAGCAGCCTTTCTAGGAACTGGAAATCCTTTCTGGACATAGAGCCACCATCCTTTGATCACATAAACAACAGACAAACTAAGAAGGGGGGAGCAAAAATAAAGATTAGAAAGGGTGGAGACACATTAAATAAAAAGAGTGAAGTCAGGTTCCTTGTTGAGCTCATGGAGCGAGTATACAGAGCTTGGAATGCCAACAACATTCAGACTTCTCCGTAAAGGAGATAAAGAACCATCCATGTGTAAGCAGGGGGAACTTTCCAGCTTGTACTAGCATTCCATCCAGGTAACAGAGTACTACTAGTGACAAGAACACATTTGCTGTATCTCTCCTTTATGCTCCTGACTTGTGCCACGGTCTCTCCAGTATGGGTGACACAGGGTAAATCAGATTCTTTCCATAAGCAGATGATTAGATTGATTACAAAGTGATAACTCATCTTTCTTTTCCTCCTGGTCTTTCACAGAGACAACAGACTAACAGCCCCCTTTCAAGGACGGCATGCAGGGTAATTACTGATTTGGAAATATGTATTTGAACACGAGCAGCTAGAACATCTAACTCCTTCTGTCCTGGCAATGAGGGATATATCTGATGCTATTGGGTGACTCTTTGCTGTGTCAGCCAGATGTGCCAGGGTCGTGCTCAAGACTGAATGATGAACCAGGTTTCTAGGCAGCAGAGAGAGTGATAAATGTGCAAAATTACAGGAGCAGGAGACAGGAGCTGACATTCCTGGCATAGAGATGATATAAGTCAGAAAATGGCATGCTTTTTCTATGAAGGGCCAGATGGCAAATATTTTAGTCTTTGAGAGTTAAGAGGCTGGACCAAGAATAATATGTAGGCATTTATATAACAAAAAGCCAAAACATGTTTCCACAGAATTATTATTGGCAAAATTCAAAATATAATAATATTAAGTGAATATAAACTTATTGTTATACAGGTCTGTAATAAAAATGGGATCTATTTATGAACATTCAAATTTGATTTTTCTATAATTTCATGTGTCACAAAATACCATTCTTTTAATATTTTTTCTACCAGTTAACAATTTGAAAATCAGGTTTAGTTCATACGCTGTGCATCCCTACTACAGTGGTCTGTCATTTACTGTATTTTAAAAATCTCAAAAAAAATTTAAAAAATAAAAATCTCAACTATATTACCATTTGGCAGATATTATTTAATTTTACACTGCATTGTTGAAAGCAATGGGCTCCAAAAGACAGAAATGGATGTTTAATGAGAAGTTAAGCAGTGGTAACACTGCTTGAAAACCAGTGTTTTGATTGAAGCCACGAATCAAATGAAGAATTAAAAATTAGGATCCAGTTCAAAAATTAGTACTTTAGGAAACCATTCCCAAAGCAAATTGTTTAACATCCTGTGCTGTGGAGCATAGCTGTTCTTCTCAATTAATTTCACTTTTGAAGAAAAAGTGTTTTTGCGTATGTATAAAAAGTCAACATAGCTCTCAGGTCCTTTTATAGAAAGATAGCATGGTCAGATACTGCAGTGTCATTCAATGCAAATTAAAAAAAAAATAGATATACTGATGATGTTTCCAGTAATATCCTTTTAAGTCCAAGTCACCAAATTAATGTAAAGCTTCTGGAAATTTATTCTATCACAGTAAAACATTTGACAATGCTGTGAATGCTATTATGCATTCGTTTAAGCAGATGTTTCCTTCTGCAGTGAACTACAGATTAGAACATTAGATTGAACAAGTATCCTGATAAAAGTGATGTTCTTTGTAAACAATTTAAGTGTCTTAAAAGGTTACTGGATTATTTTTGTCATGGCTGTTAAATGATTTTTAGCCATTCATTTAGAAATAATTATAGCGTCACAGAAAACTGCCAAAAAAAAAAAAATGTATCGAGATGTCCTGTGTACTCTTTGCCCATCTTATCCAATGTCAACATCTTGCATAAATACAGACTAATATTGAAATTATCAACAATGTCAAAATCCGGAAACTCATAGGGATAGGATCAATGCAGCTTATTCAGATTCCCGGTTATACATGCACTCATCTGTGTGTGTGTGTGTGTGTGTGTGTGTGTGTGTGTGTACACAATATGTGTCCAATGTCATCACATGAGTACCTTCCTATAGTTACAACCACAATCAATGCATCTACCTGTACCCTGTTGGTACTCCTTGATAGCTACACTCACTCTTCACCCCATTCCTAACCTCCGATAGCCATCTGACAGGTGTGTAGTGATGTCACATTGTGGTTTTAATAGGCATTTTCCTAATGACTAATGATGCTGAACATATTTGACACCACATATACTTTTTTTTAAAGATTTTATTTGTTTATTCATGAGAGACACAGAGAGAGGCAGAGACAGAAGCAGACTCCATGCAGGAAGCCCGATGCAGAACTCAATCCTGGGACTCCAGGGTCTCACCCTGGGACGAAGGCAGGTGCTAAACTGCTGAGCCACCCAGCGATCCCCCAACACCATATATACTTTTGATAAAGTATCCATCTAAGTCTTTTGTTCATTTTCATTTTGAGAGTGCTTTCATATTCTAGAAACGAATTGTCTATCAAGTATGCGGTTTGCAAATATTTTCTTGTGGTATGTAATTTGGCTTTTGGCTTTTTCATAGTTTTAACAGTCTTTCTCAGGGCAAGTGTTTTTTGCTTTTGTTTGTTTGGTTTTTTTTTCCTTCAATTTTGATTAGATACTATAATTCAGTTTTTCTTTGGTCACAATTTTGGTACCAAGGAATCTTGGTCTACTGCTAGGCCCTAAAGATTCTCTCCCTTCTACTTCTTGAAGTATTATATTTTTTTGATTTGACATTTAAATCAATAGGATGGCCCATTTGGAGTGTTGAAATGTTTTTTTCTCTTTTGTCTAGAGATCCCCAGTTGCTCCAGAGTCATTTATCAAAAAGCTGTCCTTCCTCCATAAAATTTTAACTTTTTTGTTACGAATTAATCAGACATGTTTGTATGGGTCTGTTTTTAAGTTCTCCATCTGTTCCATTGCTCTTTATGTCTATCTCTTAGCCAGGGCCACATTTTCTTAATCACTATAACTATATGATAACTCTTAACTTTGTGGATTAACATTTCCTCCCACTTTTTTCTTCTTTCCCAAAATTGTCGGGCTATTCTAAGGTCCTTCCCTTTCTCTATAAATTTTAGGACAAAGGTAGATTTTTTCATAAATAATTCCACTAAATTATGGTTGTATTTTGTTCAAAATGGTTTAGAAGGCTTTTATCAAAGCATTCAACCAGTGAAGACTCCAAACAACAGCCTTTGACTATCTTAGCAGATTGTGGATTTTCAAAATATGACTCAGACATGGAAAGACATTGAAGTATATTTTATATTTGTATAAAACCAAGGAAAACACTATAGTGATTACATGATGAGAGCTCAAAAACTGTGCAAGATTTCATCTGAATTTTTAAAATTGCAAAGTGTAGTCTTGAAATGTGAGAAGAATCTTTTTATCTAAAGAATCTTAATTAAAAAATGTATCACGCACTGGAATTGAATAAAATTGAGATGGCGCACCATTTGTAGCATCTAAATTTAATAAAAAATTCAAAGGATACTATATATTTTGTTTGATGAGTATGTCCAGAGAACATATTTATCAAATACATATTTACCATATTTCTAAAAAAATTATCAAAAACATTCAAGGATACTATATATTTTATTTGATGAGCATTTATCAAATTTAATAGGAATTAAAACATGACAGTACCTGTGAAATGCTATAGGTTAGAATCTATTCACCATTTACCACATAGTGACCATAGTGAGCACTCAGCAAGTCTTATTATTTTTACTGGTAGGATTCTGTTTAAAATTGATTAAGTGCCAATGTCTGTGACACAGCATCCACCAAACTGCCTTATTTTTTTTTATTTATTTTTATTTTATTTTATTTTATTTTATTTTATTTTATTTTATTCTTAGAGAGGAAGAGAGAGAAAACACTTGGCGGGGAGTAGGACATGGAGGGATGGAGAAGAAGAGTATCTCAAGTAGACTCCATACTCCACGTGGCTCAATCACACAACTCTGAGATCATGACCTGAGCTGAAACCAAGATTTGGACACCCAACTGACTGAGCCACTCAGGTGCCCATACCAAGTTGTCATTTAAATAATTATGAAGATAATAAAAAAAAGATGAAAAATCATTAAAAGTGAAAAATCTATTAAAAAGCTTACCTGGAGTGCTATATAACTGCCAGATTTTTAAAGATCGCCACACTTTATAATGCAGATGAACTTAATTTACACTTTAGGAGAGGAAAAATGATTTTCCCTCTCCTCCCCTAAGTTCTTAGTTGAGAATCCTTATAAGAAAAGACAGATTAACAAGAGAAAAACAAACAAAAGTTTAACAATATTTATACTTTCTGACTATATGGAAAAAACACAGAAAAACTGAGTAACACACCTGAATAACACCTCCAGTTGACCTGAGCCACCACCTTACCATCTCTAGGTAAAGACAAAAGAATGATGATAGGGAGAAGGGAGCCAGTTATGGAAAAGTACCAGGAAAAGCAATAAACAAGGGTAAGTTTGTTATGCAGATTTAGGGGATTCTCTTCTGCACTGATTAGGTTTCTAGAGATTTAGTCAAACTTCTCTTCTAGGTACACCCTTGCAAATGGAGATTTCCTTTATAAATGCAAATATCTCTTACAAAAATGTAACTCTACTTAGTTTTCAGAGCTTTTCCTGTGTCTGCTGTTTCTTAAAAATAATCAGCCTAAAATAATCCTGACACCAGAGAGATATACTTGAGGGTGGCAAATTATGCTTCCTTTCAATATATACACACAGACTATTCACTCAGTGGCTTGTCTAGGATCTATTTCTTGTAAAAGAGACTTCCTAAAAAGAGGGTAAAGACTCTTCACACCTATTTTGTCATTTCTAAGCCTTTATTTCAGTCAAAAATCTCAGACCTCCCCCCGCCCCTTGTTTTTATAAAATCTATTTGCTTATTTTAGAGAGAGAGAGGATGAACGGGTTGAGGGGAGGACAGAGGGAGAGGGAAAGAGAGAATCTCAAGCCGACTCCCGGCTGAGCACAGAGCCCAGAGGCAGCTGGATTCCAGCACCCAGAGATCATGACCTGAGCCAAAATCAAGAGCCAATTACAGGTGCTTAACCAACTGAGCCATCCAGGTGGCCCAAAAACCTCTTTCTCTCTCTCTTTTAGCACTCATATCCCTGCCCAAAAATCTCCATTCTGTATTCCTTTAAATGTTGCACATTCCATAAAATAGGAATCTACTTGTGGGAACTTTATAGCATCCTCCTCAGAAATTTGGGGTTTATTCTAAGTAAAGTAAGCAACGTTGAAGCAAGGCAGCTACCCTACTTTTGGTTTGTGCTGGAACTAATATTTATATATTTAAAATATATGAAAACTAAGTCATGAATGAAAGACCACATCTCTAAATAGGAGTTACAGTAACAGATATGGTTCTTCAGGTAGTCATGAGAACTTAATAGGAGCTGTGCACATCAAGCAATTGAGAATTTATAGAACTGAAGAGGAGTAGGGGCCATCCCCCCCAAAAAATAGGGCATAGATATGCTATGACTTAATAAATCTTTGAGAGAAATCTTAGCTGGCCAGGGGAAATGTTTAAAGAAAAAACAAAAAACAAGTGTCATTGGTAAATATATGGCAGAACCAGATTTTAAAGTGTATTATATAAATACTCAGAAGTGAAATCTATTTCTAGAAATTATCTGTTGCAGAGTCCAGGACACAATTTTAATTTATTTGTCATTTTTAATGCTATGCTCGTAGACATAGCTTCTATAATAAGAGCCCCAAAATCCCACTGAGAAAATCAAGTTGAGTTGAAAATTCAACAGGATCCAATTAAAATTTAACAGAACATGAAGAAAAAGTAAAAATTAAAGAAAAAAAAATAGATGGTCTATGGCAGGATTGCAGATGAATGTAAACCCAGTGACAGAAAACATTTCTATACTGGAAATAATAAAAGGCAGACTCTATACTATGGAAATCACATTTCAAAGCTCCGTTCTGATAAGAGCTGGAGCTGACATGTGTAACGCCCCCTCTCAATACAACACAATGAAACATGTGCATGGCTAAGCTTCAAAAAGAATGGGAAATTCTGTTTGGGAATAGAAACAAGGAGATAAATCAAAGCCAAGAAGTGGGAGCTGATGCCATCTGAGTATGATGAGGTTTATATCTGCTTTTGGACCTGGTGATGGAGAAACGCATCCTAACACCACGCACAATTGGAGACCACATGTGCAGGAAGTAGAAGTAGCTCCCTACGGTAATCCCAGAACCTTGAAATACAACCAGTTATGGAAAAAGGAGGCTAGATTTGGTGTTTCTTCCCAGAACGGCAGTTTTGGCGATTTGGTCATTCATTTTTGCTGAAGTAGAAGAGCTGGGAAATATTATAAAACATTTTGAAGGTATCCAAGAATTAACTAGGAAGTGAAAATAATTGTTCTCAAGGAATAAGACAGGTTAACCTAAGGGTATAAGCATGGTATTTGGACCCCCTATTTTTTTTTTTTTAATTTTTGGTAGGCACATCCACTGGTTCCAATATGAAGCTTAGGGAAAATGATATATAATATGAGAAAGATACTGGATTTAATCACATTAAAAAAAAAAAAAGGAATGGACTGTGGGATACATAGTGATAATACAGTGAGTGTAACCAGTTGAGTTTGGTGTGTATTATGTATTTAGTTTTATTTGTGTTTTTTTAGTTATCCAGGCTACATATTATCAATTTGATTAATTTGACAATGAATGAATGAATAAATAAGGAGCGAGTGGGTGGAGGGGGAGGGGAGAAAGAAATAGATTTACCCAAACAAAAAGAGTGGCTTTGGAAAACCTAATACATAAAAAAAGAGCTCAAAAAAAAAAAAAAAAAAGAGAGAGCTCACTTGGCAATATTTTCCAGCTTTGCATAGATTGTATAGGCATTATGTTGAAATAGTTTTCCTATGCTTAGTAATTTTAGTATTATAACAGAGCCTGTTAAACATTAATTACTTTTATCTTCAGCTTGCATCCTAAAATCTATTAATTTAATCCCTTTATGTTTAATATTTACTAAAAAACACACACATGTGTCCTAGACCTATTTTTCTGGAGAAATTGATATGCAACATGATATGAGCATATCTTCCTGCCTCTCTTTCTCATCCTCTACACATACACACATAAAATCAAGATTATAGACCTACTGAGCAGATGGCCTTTGACTTGGAGAAAATTGGATCTGGGGATAACTTTCTGAATTTATTTTAGATTCAAACAGTCTTTAGTATGCACAAATCATTAAAGCACTAGTCTGGGCCTGAAGAGGTTTTCCTTCAATATTTTATAGGAAGGATTTTGATCTATGATTTATCAGTCAACTGACAGCACTAAGGGCAGAGAGGTTTTCTTTCTTTTTTTTTTTTCCATTAAGAATCAATTCTTCTGGTAGATAGATTTTTATTTCCATCCTCATTCTGCCCATTGAAAAAAATCTGCTTTGGTATATGTCTGTCAATTTGAGTGACCAGGCACATAAGTGGCGTAAAATGTAGGCATTTTTAAATTGTGAGAAGTACTGCGATGTTGCAAAATACATAAAAAAATGAATAAATAAAAACTACCGAGCACCGTTTATGATTTGTAGGTGTTTTGAATGCAGGAAACATTAAAGAGGAATGCATTTTATTTATCTAAAGGTCACCATTAGGTTTTATATCTTTATACATCTTGTCAGCTCATATATAGATAAAGAAATTTGATGGACAAGTGCAACTATATATTTCTGGGAGTTCTGGTGTTCTTGTCTTTGGAATATTTTGTTTAGTGTCATTTATTTTGCTATGTTTTGTGATTTATTGCAAGTCATGTTAGCCAGTATATTTTTCATTCCTCAGCTATGAATGAATTTCAAGTAAATTTTCAGTCAGTTTACATTGGCTTGAAAGTTAATATTATGGGAAAGAAACTATCGAGTGTTACAGGAAGATATATTGTGCTACTATTTATTTCTGCATACCAGGCTGACTACAAAAAAAAAAAAAAAAAAAGCTGGCAGGTATAGAGCTAGGTGGCAGTTACCAGATTTCAGATGAATATCAAATAATTTGGAAAGAAATTTCTTAGAGTAATGTTCTCTTCTCTTAAGAAATCATGGGCCTTAAAAGCTCTATAGTCTTTCAAACTGCTTTCCTGAGAAGTTGCTAGGCTTTCAGGAAGGTTCTATTATCATGATGCATTGGATTTACAATGGAGCTTCACCACTAGTGTCTAAAGACATTGCAAATAGTTTACTTTTATCAGGATCTTCCTGTTGATTAAATAAAGCATTTCAGTGTCTTTATTCATGTGATCCGTGAATGTGTTCCTCCTAAGACTGTAACAAGTATAGGCCTTATATTTATCAAAATTATGGAGATGTTCCACCATAGTCCATGTAAAGAAAAGACTATATATAATCTAGGTTATAGCCCTAGGTTATTAGCCCTCTCCCCCACATCATGATTTTAAGACAGAGATTTTCGCTATTTTCCTTTACTATATCCTTGACATCGGTGTATCTTTTGAAATGGAAGCTACTTGAAAGGATGCATTCATTTCATAATTTTATTGTTAGGATCATTAAGTGGAATATACCCACATACTGCAATAAGCCTATAAATTCAATATCTTTAACCAAAAGTCTACTCCAGCTTTTAGAAAGTTCTTTTTCCAAATAAATCTATTTCAAGGCAGGACATACTGTATTACTGCTCTAGTTGCTTCCCAGGGGGTGCAGAGGTAAAACAGTGCATTGTTTCCTGTATCTTTGAACTACCACTTTGCGGCAATTCTCCATGTTGAGGATTACATGTGGTACATGTGGTTGTGTGTGTTTGTATTAGAGAGTGAGAAATATTAATATTTAATGTGTATGAATGGATGGCTCTGTGTTTCCCCCAGGAAATACCAGTGGCTCTAAGTTGAGAAAACACTGCTCAAACACATACTAAGATAGAGGCAGAATCAAAGTGTTTGGCAAAGAAGATAATACTTAAAAATTTAGAATATCTTGTGGTCTCTTGAGGGATATTCTCCTTGAGTAACCATGGGGATTTGGTTCAGCTGGGGTTATTTTGAAAAACAACAACAACAACACGGTCATGTAAAGAAAAATAACCAGGAAAATAGGAGAATCAACTTGGATAAAATATAAGATGATTTGATAACATTCAGCCTGCTGTTGGAACTCATTAAAAACGTTTTAAGATTGAGTTGGCATTTATTTTAGATGTTTTAAATTTCTTACTGGCAAACAATTTTTAGTGTAAAGTACTTCTATTGTGATTTTAAAAAAAAAAAAGTTGTGGTACTAAGAAAAGACTCCCACACACCCCTGGGTTATGACTCGTGAATCTCTGCAAATTAAGGAGACTAAACTTCTGAGATAGGAACTGTAAGAGAATGGTACTCCTTCCAAAAGTGGCACATTTTCCCAAGCTTATACTGCCAAAAAATATTCTGCTCATGTCATTAATCTTTCAGTCATATAATCATTTAAATGTTCTCTACTGCCTTCAAAATAAAATCTAAATGTCTTTGTAATCTGATCCCATCTACGTTGACTTTGTCATCTCTCATCAGGGGGTCATTCCAGAGCTCATTTAGTCACACAACCAAGTGCAGAACTTGGGACAAGTCATATTCTTTTAGGTTCCTTTGTCCGTTCACCTGCTGCCCTTTGACTTGCACAGATTTATCCTTCCCTTTTAGTATCCTAGTAAGACATGGTTTAGCTGACAATGCACTCTGAAGCTTTCCTCAAATACCAAATACACAAGAGTTATGCACAGTGACGTGGATGTGCTGGTTGCATCGAGTCTGACACACTAGTAGTTCCTTTAGATTCACCCCCTATGACTGCAAGTTCCCTGAAGGCATTGACATCTGTGTTTCTTTAGCGACTGTCCACGAGTCCAGGTCACAGTGGAAGCCAATCTCTTGAGGAAGGCAGGAAGGGAAAAAGGGAGAGGGAAAAGAAGAGAGGGGGGTAGTAAGGAAGCAATGAAAATAATAATACAGTAAGGAAAATAATTGTATTTCCAAGAAAAAGTTTGTTTTTTCAAAGATTGATTGATTGAGAGAGAGCACAGGAGGGAGCAGAGGGAGAGAATCTTCAGACTGCCCACTGAGCTCAAAGCCAAATGTGAGGCTGCCCCCTACAACCTTGAGATCATGACCTGAGCCAAAACCACCAGTCAGATGCTTAACTGACTGAGCCACCCCAGAACCCTAGGAGCTTAATCTTGAGTATGAGAAAAGAATACTAATGTGAAGGAAAAAAACACCAGTCTTGAAGATTACATGTAGGGACTATCTTCATTTCCTGTTCTTATTGGCCATGTGATTTTAGGCAGGCGCTGTAATCTTTATGCGCTTCAAGTTGTCATTTAGGGGAGCTGAAGTAGCAGCATATGTTCATCCTCCTCCTCCTTGAGGCAGCAGGGGGTCACATTTAATGATATTTGCCTATGTGCTTCATATTTTTAAAACACAGAGCAATTATTGGGTCTTATTATTTCAAAACATATCACAGATTAAAAATAAGACGAGAAAAATATAAATATTTAACTTCTATGTAGCATATGTGTAAAAATTTTTTAAATGATGAGTGATTTTCTCATTAAAAGCAGTCTTAAATGGAAGTTATAAATATTCTGTAATTAAATATTTTTGTATGTTCTTCAGTGAGCACTCGGGAAATTACAGAACAGTTATCAGGAAGAGTGGTTTAGTACCTAGCTACACTGGCCTATCCCTATTGCATCCCCTCATCACTGCTTTATTAAGCATTTTTAGTTTTTATCTGGGAGTCCAAACAAATATTTCAGAAATGTATCCATTAATTATAAGATGAAAGGCTTGGCCAATAGTTATAGTGTGTAGAGCATAAGCAGATCTACTTGTTTTTAAGATTTTATTTTTAAGTAATCACTACACTCTATGTGGGCCTCAAATTTACAACCCCAAAATTAAAAGTTGCTTGTTTGACCAACTGAGCCAGCCAAGCCCCCCAGATTTATTTTTCATGTGTACTTCTTACCATCACAAATCTAGGCTAAGTAGAGGCTTTATTTGTCTAGAATATTCTATCCATTCAAATTCATCCATCTCAGATATTTTCTATTTCTGGGATTCTCTGGAAGCCTATAAATTCAAAATGAAAAACTCATTTGTGATGTCCTTTAATACTGCAAGGAATATTCTTTTATGTCTTATATAATTGACAGTGTATATAAAAGCTAACGATTTAATTTGTTACACTGTCTTTATTTGTCATCTTTGCTGCAGAAAAACATGACCAAAAAAAAAAATCTTCAAAGATTTATTTCTTGCTCTCATTACATATGAGTTTTGAGTCTGTGGTAGCTCCATATTTCATTTTATTTCAAAATCTAGGCTGGAGAAACTGCCCGCTCATATGGGACATAGGGTTTTTTTTTTCTGGAAGAGGAAAAAAGAGCAAGAGATGTGGCAAAACCACAAGATAATTTAGGCCTTAGGCACTACATCATGACTGTTAGAGCTGCCTTGAGGAACTGGCCTATTGGTCCTTCTGCTCACATATTTATGACCCAAGTAAGTCAAGCGGCCAAGTTCATGTCAGTGGGGTGGAGAAGTACATTTCTTCCACAGGAAGACATTGTGGTTGCTTGGCGACATAGTGATATATAATCCACTTAGAGAAAAGAAGAAAACAAGAGTAACAATGCAAAGAACAATGCTCATTGTATTAATACAGATATTTAGTTCTCTTTTTCTGCATGATAAATATTAATACACCCCTCCCCTAGGAAGCTGTCCAAAAAATTCAATCCAGTCATGCTAATTGGGTTCAAATTTCAGAATTCGTGGATAATCTCTATATCAGGTCCAAGTCTGGCTTCCTTACTCTGGTGGCATATGAGCATGTGCCCCGGCACACACGCACACATGCACACACTGCAATCTGATTCTTACATACTCGGTGAACTAGAATAAGGGCCAGTTACCCACACCTGACAGTATTATTCAGAAATGGGATAAATGAGTGGCATATAGTCATCAGTAGTGGTAGCAATTCCAGATTTTTGTTGGCTTATTTCTCAAGGAACATAAAAATGCTCCTTGATTATGACCTCAATTGTTTCCTGGAAGCTCTATTCTCAGTGGCTCTTGCTTCTACCCTCTGGACACTTCTTCCTCACTCATTATAGAATGAAACTTGGTCCTATCTGAAGAGGGCATTGGAGACTATGCCTTCATTTGTGGCTGGCTTGCTTACCTATTATAGAAATATCCAATCCCAGAAGCTCCTTAATATCTCAAATGGTCACCATCTCTCTTAATTCATGTTGGCAGTTATTTTGACAATGAGGCTCTCTTAATAACTTAATTTTTCATCTATTTGATTCCAATCATTGCCATTTGCAAACCGGCACACTCACGGTGCTTTCTAAGGCAGCCTCCCCACACCTCTTTTTGTATCTGTCCTTACTTACAGTTACTTCAAGTTTACCAGACTTCGCTGGGAAGACACCCTTTGGTCTGTTTTCTGCGGCACATTTTGTTCAACTGCAATAATTTGCTGGGAATTACCTGAATCTGTTCAGGTTTTTTAAACAAGAGCAAGATGATGATTATCTTAATTTGGCCTTTGCTCTAGCTTAATTATTAATTAGTCTTAGTTGTTCAGTGTACTTCCAAATTTTATGCTTATTGGATGCCTATTAGAAACAGGTGATTTTATCAACCCTGCAAGACCTTCACTGTCCGGATTACTTCATCCCTCTTTTACTCCTCGCCAACAAGAGAGTTCTCTTCTGATCTCATCTGTTTTGACAAATTCAGCCAATAACAAAGGCACACTTTGTAAGTTCTATGTCTTGTCCCTTTTGCCAACAGTCACAAGTTAATTAGGTATATTATATGGCTTAAATGTGATTGTAGAAACACTGTTACCAACTTCATTAATATGTAAAATTTTGTCAGTTTGTAAAATGGGTTCCCATTTTCCATCCTCCAGTGATATTTACCTGATGACCACAGTACAGCCCTGAAGCCAATGCTGAATACACTGACCTGCTTGTTTGTTTATGTGGCAGTGCTTCACTTGTACAATTTCTGAACTACTCAACTTTGCAGTGTAAACAAAGCACCCCAAATTATCAGAGGCCTACACACCAAATGTTTGTTTCTCTACTGTTGATGGAAGTTGTTGACAGCTCTGCGCATTCTCCACCTCTGTGTTTGGTTCAGGATGAGAAGGGGCCACTTCATTCCTTGTTACATGCTATTGTGACATGATCTTTCCTGGCAGATTAAAAACAAAAACAGAACAACAACAGCAACAACAACAACAACAACAACAAAAACAGAGTTGGATAAAATCTACATGGCTCCCAAACTATATGGCTTGAATTGCCACCCTTTCGTATCACTCCGCAGGAGAAATCACATGACCCAGCAAAGGGCTTCACTAAGTATCTTCCTCCCATCCCTCCCGGAGGGATGCACCGGAGATCCATGGCAAGACTGATTCATAACCCTCTTCCATAGAACCGGGTGGTGAATGATTGGGAGTAATTATATTCATGACAACACAACGGGTCTCACACTTATTTCTACCTTGATGCTGTAAATGCTCATTAATTTTTTAAACTTTCCTGTGCCCAAACTATATCATACCACCCTGATAGTTAGCCGTGTGTTTGTCCTTGACATCACCATTTCTATCCAGTTCCGTATCCTTCCAACTTCCTATATACGGGCTCAGCTTTACCTAATTACGTTAGCCTGGCACCATATCAGGAGCCAAATTTAGAACATTTCATCTGGAACTGGCTTTGATGCCCTAGTCTCATATACAGTGTAAGTGCGCTCCTGTCATTTCTGTGAAAACGAAGTCTGCTCCTGATCTCCTGGAGGTTTAGTTAAGGTTCCAATTTCCTGCCTAGCATTTGCCATCTGTCTCCCATGGAGGCTGGATCCTATCCTTTTCCCTTGTGGATGCCTTAGTTTTCTGAATCGACAGGGCACTTGTAATAGTGACACTACTCAAATATATAACAAAAGCTCTGCAAAGTTCCTTCCCAAGCCCCTCCAGCTTATCTTCATTAAATCTCCTTATTTCAGAGAACAGAGGAAGTCTAAGTTGAGTCTAGCCTTTCCCTTCCCCATAAACATTGAAGCTTAAACTCTCATCAGCCAGGTAAAGGCAAGCTTTATTCTAGAAAAACATATTCCCACTTTACTCTGAACTTATTATCTCATTGAGCATATGCTTTAGCTAAAATTGTATAGATTTTATTTATTTTTTTTAATTTTTATTTATTTATGATAGTCACAGAGAGAGGCAGAGACATAGGCAGAGGGAGAAGCAGGCTCTATGCACCGAGAGCCCGATGTGGGATTCGATCCCGGGTCTCCAGGATCGGGCCCTGGGCCAAAGGCAGGCGCCAAACCGAGGCGCCACCCAGGGATCCCTGTATAGATTTTAAACTTTGATGCAAAACGTACATGTATCGATTTGAGTCTGACCACCCACAGTTGCTGGAATACTTGTAAAATATCTAGTTTCCAATAAGTGATTTATTTTTTGAATGAATATGTGCTTTTTTTTTTCTTTTTACTAGAATAATTTTAAGGAACTAATGAGGATACATCACAGTTCTGAGAATTTACAAGGGATCCCCGAAGTGGATGAAATATAAAATTGGGTATGTGTTTGCGTGTCTATCAGTTGAGCATAATGGTTCTAATAATTATTTGACAACCAGCAAGCTGTACTTTTGTAAAAGCATGAATTAAATGTTTGCATATTATGGAGCTGGTGAGAGAGAGTATAGTAATCATTCTCAATATTTTGTAAATAACGGTTTGGCATCTTGAAATCATGGGCCACACTGAATGCCACAATGCTTGCATCTGTACCACCCTGTGTCTGAGGGCATGCAAAATCATATTCTGACCTCCAACCACAAACCAACATCTGTGCCCCATTTCCTACACAACAGGAGACACTTCTACCTCACAGCTTTCCAATCCTATTGTGAACGGCTCTCTACAGTTTTCCCTCAGTCCTTCTGCCTTCTGACCAACCCTGGTGTTTCCTCCAAGTGGCCCTGCATGGCATGGGATGCCATCCTCTTGGAAACTGTAAATAATCAACTTTTCTGTCAATGGCATTGATGTCTCCATGCCATCACTCAGTTATGTCTATAAATTAAATCCTGGGTACATTTGAAAACAGAGAATTATGCTGTGACTGAATTAAATTTAGCTTGCCATATTTAGTTGACCAGAATAAATACATTTAGCTGGCCAGAATTTACATATTTATTTGGCTTCATAGCTCTCTATTTGTCACAAATTTTAATACATCACATGAAACAGTTGGAACTTGAGTTTTCAGGTAAACAGGGACATCAAGAAGTGTGCTTTGTACAGAGATGTACAGAGAAAATACATGGCTCTTGATAGAGGTATCAATTAGGAAAAAATTAACTGAAATAAAGTAAAATAATATTAAGATGAAAGTAAGTAGCCTATGCAGCTATTTCCACACTTAAATTTTGGAGAACTGAGAATATTTGAAGTATAAATTCCTCACCAGTTCTTGCTGTCTTTTGCATGTTATTAGTAATATCAGTTCTCTAGAAGTTTCTGATCGGTTTCACTGATCAGTTTCTCAGATCAGTAAAGTAACACACACAACATTAAAAACAGTTATAAGTAGCTATCAGGTGACAGGCATGACATCACTCAAAACATGTTTAATTTTCTATCAAAAGGCTCAAATCCAGGGCACCTGCGTGGCTCAGTGGTCAAGTGTCTGCCTTTGGCCCAGGGGGTGATCCTGAGGTCCTGGGATCGAGTCCCACTTCGGGCTCCCCACATGGACCCTGCTTTTCCCTCTGCCTATGTCTTTACTTCTCTCTCTCTTTATCATGAATGAATAAATAGAATCTTAAAAAAAAAAAGTCTCAATGCCAGACACATGGATTTATAATACTGAAAATTTCAAAAGTTGGCCTGAAGATTTCATTGCATTTTCAATATTAAAATTGCATATGTCAGGTCCCCTGGCTGGCTCAGTCAATAGAGCATGTGACTTTTGATCTCAAGGTCATGCGTTCAAGCCTTACATAGAGTTTGCTTAATTAAAAAAAAAAAAAAAAAAAAGAAAAAGAAAAAAAAAGAAAATAGAGTTTACTTAATAAAATAAATAAAATTTTTTTAAAAAATGTATATGTATAAAACTAAAATGTGGTCGAGTTGAAAATATAATCTATCATTTAGGAAATCTTGAGTTCCTCGAGTATTTTATGTGTTCTGGTGGATCATGGACCTGCTTGTACGCCCAAACAGGAAAATACCTCTTAGGAATCTGCATTTGGGAAGTTCGATGACATGGCTATGTCTCTTTTTGTATGTGATTTCCATACCTCTGGACAGATGAAAAGATCTTTGTTTAGATTAGAAACATTTAACTTCAGTGTTAGTACTTCATGTCTTTTCTCTCCCTCGCCTGAGATTTCCTACAAATGAGTTGTTCTCACTTGCCCTCATTTAATTGGTAGATCTCTCCTACAAGATTGACATATACTTCCATAATGAAAAGAATCATGCTACAGACTTCGCCCTCAGTGAAGTAAAGTGCTAAAAAGAAATCATAGGTTAATAATTTATCACTTCTGAATATATTTGTTTTAATTTACTGTTTTCATGTTAATCTTAGAAAAGGCTGTCATATTCATTATGTAAAGTACAACTCGAGGTGACAGTTCCTGTACAAAAATATTGTCATAGGTGGATCCACTAAGTACTGAAGACAGAAACGTATGCCACACTCAGGAGTGAGGCTCTCGCTTTTCATTAAGCTCTCTCTTTGTCTCCTTCCGTTGTTTCACCACCACGCCACTTGAAAGAGGCTCAGTGTTTCCACTTCCTCAGCTCCCGCTCATGTTTTAAATTATTAATACTCAGTTTCACACAGTGCTCTTGGGATTCTCATCAATGATCTTCTAGGATCTGGATAATAAATTGAAAGGCACAGTTCATTTTACCTGGCATCTCTTCCTCTGCGGTTTTGAAATTACCCTTGTATCCATGTTATCACCTCAGCCGTTTACAGATGTCTGGATCCAGTCTCCATCTGTGTGAGCATGGCCATTGGTGTGAGCATGGCCGTCAGTCTGAGGATGGCCATTGGTGTGAGCATGGTCGTCTGTGAGCATGGCTGTCGGTGTGAGCATGGCTGTTGGTATGTGCATGGCCATCTGTGAGCATACTTGTCTGTGTGAGCATGGCCATCTGTGAGCATGGCCACTGGTGTGAGCACGGCCATCTGTGAGCATGGCTGTTGGTGTGAGCATGGCTATTTGTATGATCATGGCCACCTGTGAGATCATGGCCACTGGTGTGAGCATAGCTGTCTGGACGTCCAGCTCCCATGGACAGCTCTACAAGTGAAAGCAGAAAGTATTATTGCTTCCACAGACCTCCTCCACCTTCCTGTACTTTCTGGGTCACTAGGTGGCATAACTATCTGCCTACTTTTTAGAAGTAAATGTCCTAGGGTGAATTTCACTTTCTCATTCCCAACCAAAATTATAGTCCTCGGCTCAGGTTTAGCTGTCTGAGCCTTTCTGTTTAATGGTGTCTCCTCTGCCCTGTTACTGCCTGTGTCCTGATTCTCATCATCCCTCATTCAGATGATTCCAGTAGCTGCCTTGACGTTAGTATCCTCCCACACATTGCCATTGAATTTACTATTTTAAGAAGCAAAATTCCTTCAGGTTTTTAACAGCCAAATTCTCTATCCCACAGTGAAAATCCACCCTCCTTAGCCTTTCCCCAGTCAGACTCTTGTTTTCTGCTTAAACATCCAGCTGCTAACCTTGTAACCTTTCTACTTTTCTGACCTATTGAATTTCTTTGAAGCCATCTCCCTTTGCATGTTTTCTTCTTTGGCACTTTACTTTTAATCACACTGAACCTTCTTCTTTTCTCACACTTCTCTGTCACTCAATTTAAACATCTGTTCATCGGGTGAAATCTTGCATGATCCCTCTGAAGAATCTAATTACCTGACATCTCCTCCCATAGCACGTTCACAGGTCATTTATATCCTGAGCCAGGTTGTGTTGGATTTGATCTGTTGAAATAGAGAATTCCCTAAACTAGCTTAAGCTGCAAGCATCTTGAGGACATAGGAACTGTTGACTCACACTTGCTTTAGCTCCAAGCACTTCAAATGAGCTGATTAAAGTCTTCACTGACTGTACTGTCTTCACGTCATGCCTGAACCCAAGTTCTCAGACCTCTGTGGTATCATCTCCAGGGCATCCTGCCCACTCTGATCAACTGGAATTATTTTCCTATCTCTGCCTTTAAGTCTTTCCTCATGCTCAAGTTGTTGCCAAGTGGAAGGCACTCTTCATTATACAATACAGTTCTTTAAACCCTCACATTCAGAGTGGATAGTTGTCTGGTGATACATGATGTCTGGTGATACATGGATGTTGGCCGGTGCCAAAGTCAGACCAGTTAAATATTCATATGAGCAATTCTGTTCAAATCACATTAGAACATCTCTGTCTGAACTTATAATCATCCTTTATCATACATGAGTCCCAGAGGTGTACTGGAGGCAGCTCCCAAAGGCTCGTGAGAGCCCGTTGTTAGGTCTTCAGGAATTTTGTGAATAAGTTGTAAAATACAGACATTAACAAATTAAATTATATAGGAAACAAATGATATTAAAAACAAGTAATACTCAAAACTTCTTATTCCATAATCATTTTGCTATATGCTTTTGAGATTATTTATATCTATTTGGGGAATAGTATATAATATCATGCTACTGAGTATCTATCCTAAACTTTGCCTTCAATGGTGTTCTACAGCTTGAAATCAGCCATAATGTATCTGTATCACAGTAGCCTGAAAATTATAAATCAGGCCTTGAGTTATTGTTTCAACAAAACAAAACAGGAATGATCTAAACTTCAAAAAGTGATGATGAAAATGTTAATAATACAATTTAAGTGTAAAAGTGTGTTGTGTCTGTAGCCACTGCACTGAGAATAACAAAAACTTGAGAAAATACTCTTGGAATTTTTTTAAAACTGCTGATTCAGGAAAGAAGCTATTCATTTCATTGTTAAAAGAGTAAATTTTCAACATGTATCCTCATTGTTTCTCTTTTTTTTTGTACTCATTAATTTTTTGCACTCATGAATTTAAATGAAAATATCAGATAACAATCATTTTTTGCACTCATGAATTTAAATGAAAATATCAGATAACAATCATGTTGGATTGAAAATTTTTCATCAATAGCAACCATAGTCATCAGTTGGCTACTGATACAAAGATTCAGTAAAATCAGTGAAAGCATTCTTTGAGAGTAAGCTGTATGGAAATGGTAATAAAAAAAACATTGCATATCGTATTAATTTTTTAAGAAATGGGGACTCCAAAGGCTTTTCCTCTTTCTCTGTTGTTCTTCTACTTCACTTATTCATACACAATTATAGCTATTCCCAAAGGACTCCCAGGACCTTAAATCAACACTCTGTAATATAGTAGTTGCCGTAAGCTGACTTGATTTTCTAGTGTACAACTTAAACCTTCCTTTCAGAAAGATATTTATTGGCCCCTTTTGAAGAAGGAGAGCCCTTTTGGTTCAATCAGTTAGAATCATGAGGTTGAGGTCGCACTTGATGAGGGCCAGGTCATACTCAGTTTTCAGAAAAGAAAGTAATCATATCAAGATTTTTCTAACCAAATCTCTACTTATTTTTTTTTTAAACAATAGACATTTATTTCTACTTATTTTTAAGCAGATTCAGTATGTAGCTTTAAATATGCCTCGTGCTTATTTGATTAGAAGGATAGCCTTAATAAAATAATATTTACTTGCTCCTTTTGATGAAGACTTTTGTAAATTTCTTTTTTCATGACACTTCAAAATTTACACTTTGAAATAAGCAGACCTTTAATCTTTTTTTTTTTTTTTAAGATTTTATTTATTTAATCATGAGAGAAAGAGAGAAAGAGGCAGAGATACAGGCAGAGGGCGAAGCAGCTCCATGCAGGAAGCTGAATGTGGGACTGGATCCAGAGTCTCCAGGATCACTCCCTGGACTGAAGGCAGCACTAAACTGCTGAGCCACCCCGGCTGCCCAACAGACCTTCAATCTTAAAATATTTAACTTGATCCACTTTTTAAAAGTATTTAGAGGAGGAAGAAGCAGAGAAAGAGAGAGGGAGAGAAGAAGAGTCCCTGTGGAGCATGGAGCACAGAGTGCAGAGCTTTTCTTGGGCCCAATCCCCCCAAACACTGAGATCATGACCTGAGCCAAAATCAAGAGTCAGAGGCTTAACTGAGTGAGCCACTGAAGCACCCCTGACTTGATCCATTTGTGAAAGCATGACCATTACAGTGAAGGGGTGCACATGAGACACTCCAGAATGTGCCACTTTGGCATAAAGATAATTTCAAGTTAAAAGTAATTGAAACCCAGCAGATGCAGAAAAAGTTCTCTGCATCCCCCTCAACTGCTTAAATTTACTTTGGAAAAGAGAACCTCTCCCAGGAAGAGAGCTATTAATGGAAACTCCCCTTTACCTAAGAAAAGCAGCTGCAGGTGAGGGCAACCTTTGTTTTTCAAATCATTTCCTTTCACCTTCCTGTTAAGGGCCCCCCTCCTCTTTGTATACCCAGGGCCTTTCCCTCCTAAGTTCCTGTTAGCTTCCAGTTGCTTCATTGTCTTTGGTCAGTGTGGATTCCCCATTTGTACCTCCTATCAAATTTGATTTTCTCCTGTTAATTGTTTCATAAGTCCATTTGATTCTAAGTCCAGCTAGCAGGACCATAGGGCAGAGGAACGTCTTCCTCCTCAACAACAGAATCTATACTTTGATTGCATATTGCATATAAACCAAATAAAATATAAAATTAAAACCACTATTATTTGTAATAATTTTTCTATAGTTTAAGGCAATATCTAAATGGAAATTCTCACGTGGAATAGTCAACTAATAGCAGCTTATGTGCTTAAAAAATCAGAAACATGTTTCTGATTACTTTTCATAATTAATGACAAAATTATTAAAATCATTTATTATTTCTTTAAGCATGAGGAATAATGCCTTAATGTTCTGGAGGTCGTCAAGGCATGAGAACTTCAAAACAAATATAACCACCAAGACTAAGTGATGATTTATAGTCATGAGTGTGTGTGTATATATATATTTCTAATTTTATATATAGATATATAAAATTCTATACACAATATATAGAAATTTCCTAATTATATATGAAACCAAAATGCACTCTTGATATTGACATAATATACAATTCATTATTTTTAAAATATTAGTATTCTAAGAAATAAAATATTCTCAGGGAGAGGGTCAGAGATGGTTGATTTATTAACAAATCTCAGTATGCCAAAAAAAAAAAAATAGATACACTTTTAACATCTCTTTTTTAAAATAAATTTTAAGTACACTGAAATGCTACAGATTTGTTCTAACAGGGCAAGGTATGTGGATCAGGTGCTTAGTTTTCTAATAAATACTTACATGCTGTCAGATATGCTTGTCAAGATGTCACACTTGTAAGTAAAAAGCCATATCCTTCAAATAAATAGTTGGTATCTATAATGAATACTCAGGGATGGCAATAGTTACTGTCTACTAAAATTATAACCCAACTGTTATTTTACAATTTCAGGAAGCACCATAGCTCATAATAGCAGTAATTTACATGCAAACAGACACAACTGTGTTATTTTACTACCAATTATAGTCTTATATGTATTTCCATGTCACTGTCTACATCTGAAAATGCAATTAATTTGGAGGCTTAAAGAATACAAACTGGCTCACCACAAGAAAACATGCTAACAAATGCTGGATTTCTAAAACAAGAAATTAATGCATATTTATTAAGCTCATATTAATTATGAATAAAACTACAATCAAGCGTGGAGAGGATACAGCTTACCTTTCCAATCTCTGGCACCATTGATAGAAGAGCATGTCTTAAGAGAAATGAAAGGAACACTCAGTGTCATATGACATATAATGCATTCAAGCTCCTAGGTTTTTGAAGATCTCAGCTTCATGTTTCCTGGCTTTTATGGGAAAAGCTTTCATTCAATGAACATTTAGGCTGCTAGCTAGTCTGGATGATACATGGATGAATCCCTCAGTTTTTGTTTTGTTTTGTTTTTTTGTTATTTTTTAGTGAGCTTACAGTAAACTACCAGAGAACAGGCACACGTACAGATACACACATCAAAAGAAAAAAAAATAATAATGTTAACATTGAATATGACCATCTTCCTTAAGGAAGAATGTGATGACAATAAAGTGAATCTCTTGAAGTTGCTTTTGTGACCATATACCCATTTCTTTCCACTAACGAGGTAACATCAGCATGTTACAACAAAAATGACTTAAAAACATTTTGTATAGGGGCGCCTGGGTGAAGCAATAGGTTAAGCATCTACCTGCAACCCAGGTCATGATTCTGGAATCCTGAAATCAAGGCCCACATCTGGCTCCCTGCTCTGGGGGAGAGCCTGCTTCTCTCTCCTGCCCCCACCCCCCTCCAGCTCATGCTCTCTCAAGTAAATAAATAAAATATTTTAAAAAATTGTATAAAACTTCCCTGCATATCTGAAGAGTGGTATTTAGGGTGGTAATTTCCACTTGTCGCCACAGACATCATTTCCTATGGTGAAAGGCATGGGAAGGGGAGACTCAAAATGGGGGTGAGGGACCTATTTTACCTTGCTCTGGGCATAGTCTTCTCCTGCCTGAGTTTGAGGGAAGGCCTTGTGGTTTGAAACTGCCAGCTATTGGGATTATTACTTGCTGTACGGTGTAAGGTCAACACTGTTGATTGTTTAGTTTGGACCTCTTTTGGAGCAATGCATTAAATATAAAACATGCATTTTTAATGAAAAATCATCCTGAATTTTCTTTCATCACCAAAGTTGATATTGAACATAAAATTGGCACAAAATTATTTTTAACATTTACAATTCAACATACCTAGGGATATTACTAAGCATATGAAAATTAGAAGAGAAAAAATTAATGAAGAAGCATCAGTATCTACTTCAAAAATTAATGCTTGGATGCGTATTGCTCTGTGAAGCATACATTTTATATAAATCAAATGATTTCCTGCAATTAATTGAACTTATCTGCAATTCTAAGTTTTGTTGTGTATTCATGAAAATTGAGATAATAGCTTTTAAGGTGTTAGCTCCAATAGCAATAGAAGAATTTAAAAATTCAATAACACAATTCAAAGAATCTAGTTAATTTCAATAATGTTTGATTTTTTTATCTAATTCATAGACTCAAAGCAAATCTTTATAAGTTCATCCATGTAGGGTGAAATATTTGATATTTTATGAATGCTATCTAAATTTAGTTAAAAATTAAACAATGAAGATACAACTGTTCATTTCAAAATGATAAAACAGGGAAATTTTCCATGAATTATTACATAATAGAAAAAAATTCTCATCTAATTTTAAAAATATTATAATAAAACAAAAAATGAAAATAAAAGACATATAGGTTGTAACCCACAGCTATATGGTCAATTAATCTTCAACACAACAAGAAAGAATATCCAATGGGTAAAGGTCTCTTCCACAAAGGGTGCTGGGAAATCTGGGCAGCAACATGCAAAAGAATGAAACTGGACCACTTGCTTACACCATGAACAAAAATAAAATTAAAATGGATTAAAGACCAAAATGTGAGATAGGAAAACATCAAAATCCTAGAGGAAAACACAAGCAGTAACTTCTTTGACATTGGCCAAAGCAACTTCTTTCTAGATGCATCTCCAGAGGCAAGGGAAACAAAAGCAAAAAGTAACTATTGGGGCTACATCAAGATAAAAAGCTTTTGCACAGCAAAGGAAACAATCAACAAAACTAAAAGGCAACCTATGGAATGGGTGAAGATATTGGCCAATGATATATCTGGTAAAGGGTTAGTATTCAAAATACATAAAGAACTGAGAACACTACACCCCCATAAAACAAATAGTCCAATTTAAAAATGGGCAGAAGACATGAAGATCACTTTTTCAAAGAAAATATCCAGATGGCAACAGACACATGAAAAATATGTTAAACATCACTGATCATCAGGGAAATACAAATGAAAACTATAATGAGATATCACCTCCTATATGGTGTCAAAATCTCTAAAATTAACAACACAAGAAAAACAGGTGTTGACAAAGATGTAGAAAAAAGAAAACATTCTTGCACTGTTGATGGGAGTGTAAACTAATGTGGCCACTGTGGAAAACAGTATGGAGGTTCCTCAAAACGTTAAAAATAGAGCTATTCTAGGATCCAGCAATTGCACTACTTGTATTTGCCCAAAGAATAAAAATATACTAATTTAAGGGGATACATGTACCCTTATATTTATAGCACCATTATCTACAATAGCCAAATTATGTAAACAGCCCAACAACCCAAGTCCAGTGACTGATAATGAGTAAAGAAGTAATATATATTTATATTGTATAAATAAAATTTTATATATTCTATTTTTGTACTTTTTTCAACTCTTTCAAGTGTCCAGTTTCGGATTACACTTTTTTAAACATTATATATTTGTATTATATAAATAAATAAAAGTGTAATATATATTATATATATATATAAATATAAACTGGAATATTATTCAAGCATAAGAAGAATGAAATCTTGCCATTTCCAACTACATGGATGGAGCTAGAGAGTATTATCCCAAGCAAAATAAGTCACAGAAAGGCACCATATGATTTCACTCATAGGTGGAATTTAAGCAACAAAACAAATGAGCAAAAAAGGGGTGAAAAAAGAAAGAAAGGGAGGAAAAACCAAGAAAAGACTCTTAACTGTAGAGAATAACCTGATGGTTACTAGAAGAGAGGTGTGAGGATGGGTGAAATAGGTGATGGAGATTAAGGAGGACACTTGCTGTGATGAGCACAGGGTGTTGAATGCAAGTGCTGAATCACTGTATTGTACACCTGAAACTAATATTATATGTTAACTAAGTGGGATTTAAATAAAAACTTTTTAAAAAGACATACTGATTGTAAGAGAAGAGACTTTAAAAACAACTGTTCTCAGATATGATTATCTACATATAAAATCCCATAGGGTTTGTTAAGAAGCTACTACAACAAATAAGCTACTACAACAAAAAGCTACTTTAACAAGACCTCCAGAACACAGGGTAAATATACCCCAAAACCCCAATAATGTTTCTATACCCTAGAAATGAAAACTTAGGTATTGAATATTACCATTTACAACTACACCACAAAAATTAAACATATAGGTATAAATCCTACAAAATGCACATAAGATATGCCTGCTGCAAAGATATTCACATATATATGGTTAATTGATTTTCTGCAAAGGCCCACAGGAAAAATACTTAGAAACTGAAATATACTTGGAATTGATTGTGTTGCAGACATAATTCATAAACACTTCCAAATAAGCTACACTCTTCACTGCACTAATTGAGTCAGAAGCCATAGTTTTCAAAATGTATAGATTCTGTGTACAATTTGTTGTTACTAATTTTAGTGAGAAATAGTCTATTGAAAACAAAAAGATGCTGTACCATGTAATTTATTTCCTTCTTCCTGTTACCAATTGGAAATCTAACATGTAAGTATTTAGAAATCAACTGTCTTAAAAAAGTTTTAATTTTTATTTTAACGAGTTCTCTGGTTCTGTGCCTTTGCTCATAACTGTTGTTAAGTTCTTTAATCTAATTAGCTAATGATTTTTTACCTCCAAAAATTTGTTTTCAAGATTGTATTGAAATATAACTATTGCAATAAAATTTAGGAGTATGAAAATATTGAAATTGATCACTCTACTGTCAAGGGCATAACTAAAAATATTAAATAATGAGTTTTAAACTGTGCACAAGTGTACTTCATCTAGCAAACATAGATTGAAGAAAACACATGTTAATCAAAGGAATCAAAACCTAAATGCCTAGTAAATAATGTTATATTAGAACAACAACCACAAAAATAAACTGAGTGCAAAGTTCAAATTTTTTTTTCTTCTTTTTCTCAAAGTTCAAATTTTAAGTATCATAATTGAGAAAAAAATCTTTCAAAAGAGATCCTTCTAGAAATTGGATAAAGTTATATTTGATAACATTATGGAATTAATATGAGCCCTACACTTTTGACATTTGACACAGTTAACAAAACATCCAATATAGTCATTTAATTTAGCAGAGTTTTTTTAAATTGAAATACTAATTGTAAATAAGATGTAATCTAGTGAAGGTAAAACAGGCTATACCCGAAAATACTTAGGATAATATTTACACATTTCAAAAATTAAAAAAATATATATATTTATATACATAGAAATTCCTCTGACTACCAGGTAAGCTGTAAGACAGTGTTTTCTTAATTAGAAAATTATGGTCTAGGGATCCCTGGGTGGCGCAGTGGTTTGGCGCCTGCCTTTGGCCCAGGGCATGGTCCTGGAGACCCGGGATCGAATCCCACGTCGGGCTCCCGGTGCATGGAGCCTGCTTCTCCCTCTGCCTGTGTCTCTGCCTCTCTCTCTCTCTCTCTCTGTGACTATCATAAATAAATAAAAATTTAAAAAAAAATTTAAAAAAAAAGAAAATTATGGTCTACAGTAAAAAATAAATGAAAGTATAAGCTATTTTAAAATTTGTTAACCAGGGATCCCTGGGTGGCCTAGTGGTTTAGTGTTGCCTTCGGCCCAGGGCGTGATCCTAGAGACCCAGGACCGAGTCCCACATTGGGCTTCCTGCAGGGAGCCTGCTTCTCCCTCTGCCTGTGTCTCTGCCTCTCTCTCTCTTTCTCTGTGTCTCTTGTAAATAAATAAATAAAATCTTAAGAAAATAATAAAATTTGTTAACCATAAAATGCAACTTTGAAAACTATTGCAGGCAATTCTATAGGAAATAAACAATAAGACAGAATTTAAAAACATCATTTTTACAAAGTACTAGTTGCAGAGAATTAAAAATAGGTCAGATAAGATTATAAATTTTAAAGTATGGAAATATAGCTCAGATAATAATTATATTTATGCTATTTTTAAAGCTCAAATAATCAAAACATTCATATAATTTCACTTTAATAAATGCAGATAGATGATAATTTATAGAATACATTTATTTTCAGTGATATTTTAAAATATGACCATTTTTATGATGTACAATATAACTCCAACATTTTTTTCAATAAATATTTCACAAAAGTTTATAAATACAGAGAGATTCTATTTTTGTACATTTTTCCACTCTTTCAAGTGTCCAGTTTTGGATTATACATTTTTTAACACTCCCTTGACAACTCTAATACTCTATTTAGGTCCAGCAAAGTTTTTTAGAATAAATATTGAAGATATTGAAGTCTCTGGTTTTTTGTGTTTGTTTTGTTTTTGCTTTTGTTTTAGAGAGGGCAGAGAGAGAGAGAGAGAGCGCGCGCGCATATGTGGGGCAGGGACGGGTTGGGGAAAGAGAGAAATCCTCAAGCATGCTACAAGGAACACAGGGGTGTATATGTATCTCCAATTATTGTTTTATTTTCTTTGGATAGAAGTGGAATGCCTGGATCATGTGGTAGTTTTATATTTAACTCTGAGGAACCACCACACTTTCTGAACAGTGGCTGTCCCAATTTACATTCCCACCAACAGTGCATGAGTGTTCCATTTTTTCCGCCTTTTTGCTAGCACCTGCTATACCTTAACTTTTCAATAGTAACCACTAACAAATGTAAGGTGATATCTCATTGTGGTTGGTTTTGATCTGTGTTTTTCTGATATTTGGTGATGTTGAGCAACTTGTCATGTATCTGTTAACCATTTGTGAATTTTCTTTCGAAAAATGTCTACTCAAGTAATTTGTACAATTTAAAATTGGATTGTTTTTGTTTGCTTGTGGGTTTTGCTACTGAGTTGTAGGAGTTCCTTATATATTTTGGATTTTAAAATACTTATCAGGCAGCCCTGGCGGTTTAGCGCCGCCTTCAGCCCAGGGCATGATCCTGGAAACCTGGGATCAAGTCCCATGTCAGGCTCCCTGCGTGGAGCCTGCTTCTCCCTCTGCCTGTGTCTCTGCCTCTCTCTCTGTCTCTCATGGATAAATAAAATCTTAAAAAAAAATAAAAATACTTATCAGTCATATGATTTGCAAATATTTTCACTTATTCTGTAGGTTGCCTTCTCATTGTGTTGTGAAGGTGTGTAGTTTGATGTAATCTCACTTCAAATGTTTATTTTTGCTCTTTTGTCTGTGCTTTTGGTGTCATATTTAACAACTTATTGCCAAAAAGTATTGCCAAGTATCAAGGAAATTTCTCCTTATGTTGTTTTCTAGGAGTATTACAGCTTCAGGTTTTATATTTGTCTTTATCCATTTCAAGTTATTTTTTGTGATTGGTGTAGGGTTGGGCTCCAATTCATTCTCTTTATGTGGATATCCTGTTTCTCAATACCATTTTCTGAAAAGACAATCTTTTCTTCATGTGTATTCTTGACTTTCTTGTCAAATATTACTTGACTATATATGTGTGAATTCATTTCTGCGCTCTTGGTTCTGCTCCAGTAGTCTTATAAGTCTGTTTTTATGCCAGCAGCATAGTATTTTGATTACTATAGCTTTGTCATGTGGTTTCAAGTCAAGAAGTGTGATGAGTCCAGTTCTGTTCTTTTTTTTTAACAAGATTGGTTTGGCTGTTTGGGATTTTTGTGCTTCCGTTTGAATTTCAAGTGTCTTTTGTTTGGTTGGTTGGTTCGTTGGCTGTTTTTGCCTCCTCCCCCCACACCCCTGTGAAAATACCTTTGGAATTTTTATAGGGATTGAATTGAATCTGTAGATAGCTTTGGGTAGTGTGAACATTTAAATACTATTAACCTTTCCTATCCATGACCGTGGGATAGATTTCCACTTATTTGTATCTCCCTCAATTTCATTGCTTAAAATATCATTTTCAGTGTGAAATCTTTCACTTCCTTGGTTATATTTAACAAATTTAATCTGGTTCAGCTACTATACTCAATCATCCAGAGAGGATCTCACAGACACACCATGGAGGAAGAAAGTCATACTAAATCAGTATTAATGTAGGATTCCATTTAGATAAAATTTAAAAATTTCCAAAAATAAATCTATGGTTCCCTTTGGAAGAGATGGGCTAAGAGTATCAAGATTTCAGTTTAGAAGACTATTCCATATCTTGATGAGCATGGGGTGTCTTACATGGAAAATAGGTGGATAATAACTTTTTGAAAGACAAGAAGTGGAAATCTCAAAGCCTGGGTATTTAAAAATTAGTGTAGTGCATGTAAGCACACACGATGCTCATTTGAATGAGAGTAGTAGTAAATGCATGTGGTAAGGTTTAGGAACTTGGAAATTGAATATAGCAACTGCACTGAAAGGTCTTAAAAAAACCAATTCAAGAAAATCTAAATTATTTTGATCCAAGGGTAAGGAGGGTTTATAGGTCAAGATAGCTCAAGATTTCTTACTACCTACATGCAATATATATAACATGTTTTATACATGTATTATTTTATATATATATATATATATATATATGTTTATATATGTGATTTATTGTCTTTAAGCCTTTGGGATAAAATTACTTGTCCTATATTTCTGATACTTCTAGGAATGTTTACGAGAAAGGGAGATACGTTATTTGGTGAAATTACATAAAATAATCACATGAAGAAAATTTACAAAAAACATTTATGAGCTACACTCATAAATCAAATATTTCTTTTCAAAAAGATTCATTCTTGTAGCTTTGGTTATACAGTGTAGACTTTTAAAATATTGTTTCTATTTGCAGCTTTATTTTTTATTTATATTTTAGCAGGATAAAATGTGGTATCCTCATTAAAACCGTGATGGTCTGCATATGTAAAGTTGAAGTCACTTAACAGTAATGACTCTTTGCATTAAAGAGTGACAAGTTCTCTTGATAACTACACTGTTTTCTGATCTATCAGTTCCACAATCAGTCCTATTTTTTGATAGAATATTGGTTGTATTAAAATTGCCTTCCATCTATTGAAGTTAAGGAAGTAATATGAAAGTACATATTGAAAATTATGCATTCACACAGACACACAAATGAAATTTTAGCTAAAGTTATGAGAAATTAAAGTAAAATTATTAAACAAACTATTGTCATTTGCACATGAAAATTCATGTGAATAATATTTATTGGTCTTACTGTTAGGTGCCTGTATTACAGCAAAATGCTAAACAAAATAAAAAATATATTGGCTTACTATATTTATCTAGAACATATGGAATAAATCTTTTAAAAACATGGCTTGCATCATTAGATTAGGAATGAATATAAAGAAAGGGTTTGCTTTGAGATTTGACTACTGCTGCATTTTCTTAGATAATTGTGGTTCATACAACTGCACACTTAGTAGTCGATAGAAACACTCATACCTTTCAGGGTTGAAACACAGTTAATAAGACTTGCGATTGATTTTCAAATCATTCATCGTCTCAAAAGCACATGGAGTTGATTTCATACATTTTTAAGGAAACAATAAAATTATACTTTTGTCTCCTTGTTAGTGATATTTTAGCTATATAGAAATTACAGTGCTTCCTACTATATTGAATGGATCCAAGATTATTTATACATATATTAAGTATGTTATAGATTGACTTACATAATACATATTTTATTATCTATTATTCTAAGATATCCAAAACAAAGTCTCCTTCACCACCCTAAATCATTATCAATTACTATAACATATATGATGGGAAACCCATGGAATTACATTCAGTATTATTAATAATAATAAATTTCATAGCATGCTGTTATGTAAAAGTAAAATATGGTTTATTTGTTGTCATCAATTAAATTATCTTATTTCATGCAGAAAACTAATAATTACCAGGATAAATAGCCTATAGAGTAAAATCAATTAAGTGACAATGTTTATTATATTTTAAAGTATACTATTTTGTCTAAAAGAGAAGTACAAATTAGAATGGATTTGCTAATAATCACCTTGGTAATGTTATTCATATAAAGTACATTCTGGATGATATTTTAAAATTTGTTTTTGGGATTGACTATGCTATTTTAGACCAGTCAAAAGCAAAGCAACATTATAGAAATTCATATGATGATTACTCATGGTCATTCTAAACTCCAGGTTATATAAACATCCACAAAAAAGAATGCCCAAAGGAGTCATCACAAAGGAATAAATGGCTTCTTGCTAAGAAGTAAATTCAAAGCTCAGGTCTGTATTTTTATTAGAGAAAATAAAAATCAATATTTCCTATGTGTATCTGTGTGACTATAATAGAGATTCATTGTTGTACATGGACCGCATCTAATAATGCCAGCTTTGGTTACGCTTCTTTAATGTCAATCATTTCATATAGACTTTTTTGGAAACTCCTACTTTTCAGTTCTTAGTATTTGATAATATCTGGGAGAATGTCCCCAGAAGGATATTCAGTCTGCATACTCTCCTGGTCTTTAGCTCCATTAAGTGTAGGTATGGGGCCTAGGCTGGCCTGGCCTTGGTGAGACCCTGCTGCAGTCAGCAGAGGGTGGTTCACATTATGTTTGAGATTTCAAGAACATCAGTGGCAAATTGTAGTAATTTGGGCAGAACTGGAGTACTCCCTTTTCACAGGCTATGGCCATTATTATGAGGAATGATAAACCTGTTATTCCAGAAGTGTTGTTTGCTGTTGCTTTTCCATCCATGTTTGTGCATAATGACTATTAAAAACTGAGTACCTACTATATGACAGTCCCCAGGCACTCTCGGTGGTCCACCGCAATATGGCCACCGCAGCCTCCCTCTGATTCCTCAAACACCCTGTGTTCAAGTGCAGTTCAGGCCTTTGTATTTGATGTTGTCATCATGGAGGTGTCAGTGGTCTAATCTGCCCCTGTCTAGATCCTTCCCTTAGTTCAGGCATCATCTTTAGGGCAGGCCTTGCCTGGCTTTCTGAGGGACTTACAGGTTCACTCTCTATGCCTTGACTGTAATTTATTACTACTTTTTTTTTTACCGACTGTTAACTTTTTGTCATCTGTCTTCTCTCACTATAGTGAGAGAATTAGCAAATTAATTGCTAATTTACTGGAATGGCTCTCTTACCTTTGCCTTCTGATAGATAAGGACGTGGGCCAGACCAGAACACGTGTTGTTGCCAAGTTTGGACCATTTCTGTGTTTGTCTGTCTGTCTTTGCATACTATTGATTGGCAAGTGAATACAGATTGCCTTCCTTTTTCCTTTCTCAGGGACAGACCAGTGGGTAATATCCTATATCGCTCCAAGTAAGACTTTTTATCCTTCACATACCCTTTCCCCATTACCTTTTTTTTTCTGCTCTGTCATCCTCACCCTCATTCCCCACTTCTGGCCCATCAACTCCAACACTTTCTTTCTCATTCAACGAGTTCAGTTAGATATGTTTCAATGATGGTATCCTACTCAGGGTGAAAGAAACATATTTATCTTGTATGAAAATCGATGCAAGAAATGTTTGTTAAAAGACATTTTGCTCTGAGATTAAATATGCTTGTTAGTTGATGAAATTCAGAGTAATTTTTACAGAATAAATAAAATGGCCTAGAGAGTTTTTTAATTTTTTCAGTCTCCCCGAAGCATTTTACTCCCAGGGTAATCATAGACTAAATTCTTATATAGTAGTTATATGTCATAGCTCAAAAGAAGACTCCAGTATCTTCAAATTTGATAATTCAGGGCAATATAATAAATTAAAGAGAATTGTGAAATTTTATCAAGAACAAGTAAGGAGCACAGAACTTTCCTTTGCCAGCCAAACTAGCTTCCACATGAATAATTAATTGTATGTTTTGAAAATATTATCAGAGAAAGACTCATATTTTAACATATTTGGAGTTACTGGGTAAGGCTAATAACTACCGTGGTAGTAAAACTCTTTGGGTTGATCCTTGGATAGTCGTTTCCCAGCTAAAACAACATTGTCGTTTCTCCAACAAGAAGAGTTAAAACAAAACAAAGCAAGCACAAATGAAAAAAAAAAAAAAACAAAAAACAAAAAACTACAAAACCGAGGACCTCTAGTGAATCTTCAGAAGTAGATGATCCCCAGGAAGAGACATCTTGGCAAAGATCTGGGATAAGCCAATGACCAAACAGGCACACTGCTCCTGCCTGAGACCACCAAAATAAGACCACCTGGATGCCAGAAGCCATTAACTGCAGTATGTTTATTTGAAAATTTTGCTCTTTACCCTCTACACTATTTCCTTTCCTCCTATTGGTATAAAGTTCTAATTTGTTAGTAGACACCTTTCTCCCTAAATCATGGTCTTCCTGGGACTCTTACCATTGATAATCACCAGATTATATAATGTCATTGTCATGCCAGATGGTTAAAAAAAGATTATTCTAAAAAGTATGTGAAAGTATTTTTAAAGAGGTCAAAATACATGATACAAGATCACTATCCATTGAATGGACAGGGTTCAGTTTGTGTTGATGATGGTTTATCCTTTAGCTTAAGCTAAAAATCCACCAGAAGTGGGGACTATTAAAATAAAAATATGTGATTTTTATTATATATCGTATTATATATCATATAGCAATCCAGTGATTGCTAAACTGTGTATTTGTGTGTTTGGAGTGGATGGTAGTTGTGGTGGGAGGTGAGAACTTATATAGGAACTGTAACTTGCAAAACAGACTGACAAAATAGATAAATCTACCAAGCAAAAACAAGATATACATCACACACTCTGCAATTAGACCCCTATAATATCAGCTTGATCAGACCCATATGTTCCAGGAAATAAAAGAATAATACAGGAAAATGTTCCTATATCTCTACATGGACTCATGGGTTCTAATGAGATCAATAACCATTCCTGTACTACCTATTTGATATATCCCAATCAATCCCTATCCCTGCAAAGACAAGCTTATGGCTAACCTCAGGTTAACAAATACTAAAATTATCTTTCCTTAACTTCTGTGAAAAGCCCCAATCACTGTTGTGGATATCATTCCTTGCTACAAATTAAATAAGCCTACATTTTTTTAAAAGCCAGGACTATATTCTTGGTAATCTTTAGTTGGTGGCTTTTAACATTTGTTAACAAAGGTAAAATTCAATACAATCATAGAATAGTTGTGAAACAGACATTGGATAGGCTCCAACATTGCAGTTTCAGAGTTTTACTTAAGTGGCCACAAAATTCTGTACTACCTTATTTAAATATTTTCCTCTTTATTGCTTTTAATTAAGTCCTGAACCTGGTGAGTGGTGAAAAAATTAGATGATTTTAAAGAATGACTAAAAGGAAAATATTTGCGAGAAAATATTTTCTTCATTCCCACGCCTGTTAAAAAATTTCAGCAACCACACACATAAATGAAAATTTATGTTTATAAAACAAGTCTTACTTTATTTTTCTCAACCTGTATGACTGTCTTTATAGCATCGATTTTTTTAAGAAGCAAATCCAATATCCACATGATCAATTATTCTATCCCCTACAATAAAGCAAGGGTTAAAAGGTGTAGTAAAGAGTGCTTTAAAAAAAACAAACAACAAAAAAACCCTCAATATATTCTTTTAAACTTCCAGAAAACTCATATTTCTCTGACACTATTTAAATGCTGATTTCCTAATACTTCCTGATACCCCCAGGTATTTATTGTCTTTGAATCATGCTTAGGAAAAATCGGATAAATTACAAGCTTCAGACTAACCAAAGTAGAGCAATTATATGAATTATCTGATATTGAAAATGTGTGTAATTTAGGCTATTATGATCATACATAAAATGATAAAAGCTACCTTTTCCCTCTTAGGAAAGTGTGTAACAAGTTTAAAACAAAGGTTAGGCAGCAATTATGAATTATAGTTAGGAACAGAATAAATTGCTGTCCTGGCTTCTTGCATTATTACTATGATTATTTTATTTTTAAAAAATATTCTTACCAAAATTTCTAAGTGTATTTTATCAAATACAACTAATGAACTAGAGAGAGTTAATGGTCAAGCTCTATTTCAAAATATTTAAAATACAAGCTTTGACCTTAACATATTTTAGGAAGTTTGGGAAGGCATAGGTGAAGTTATATGGATTAACATGTTTAACAAAAAGGATTAATGTTTTTCAACCTTTAGGTTCCATCTGATACAACACAAAATCTATTTAGTTATATGAATAATCATGTTATCCATTTCGTTTCCCCAAAATAAATAAGTTGAGTTGAGAGTGGAAAAGTGTGAAAATGCCCCATTTGCAAGTAAATTCTTATTTCGATTTTGAGCTCATTGGTCCATTTGATGCAAGAAAATTAAATCAAAATAAAATTTCCATAAGCATTGCCCATTAGTATACATACCATCACATAGCACAATGAGAACTCAGTGAATGTTTGCTCCTACTTGAAACTGTTACACTTGTTAATTTTTGGTGGATTTTTGTGTGTGATTGATATGGTAAGGGGAAAAATACCCTTGTTTTGAGAATTCATCGTGTCACATTAAATTTCCCAAGTTGTTTTCTTTCTTAGAGTGAAGCTAAATGTGGGTACCTCCACCTAAAAGATGGGGTCCTAGGCTTCTGGTCTGTACCATGAATGATCAGACTTGCCCTCAACACTGTGGTTTAGTACTTGCCAAAGTAGAAGACTCTAAGACATGAGCAAAACCACACATCTGCCATGTTGGTGCCAACCTGCTGGCTCCCAGCTGCCAACAAACCAAGACTGCATTTCTTTTGTTCTGCCTTCCAAATCTTGCACAGTGCCTCTCTGTGGAAGACTGTAGCCAGAACCCAGTAGGGAAAAGAATCTGGAAAATGCAGGGACAGCTTGGTAGGGTAAAAATGCTTCTGAAATTCAACAAATGTATGCAATAAGTCTACCCCCTTAGATAGTTAGTTCTCCATTCATCTTCAATTCATATTTAAACTTCCAAGCTCCTCAGTGGCAACATTATGGTTTGCCTAATGTGGTGCTAGAAAGATGTGTTTATTATAAACTCAAAAATGAGAGACCAAAACTTCTTATAAGTCTGTACTTTCCTGTGATGTAAGACGTCTACCAGCCCAACTGTCATTCCCTTTTGATATCATGTAACACAAGGATCACAAGCACCAATTTATCACGTCTAAAAGATTAGTAGAAAGGTGATGAGCTTCTGCAACTTGTCACACGGATGTAGTTGGTATTTATAAGTTCTTTCTTTCAATACCAATTACTTGTTTCCTTTGCCCTCAGCTGGAGCTTCATCCAGGCATCATTTTTAACTTCAGACATTGAACGAAACCTCATTGAAATTTTGGGTCATTGATGATCTTACTGATTTTCCTGATTTGCTGAATTACTGCTATAGAGGTGTTATAGTCTTTCATTAACTTATAGTACTGGACAAGGGGCAGTACCAGAGAATCACCTGAATTCTAGATTTTCTTCTGTCAACCCCATTTTGGAGGAGCAATTCCATCCTTCCTTGATAAACAGGATCCGTCAACTGTGATCCCCATTTATTGCTGATTGCTAAGCCATATGTGAAAACGGGGCAGCCTCAACTTGCAATTCTGAACAACTTTTGTCGTGATTCCTGGTAGAAACATACCTTCTTTGGTATCTATAAACTGGCAGTGTCCAAGGTATGAGGGAGAGGAAGTGTGATATAATAGAGAGTTTGAGGGTATATGCTGATGTTCCCACAGTTGTTCAGCATCATCCCTCCTTTCTGGCTTCTTCACCACACCTGGCCAAGCTGAAAACAAAGCCAAGGTGCTCCCTCCTTAGATGCACTGGTGGGACATGCAAACCACATGAGCTCCTGCCAATGTGTGGGAATCGTCACCAGCAGCATTCATCCCATCCAGTCTCTTCCTTTGTCTTCCAGGCCATTTTTGGACCTGTTTCGAAGACCTGGAGCAATGACAAGTAAGAATAATAAAGTCAGGCATCTTTATGTTGATTCTGAACTCAAGGGGAAAAAAAAAAAAAAAGCAATGGTCACTATTACAATAATTGCTCTAGGGCAGCCCCGGTGGCTCAGTGGTTTAGCATTTAGCTCAGGGCGTGATCCTGGAGACTGGAGATGGAGTCCCACGTCGGGCTCCCTGCATGGAGCCTGCTTCTCCCTCTGCCTGTGTCTCTGCCTCTCTCTCTCTCTCTCTCTCTCTGTGTGTGTCTCCATGAATAAATAAATAAAATATTTAAAAATAAATAAAAATAAAATAATTGCTCTTTTTAATGCAAATTTTCTTTCTCAGAATGTCAATTAGATTCATCTGTGTATCAAACCATATCATAAGCCACTAGTTTAAAGCATTTATTTAGATGATGATTCTGCAGGAGGAAACTTGAACTGGGACAGGCTAGCCAGTTCTTTGCTCGTCGTGATAGCTCTTTCTGAGGAATTAAACTCTATCTCAGCATAAAGTGACCTATTTATTTCCAGTATTGCATTTTGCTTTAAAATTTATCTAATATTAATGTAGGTACATCAGTTTTCTTTGATCACTGTTTATATATTTTTCCATCCTTTCACTTTATAATTTCTGCATTTTCTTATTTCGGATGTATCTCTTATAAGCAGATACAAATTGTTTGTACATTTTTCATTTAGGCCAATAGGTATTTTCCTTTTTTAAAAATCTTTTTCAGCTTTATTGAAGTGTAACTGATAAAAACCATATATGTCTAAGTTGTACAATGTGATGGTTTGATGTGCATTTACATTGTGAAATGATTTCTATAATCAAGCTAATTAACATCTATTACCTCACAAGATACCATTTTTTGTGTGTGGTGAGAATGCTTAAAAGCTGCTCTCAGCAAATTTAAGGTATGCAGCGCTGTAATATTAACTATAGACACCATGCTATATATTAGATACCCCAGAACTCATTCATCTTATGTCTGAGATTTTGTATTAACAACCAACTTCTGTCCAATTCTAATAGGTCCCAACCCCTGGTAGCCTCCATTCTCTCCTCAGATTTTCTGAGTTCTAATTTTTATGACTGAATAGTGTCCAATTGTATAAATAGATAGGTATTTATCTAGAATGAAATATTAGTCAAGCATTTTCTTTCACGTTGCTCATTTATTTACTTATTGGGCTTGATTATATAATACCATTATGTATGCCTATTTGTCTTCAATATTGTTCATTTTCCTTCTTGTTTGTTGGTTGAGATACATTCATCATTCCATTTTTTTCCTGTTGCTATGTTAGTTTTTTGATGTTTTACTCTTTTATTGGCGTTCACCTAGACATTTTATTCTCTTTCCACTTATTTAATTATATATATAATATATATTATATATATACACATACTTTCAAACACCACACTGTAATTTTCTGTTTATTTTTTTAAATATTTTATTTTTAAATAATCTATATACCCAACATGGTTCTTGAATTTGCAATCCCAAAATCAATAGTCATATACTCAGAGTATCAACTGAGTCAGCCAAGTGCCCCTATAATTTTCTATTTAGACAGTGATGCCTGACCTTATATTTTACATTCTTTCTGCTTTTACAGCTAGATATATTAAATCTTCCACCTGTATCCTCACTTTCCCATCCTCTCTTCTATAGCTTTTCTTCTTGTCTTTCTGTGCTTCATTGCTGAGAGTTCTCTTCTCTATTTCCCAGTTCACTAATGTTCTCTGCAGCCAAATCTCATTTCCTATTATGTTTGGCTCCTAAGTCTTTAATTTTAGAAATTAAATTTTCAGTGTAGAATTTTTAGTTGTTTCTTTTTCAAAACTGGGGTATCAAGTTTGTTATGTTTTGTTGGTTGTTTTTTGTTTTTGTATTTTTGTTTTATTCTTTGAGTTCTTTGCTAAAATGCTTTTTGAGTTTTTTGCTAAATGTCTGTTATCTCCACAGTAAGCATAGTTATTTTACAAGCTGTATCTGTTAATTCTATCTGGAATATCTGCGGACCTATTTGATTCTTCTGGGAACCTATTTTAATTACTGTATTCAACATTTAATTTGTTTTGTATAAAGCTTGTGTTTTTTATGTTTTCAATTACCCTGTTCATAGTACTATAATCGGGACTCTCCATTCCTCTGTCTTATGTAGGACATTTCTCTCTCTCTTTTTTGGCTGATAGGGAAAACTATCACAACTGTGAATCTCATGGACTTAAGGCCACTTCCTTAATTGTTTTATTATAAAAGTTTCTAAAACTTCTCATCACAAGGAAAAAATACTCAAAAATGAATTACCTTAAGAAACAAAATAAACAAGCAGCAAGGTAAAAGAGAAAAACCAAGAAACGGACTCCTAACTATAGAGAACAAACTGATGGTTACCAGCGAACAGGCGGGTGGGGGGAAGGGTGAAAGAAGGGATGGGGATTAAGGAGGCACCTGTCATGATGAGGACTGGAGTGATGTATGGAATTGCTGAATCCCTATATTGCACTCTTATAATTAATATAAAATTATGTTAATTGTACTGGAATTTTTTTATGTATGTATTTATTTATTTATTTAAGACACAGAGAGAGGCAGAGACATAAGCAGAGGGAAAAGCAGGGTCCTTGTGGGGAGCCTGATGTGGGACTCAATCCCAGGATCCCAGGATCATGACCTTGAGTCTGGGTGGCTCAACCACTGAGCCACCCAGGTGTCCCTATACTGGAATTAAAATAAAATATAAAAAATGGATTCTCTGATCATAGGCAGTGCTGAGTGAAACTTCATGATGATGAATAAGGTATTTAATAAATACATGGATGGTGGTATTGGCAGGATTAATAGAAGTAGAAAATACAGTTACATATTAAGAAGAAGTGTCTGTTTTACTGTGGATAGATTACAGCTCCTGCCATGATGGGAGGATTCCAATGTAATCAATCTTAATTTGCCACCAGTTGGCTCTTCTTTCCCTCCAGAGAATGATGCCATATCAAGGAATCAACAGTATTTTCTGTTGTTGACACATTGGATATGTGGTACTAGTATTAGCCAAATCAACCTTGGTAAGACAAACACTGTGTAATCATTTTATCACTGCTGCCCTGGCCCTTTTGTGAAAACCAGGCCAGTTGGGAAAGGAGATCAGCTAACCTCCATTGAATGGGTCATTTTTGTCTATCTGATATGTACATGAGACCTTGATATGTAGAAGATGCACTTTGATGATCAATCTCATGGCAATTAAACTTTTTAGCCTCAGTTCTCATACTGGGCATCAGCCATACATCTTGTGCTCATTCCTCCACTGTTATTCCTGCCAAGTCTGTGACCATCAGCTAAGCGGTTAGCCAATATATGAGTGGAGCTCCAAAATTTTAGTTCTCTTTTCTCATCAGCAGAGTAGACAAACAGATTTATTGTTCAAGCCTTTTCAGTGAGAGTATTTCCTTACTCACTGGCATTCAGAGATATCCTTTTGAGGGGCTGTGTGATCAATCAGTGTAGTTTCAGGTTGAGTCAGCATGTTACATAAAATGGTAATAAATAAAGCCCCGAGTATTCAATTTCTCGTTTAACTGGTCATAGACAATTCCACATAAATCCATTGATTTGGGTTCAGATAAGAGTGGTCATAGAGGAATAGTACAAAAGTGCTATGGGAGTCTGAACCATTGTTTATGAGGGTTTTATGCCTTTAGAAAGGATTTAGGCATGATATTTTATATTACCCTCATACTTGGTAATGGAATACTTAACCTTATGCCTTCATAGATCAGATAATAACATGTCGTTTCTGATCGGCAGGTCAGACCACAAGTTTGCTTAGTGACTCAAGGTCAAACATTCTGCATCTACCAGTGCCCACCATTAAGCCAGAGTCTCTTGTCAAAGGAGAATCTTTATTGGTAGAAGAGAGCATGATTTCCCCCAAACTGCAGTGTTGGCATTATCAGATTTTTCCAGAGGCTTCACATGACATCTGTATCTGCCACAGCAGACACTGGAAGCATCACTGATCTGGTTCACAGAGCTCAGGTGACTCACTAGTTTGCAATGTCCTCGACTTGCTCTTATTCTTAACCCATGGAAACTGGCAGCCTTCTGGTTTATTTGGTAAACGTGTCAAATTAGTAAACTATGCTGTCATGTAACTTTCACAATTCAGAGAGTTGCTAAATAGAATAAGACAGTCATTATTTCCTGATCATCAGATCTAATCAGGACCTGACCAATAGGACAAAATAGTTTCATGTCCAAATTGACATCAAGGTGCTCAAGGTTAGTCTATGACATGATGAAGATGATATAACACTGAGGTGAGACTGAGAACTTCTATTCCTACCAAGTGAAAGAAAACTACATCTTTCCTGCTTCATATAAACAACAATGCATTTTTCAGTCAGATACTAGCTTTATCTCAGATACCAGAGGTTGTGTTAATTTGCACCTGCAAAGATAAGACATCAATGTAATTGGAGTCCTCACCTGGTTACGTGACCTTGCACTGTCATTCTTAAGATATATTTGCCTTATGCAAAGGCTAATGGGAAAGCTAAGTAAAGGTGTAATAGAAATCATACTGTTTTTTCAAGTCTTTGACTATCGTTTTAAAATTGAAATTTCCTGAGAAATGTGGCTTTCAACTCACCTGACTATTTTGATAGAAGGAGGAAGTTCCACTGGTTCTGTCTGAACCTTTAAATCATAACTGTATGTTCGATGGGTTGTAGAGCTGATATTGTAATTCCTCAAGCCACTAAGTATTTCTATGATAAATATGTGTTCAGGACTCACTTGTGCCAAAACTCTATTACTTTTCATAAGCTTCCATTTCAGTGTAGACCATAGGGGTACTTTGTCTTCCCAGAGATTAGGATAAGGTCAGGCATGTTTCTGTCGTACAATCTCCTGCCTCAAGAATTCTTACGCTCCTACTAATGCAAGTCTGCTGGCACTGAGTTCTTTCAGCTTTAGTTTGAAAAATCTTTATTTTGCCTTAATTTTAGGTTGACTGTTTCCTTCTCGCAGCAGTTGAAAGTCTTTCTCTTTCGTTCTGGCTTTCATAGATTGTGATGAGAAATCTGCTCTAATTTCTCATCTTGGTTCCTCTGCTTTTAGTGTTAATTTTTCTTTTGCTTCTTCAAGACTTTTTCTCTATCATTTTCAGTAATTTGACCCATGTATCTTGGTGTATTTTTGAATTTTATTATTATTATTTTTTAAATCCTGCTTGGAATTCTCTAAAAATTTGGAATATATACTTTGTTATCCTATTAATTTTGGTGAATTCTTGACCATCATCCTATCCTATTTTTTATGGATCATTCTTTTCCTTTTAAGATTACAATTCCAATTACATGTATGTTAGACCACTTGATTAACTTGGGTTCTGTGTGTGTGTGTGTGTGTTTTAATTTTCTCTCTTCATGAACCTGAAAGCTCAGTTTTTTCCCCTTAGCTGTGTTTATTTATTTGATAATCTCATTGAAGGCATTCATGATTTATATTGCAATTTTTATTTCTAATATTTCCTGTTCCTTTTTATTTTTTGTTTCCATTGCCCTATGGAATTTCCCATCTGTCCATTCATTTATGTGTGTTTCCCACTATGTTTAAAAATATTTAGCATAGTGACTTTACATTACCTATTGAAATCTACATTTGGGTCATTTCTACAGCTGGTTCTATTGACTACTTTGTCTCTTGCTAATGCTCCCAACCTCACTCCACCTAACTCTATTTTCTGACACATAATTTTTTATTGAATGCCAAATATCATATGTTAAAAAAATAGTAGGAAATAAGGTAATTAGCATTTATGTCTAGAAAATATGGATACAGGACACCTGGGTGGTGCAGCTGGTTAAGTGACAACTCTTGGTTTCAGCTTAGGTCATCATCTCAGGGTTGTGGGATTAAGTCCCATGTCTGGCTCTGCACTCAGCATGGAGTCTGCTTGAGATTCTCTCTTTCCCCTCTGCCCCTCAAGCTTGTGCTCTCACTCTCTCTCTCACTCTCTCTAAAAACAATAAATAAATCATAAAAAAGAAAATAGGCATCCACTTTTGTCAGACTAATGGTGTGATGAGACAATCTACTAAATAGGTGGGTTGGGTTTAGGTTTTGTTGTTTCTGTCCTATGTATTCTTTCATTATTGGTTCATTGTTTTCTTGTCCTTAATGAACTTAGGGTATTAGAGTTTTTCCTACTATTCCTACTCAGCCTTCAAATTTTAGCAGTCCCTGTATGTTGGCCCCATAGAGACAGTTTCTCGCAAGTACACGTCTCTCCTCCAGCAGTAGATGGCTATACTTTATTACTTAGTGCTAGGCTTATAGTAGAGGCAGGAGGGTTTCTTGTCCAAATTCCATCATAGGCAGGGCTTTCTTATCAAAGTCCAAGGATGAGATCTCAGCATTCATGCCTCTCCCTCATCTGTCAAATTGATCACAAATTCTGCTTTTTATCTGCTGCAGATTTTAGGCAAGAGTCTCCTCCTCTTCCCAGGATTTTAGCAGAGCTTTTCTTTATACTGTTGTAGGATCTTGGGTGGATAGGTTTTTTTTGTTTTGTTTTGTTTTGTTTTTTTTGTTTGGTTTTGGTTTTGGTTTTCTTTGCTTGTGTTTGTTTTGCTTCTACCTTTCCAAAATGGTCCCTGGGGGAAGGGAGAAGGCTTGTCTACCTGTCTGCAAATGACAAATAGGTTTTGCTTTTAATACTCAACACAACTCAAGTGTTCCTGGGGTTGAGAGAGTTTGCTGTGGGCCTCTGTTGTGGTCCCAGTCTTTTAAGTCAGCAAATGATACAGAACCATGAAGAAGAAATTTCTGTGAGTGTGGAATCCTTCTTATTTATATGTGAAATTCTAAACTAATATGCTCACCACACTCAGTCTAATCTTAGCTTATATCTTCTTATACATTTTCATGGCAACCACCTCTTCTTCTCCTTCTCCAAAGGTAGAAGTTTTTCCCCCTCTTCTTCAAGGGACTTGTCACTCTGGTTTTTATGGTTATATTTTGAGCTCCAGCTATCTGAGGAGTTAAAGGAACACTAAACTTGTGCAGGTTATGTGTCTTTTTTTCCTCTAGATGTTAGGGTGCCATGACTTTGCTTTCTACCACCATAGTACTTTCCATGCAGGAAAGGAGAGGCTAATAAAATCATTTGAAAAATTTGAGACGTGAAAAAATACGGAAGCTCAGAGATTGTAAGGAAGTCACTCTCCGTGATCTTAACTGTGATTGTATTAAAGCAGTGCAATCTCACGAGGGCATCCAAAATCCACAGGCAGAGTCCCAACTCAGCAAGTTGCTGACACTCATGCACCTGCTTGCAGTTGTCACTTGAGGATAATCTCTTCTACTTTCCTAAAGCCACAGTTTCTTGGCAGTATCCGTTCACAATCTTCCCAGCAAGACAGACTTGCAAGTGAAGTTTTCAGGATTGATGGATTGGTGCCTTGCACACAGCAGAGTTTAGAATGGTGTGAAATATGCTGAGTATCAACAAATAATATCAGGCACATCTCAACCCATTAAATTGTCATTTCTAGAATAAGCAAATGATTAAATATCTGAATATGTATTTACACAACTGATCTTTGAGTAAATGTTACATGTTTTATAATCCCTAAATTATATTTAGAGTGTACTGCAATGGCCCTGCAAATATCACAGGATATATACCATTCTTATTTTATTTTAAAAGTGCCAAAGAAAACGCCAAAGGAAACTCAAGCTAATCAATTGTTAAAACTACCCTTTGCTTGGCAGGAGTCAGATTAGTGTATAGAATTCTATAACTTATTAGCTGAGAAACCTATGCATTTTAAATAAAATAATTATATAGATTACAAAGTGCTCTATGCAAACAAACATTTTTCACTAGATTCTGGGGGCAAAATATTTTAAATTTATAGAAAGCTTTTTTTTTTTTTTCTTCAGAGCCAATGCTATGAAGTCCAATATATCCTTCACTTCAATGTTCCCTAAGTTTTAAAAATGCAATACAAAATGAATTAATTACTGAAGAATGCAACAACATAGATGTAAAAAAGAAAAAAAAAAAAAAAAAAAACAACAACAAAAAAACATTAAACCGAGTAAAAGAAGCCAGACAGAAAAGAGGTATGATATGATTCTATTCATGCTAAATGCAAGAAAAGCCTGACATCATCTATTTTGAGGAAACACAGGTGAGCCCTGCCTAGGCCCGGGGCTCGGGGAGGATCTTCCAGGAAGGGGCAGGAGGGAAGTTTGGAACTGATGGGAACATCCTGGATCTTGACTTGGGAGGTGCTCACGTGGCTGCGGACATTCATCAGGGCTCCCTGAAATGTGCTCTTCCAGACGGACGCCCTTTATCTCAGGTACCTGTCCAGGAAGGTGTTAGACAAAGAAGGACACGAGGGGAAGAACCGTGAGGTTCACCCAGGGGGCAAAGGCGGTTGCCCGGAGGGGGACTTAGAGATGCTGGAAGGTCGAGTCCTCGGTGATGGGGGCAGGGGGTGGTTTCCAGGGATGCTGTGCTAGGAGATGCCCCGAGTGGGAAGCCCATCTGGGTGGCCGTTGCCCCGGGACCACCTGGAGGAAGCGAGCGCTCTTCCCGAGGCCCAGAGCGTGGGGAGCAGGCGGGTGGCGCGGCCCTGCCCTTGGCCGGCCCCGCGCTCCTCGCACCTGTCGCGCAGGTGGCCCGGGTCGAGCTGCGGCACCGCCTCGGCGGCTGCTCGGGCTTCGCGGCCTCGGGGTCAAGGCTTCCCAGCAACAGGAGCACCGCGGCTCTGCCCCCTCCCGGGGTGAGTCCCGCCCGGTCACCCCCGCCCCGTTGTGACTGTGGCCCCATCGCCTCCCCGGTGTGGTTCGGGCCCCCCTTTGCCGTCAATCTCTCCGCGAGTCAGACCCGGCGCCCCCCGGGCCGCTCGCAGACGGGTCGTGGGATGCACGTGCTTCTGCGCTGCGGGGACACAAGCAGGGTCCTCCGCCCCGTGGGTCCCCGTGGGTCCCCGTCGCCGGCCCAGGGGCTTGTGCTCGGTGAGAAGACGCGCAGGTGCCGTGGGCAGAGCCGGGGCTCCAGCTCCGCGGGGGCAGGAGTGGGGGGCGGGGGCGTCTTTCTGCGTGACCTCAGAGTTGACTTGGGGCAGCACCGCCCGAGCTTGGGTGCCCGCCGGGGGCCGCGGGGGGCTGGGCCATGGCCCCCCAGGAGCTCCGCCGCCCGCCCCCGCATCTGCACCTCGCGGTCCGAGGGGCTCAGGGCGTGGCCGGGAGGTTAGCGGGCTGTCCAGGTGGGCGCCGGGCGCCCGGGGCCGCGGGGGCGGGCGGCTCGGAAGCGGGTGCCCTGGGGGCGGGGGGGGAGGGGTGATGGGGAGGGGCTCCTGCCTGCGGCCTCCGCTGGGGGGGAGGGGGGCGGGCGGTTCGGCAGGGGCGGGTGCCGGGGGGAGGGGTGATGGGGAGGGGCTCCTGCCCGCGGTTTCCGCTGGGGGGGAGGGGGGCGGGCAGCTCTGCGGCGGCAGGTGCCGGGGGGCGGGGGTGCTCCTGCCCCCACCTCCACGGGGGCGGCCCCACGGAGCGCGCTGCGCGTAGACTCTGCGGGGGATCCCGGTACCGCCGCGTGTTCCCCGGCGGGCTGCGGTCCAGCATCGCCGGCGGGACAGAGCGTCCTGCTCCCGACGTCTGCCCCCGAGAGGTGAGCCTCCCACGCCGGCCAGGTGCCCGCGGCCTCCCGGGAGGGGGGGGGTGGCCCAGCGCAGACCCGCGAGCGTCGGGGGACCCTGGAGCACTGAGCAGCTCAGAGTATCCCTCCAGGGGGTCTGGGGCTCCCACGCAGGCGGCGAGGCGTCCGCCTTGGCTCGGGTCATAATCCCGGGGTCCTGGATTCAAGCCCCAGGGAGGCCTCTGTGCTCAGTGGGAAGTCGGCTTCTCCCGCGCCCTCTGCCCCACCCCCACCCCTGTTGTGCGCTCTCCCAAATGCATTAAAAAAAAAAAAAAAAACACTCCTCCAATTACATGAGTGTACCATGTGGTAGTGCCCGGGAGGCTGTGCCTCAGTTTCTCCAACCCTGTCCGGGCAGGAGAGATGTGTGGAATTCTCTGTGGAAACCTAATGAGGAATGAAATTACCGTGACCCGTGTTCTCCACCCCAAGCAAAGTGCAGGCTCTGATCACACACCCCCAAGAAGGAGAGCCTTTCCTCCCCCAGGATGGGTAGGCGCTCCTCCCCGCCTCACCTACAAGCTCATGGCACCTACTGGATGATGTTGCCTGGGCCAATAGCCCTTGTCTGCCCCCCTGAGCTCCAGGAAACTGGATTCTTGAACTGACCGTAGACTGAACGAGAACTTTTCCTGTGACCAGAAAGGATTCACCCACGCAAAAGGATCCACCCCCCATCCCCCCTCCTCCCCCCCCCCCCCCCCCCCGCTTTTGAGCTGTAGCTGCAGCCACCTGACCACTGTGGACAGAGCAGTGACCATCATGGACCTTCCATTAGAGTTTGACTCCAGCACCTCCCAAAACTGTAAAACCATATTCGTGTACTTTGTAGCCTCTTAATTTAAACTTTCCAGAAAGCTCTAGAACCTTGTTTTTAGACAGAATTGAAAGTATCACCTGGAGGAGAACGGGTTTTCTGTTTCTGGTTTGAAAAGAAATAATTGGCTGTATTTTATTTTATTTTATTCATTCATTCATTCATTCATTTATGGCAAGTGTGGAAAATCGGATGATCATGCTAAGACAACTTTTCAGTTTAGTCTTTGCTTCTTTAGTCTGCAGCTGAAACCTCATGTTGAAAGACTGATAAAATGAACACTTACATACCCATTGTTCTAGTTTCACCAGTTAACATTTTTTTTTTTTTTTTGTCCTCTCCACAATCCTAAATTTCTCTGCCAAATTGTTCATTGTTTACCTTTGGAATTATTAAGGGTGTCTATGCAGAAACTTGGAAGCCATTTAGAAAAATCTTTGGGTTTTCCTGTGGCTTATGACAATATTAATGGAGCTTATTACAGGGTGAGGGGCAGCTCACTATGACCAGATGGTGAGGCTTAAAAATCATAAAGGATGATTTTTTCAGGGAGTATTGTTATCTAACAAATATTTCAGGATATATTTTCTTCTACAATGAAATAGGTTTTTTTTTTTTTTTTTTTAAAGGACTATATGTGGCAATTTGTTGCAGCAGCCATAAAAATCTGCTATGGGTGTGTTGGGTGACTTCGGTAAAGATCCACGCATTCTCCGCATTGAACCCAAGACTACATTCCTGATCCAGTTTCCCTGAGGCTGCTCAGTATTATGGCCCCTTATTTGGAGGATTTTTTTTTTGCTTTTTTTTTTTTGTTTTTTTTGAGTTTCAGTGACCAAACCCTTCCTCCCTGTAGTTTGAGAGGCAAGGGCCTCTATCTTCCCCGCTATCAGACAACCGGCAGTAAAACAACTATATTGCTTTTAACTAATCATTTTTTAAAATATATATGTTGGTTACAAGGGTCTTGCTGAGCTAACCATGGAATGACCCAGGGCAAACTCATCATTTCTAATGGGATAAAGTTCTGTGTTTTAACTGCAGCTCAAAATAGAGCGGAAGGGAACAGGTTTTTTTTGTTTTTTTTTTTTTTCCGACAATCTCATAAGCACATTTATACTTAGAGGCCACTTGAGACTTAGGAAGGAGAAGGTGGGATAGTTTATGTTTAGAAAAGTGAAATTAAAATTAACACATGCCACATCATTCTAGACAGTGAACGTTATTTACAGTAACAACCACCTTTTAGGAGGAACTGTTCAAAGGATTGTATAATTTTTGCTGCCTTGCAAGTTATTTCAAAGAGCTGAATGTGTTCAGACTAATGATTTTGAGATGAACACTGCAGGTTGAATCACTTTAGTGATAATGAAACATTTACTTACAAAACAAGACTTTGCCGTAGTTATAATTGCAAAGGCATGGTTTATAGAGAAAAATGCTATATTTAAGACCATTTTGAATGTTTTTGTTCTAAAGGTAAGGGGAAGGATAGAGAAAACAGTCCTTTTAAACATTTGTTTTTCAATGAAGGTAGATGGAAGTTCTTGAAAGTACTTATGTCAGGGTGCTTTCTTGAAAGATGAGACCACAAGGCTGCAAAACCTTCAATATCTTGATCTAGGACAGTTTCTCAACTTTGACTGCAGATTGAGAGAAATCAACCAGAGAACTTTTAAAATCTATGGCACCTTATTCTTAGCACCTGAGATTGATTGGTTTAATTGGTTTGGGGGATGGCCCGAGTAGGTGTTAAAGCTTATTTCTCCCGGAGTGGTTGTGTATTCAGGCTGGCTTGCCTACCACCCTGCTTTTCTTACCTACATCTATAAACCAGTCAGACTCCATTCTTACCCTAGTCTATGCCCAATCTCGGTTAAAACAAATTTTGACTGGCTGAGCCTTAGGGAGCTTGAGTTTCAACACGACATTCCTCCCTCCATGAAATACAAGCCCTGGCTCAAGCTAAGCCTGATACACAGAATGGTCACCTGAATTATTTTATAAATTAAGTATTATCTAAGTACCTACGATCTCTGCCATCAATTTTATCTTCCATAAAATTAACCCCTCAAGGGTGAATAAAAGATTAGGAATTCACTGTGAGGAAAATAAAATGGCAATGCATATGGAACAATCCTCAAATGAATCACATATTTAGAAACTGAAATTTGAAAAAAAAAAAAAGTTCGTTGGCAAAAAAATCCAAGTCTGACAATAACAATGATAGGAAGGCAAATAGGAAAATGTACTGTCCTATATTACTGGTAGAGGTGAAAAGTATTGTAGACATTTTATTAAAAAATCAGCAATACCTAATAAATTTAGAAGTATAACCTGATTCAGCTACTTCAAATCTATATGTAAAATCTTTAACTTGCTGATAAAATGACATGTAGAAAGATGTTCACTAGTATCTGGAAGTGAAGAAAAATTAAATTATGAAAAACAATACGTATGCCACACAATTACAAAAATAGAATACTATTCAGTTAAAAGAATTGATTAAATACATTTTTGTCTATATAACTAGCACAAAATGCAAGCTCTTGAATGAACAAAGCTAGAAGAAGTTGAACATATTTCTGTTGTAACTAGAACAGCAGAACATATGAATTAAGTTACATGGACAAACATTACTTGCCTACAATTCCCATAAATATTGTCCAACTCTCTACTTAGTAACAAAACATCTTAAATGAATTATTGGTTTACTGTTGTTACTTTTTCTCCTTTTTTTCTTAATCTATCCCAAATGGCTTTATTCTCACCTCTGCTGAAATCACTGTCCATGTCAATGACCTTCATCTTGTCAAATGCACTGATCTTGTCCTAGTTCTTGACTGACTTTTCACTAACACAGTAGATGACTGCCTTCTTTCTGAAACAATTACATAACTTGTTTTTCAAGATACCATTTTCTCTCCAAAAGGTCAATTTTTCTTTCTAATTTTACCTCTTCTTGAATTGGAAATTGTAGATTTCTCTCAGAAGGTTTTTCCACATGGTCATCTGTGCTTTTATCTATATTTATTCCAGGTGATTTTTTTCCAATCCTATTACGTAAGACATACAGCCTAAATCGACCCTAAGTATTTAACTACAAGACAAAATTCTCCTCCTAAAATCCCCTTAGGTTAAGTCATTCTTTATTACATCTGCTTCTGCCTATTGCAGGGTACTATAATTTCTCACTGGGAAATTGGAACAGTCTTCTAAAATGTTTGAAATTAGTTTCTCAGCAGAGAGGGGGATAAAATATTGACTTAATGGCTGAAAATTGTTTAAAAATGAGGATTATTACAAATCCACAGAAAGAAAAATTGAAAGAAATATTAAACAGAACCTCTCCGTGATATAGATTAAGTGGTAAATTCTTTAAAACAGGTAGAAAATTACAAATGGAGGGGCAAAAGTAAGAATGACAGCAGACTTTTCAGAAAATATTTAAGGGAAAGGACAATTATTAATTTTTTTGAATTACTGAAAAAGTACAATCTATAATTTTTTTATACTAAGTGAGCCTAGAACTCAAATGAAATGATTGTTTTAGAGAAATGCTGAGTGTATAGATCTGAACTATATGAAATGTTAATCTCTTCCAGGAGAAAGAAAAAATACCAAATATAATTGGATTTTCAGTATCCACAAAAGAGAACACCAGGAAGCATAAATATGTAAGTAAACAATGATGACATTTTTATTTTAAAATCTTATTATGGTAAAATATACATAACACAAAATGGCCCACTGTCAGTGTTTTAAACTATTTTGTGTCATTAAGTACATCCACATAGTTGTGCATTCATCAAACCATCACTACCACCCATCCATAAAACTTGATCTCGCAATCTGAAACTCTACCCATTGAAAAATGAACTCAAATCTTTGCCTTACAAATATTGTGTTTTCACTTTCATTTGTCTCCATGTTTTTGTTTTTGTTTTTGTTGTTATTGTTGTTTTTTAATTTGCTTCAGTGATGCCTTGGTTTAATATCATGTTGCTTAGCATCCACATGTTTTGTTTTCCAGTTTTTCTTATGCTACATTCCTTGTTTGATATCATTGTAATTGGAAAAGACCCATGATAGGGTTTCAGTCCTCTTAATTTCATTGAGACTTGTTTTGGGGCCTAATGCATGATCTATTTAGGAGAATGTTGCATCCTTTTTTCCCTTCCCCCTGGGTACTGCAGAACTTTCAGTAGACTTCCATCAAAGCCCCTACAACCAAGACCCCTGACCTAACTCCATCATGGCTTTTGGCTGCATAATACTGTATCTGTAGGATGGTCCCAGCCCTCCTCCCTCTCCCCTACCCTGCATCCCCAACAAAATGTCCCCCCGTGAAAGCTCTACATTGCCAGGAAACTTTGCTATTTGTTCTAGTCAACACCTCATGATTTTCCCTGACTTTATTTTCTTTGAGCTATCAGTGAAAAAGGCTTACAATTTTCAATAGGTAGGCATCCTTTGCCACTCAGAGGCTCGGTCATGACGACCTGAGAACCATTCCTTTGAAATGAAATCTTTGGGAGACCAAAACATTATCCTTCTTGTCCAGGTAGCAGAGCTGGCCTAATCATATTGATATTGACTGACTCTTTGCACTTGTTCACTTCTATGTCACTATTGAACCCCCTGTACTACCACCTCCCTCTTCCTCTTCCACATCACCTCTGCACAAACTGGAATGGAACTCAGCTCTTTTCCTTAATTTCAGGAGTTGTTGAGCAAAATCTCTTTATACCACATTAACAATGGCTGGCTGTGTTTATCCTTGACACCCCAACTGTTGGAAGCCACTGTTGGGTTTTCTATCTCTTTGAATTTATACTGGGTACCTCCATAAGTATGATTATTCAACATTTGTACTTTTGTTACTGGCTTATAACCATTAGCATAAGGTCTTCAAGTTTCAGCTATGTCCTAGCATGCAGAGAATTTCCCTTTTTAAGTCACAGTAATACTAATTATGTGTATATATCATATTCTTTATCCATTTCTTATCCCCTACCTGTCATTGGATATCTGTTTTGCTTCCACTTTTTTGCTGTTGTGAATAATACTATTACAAACAAGGATGTATGAACAAAAATGAAAATGTCTGCTTTCTGGTTTTCTGAGAGCATATACTCAGAAGTTGAGTTTCTGGGTCATATGGTATCTCTATTAGTTTTGTGAGCAATTGCCATATTTTTCTCAATGGCTTCATCATTGTACATTCCCAACAATAGTACACAAGGGTTATAATTTTTCCATGTTCTTGACAATATTTGTGTACTCTCTCTTTTTTGTAGTATCATAGTAGATGTGAGTTGATATCTCAGTGTGGATTTGACTTGCATTACCCTAGTTAATGATATTGAACATCTTTTCATGTATTGGCCATTTGTATATCAACTTAGGAGAAATGCTTAACTGATTGGTTTGCCCATTTTTTAATCAGATCGTTTCATTTTTGTTTGAGTTACAGGGAATTAATATCAAGAATATATAAACTACCAGACAAGTGATTTGTAAATATTCTCTTCCATTACATAGGTTACCTTTTCAATATGTTACTAGTGTGCTTTGCACAAAAAATCTGTAATGTTCAATTTATATATTTTTGTTGACTATGCTTTTGGTTCTACCTAAGAAATTAGTAAAAAAATCTACTGTCTTGAAGCTTTTCTCCCATGTTTTCTTCTAAAGAGTTCTATGGTATTAGCTTTTAAATCAAGATCTTCACTCCATTTTGAGGTAATGTTTGTATATGCTAAAAGGTAAGAGTCCAACTTAATTATTAGTATTTTTTTTCATGTGGATATCCAGTTTTCCCATCATTTGTTGAACGATGAACCTTGTCAAATCAGTTGACTATATATGTGGGGTTTTATTTTGGGGCTCTCTATTCTACTTCTCTACGTGTCTTTTTATGGCATACCACACTGCTTCAATTATCATAGCTGTTTGCGCTTTTTTTTTTTTGTCGTTTTTAAACTGTACCTTTGTAGCAAGTTTTGCCATCAGGAAATGTGAAACCATCAATTTTGGTTAATTTACAAGATTGTCACTACTCAGGGTCCCTTAAGATTCCATGTGGATTTTTGGATAGATGATTCTGTTTGTCAAAAGCCCTTAGGATTTTGATAGAGTTTGCACTGAATCCATGGGCCACTTTGGGTAGTATTAACATCTCAGCAATATTCCTGCAATCCATGAATGTAAGACACTTTTCTATTTGTGTAAGGCTTGATTTCTTTCGACAAGGTTTTGGTATCTCAGCATGCAAGTCTTTCTTGTCTCCTGGCTTGAGTTATGCCTAAGTATTCTTTTTGATACTGTAAATGGAATGATGTATTCTATTTCCTTTTCTGATTATTAATATATAGAAATAGCACTTTTTAATTTTTTATTTCTTTATTTCTTTATCCAGCACTTGACTGAATTCTAAAGGGGACTTTTCTTGCATGAGTAATATTTACAGATGACATGAACTTACATGTAAAAAGCTGTGAACAGGTAGTTTTATTTGAATGCCATTGTTTTTCATTCTCTCGTTCATTTGTTCATTCATTTTTTTTTTTTCTTAAGTACTTTGACTAGAACATCTAGTGCTATGGTGATAGAAGTAGCAGAAAAGGTGCTCATCTTGTTCTATATTAAAATGGTTTAGCATGTGAACATTATAATTAGCAATTACAGGTTTTATAGCTTATGTAAATACAAAACATAACAGGAATGTAATGACAAGGAGGGGTAGAACTACGTAGGAGTAGAACTACATAGTTGTAAGGCTGTTGCAGTGTATACGAAAGGTATATAATTGAAGACACACTTTACCTACTTTAAAATGTTTATTGTAAACCTATAGCAAACAAAATGAAGAAGAATAAATTTTAAATTTTTATCTACGAGGTTTTATCTACAAAAGGTAGAAAGAACAGTGGTAACAAATTAAGAAACAGAGGTGACATTTTTAATGATAGCTATATCAATTATATTAAACTTGAAGGGCCTAATACTCCAACTAAAAGATTGTCAGATTAGATAAAAGAGAATCAATTATATCCTCTCTCCCACATACTCATTGTATAAGCAAAAACATTTGACAGGTTAAAAATGAAAACTAAAATACTATAATAAGTTATTATATTAAGTAATAATTAACTAGATTAAGATTACATAGACTTCAAGAGAAATACTACAAAGGATAAGCAGGATCATTTCATAAAATTGTCAATTACAAAGAAGACACAAAAAAACCTTAACTGTATATGCAGTTAAGTCTGAGGAGAAAATCTAATAGAATTATGAAGAACCAGGTATGCCTGGGTGGCTCAGTGGTTTAGCGTCTGCCTTTGGCTCAGGTCATGATCCTGGGATCCTGGGATCAAGTCCCACATCAGGCTCCCCACAGGGAGTCTGTTTCTCCCTCTATGTTTCTGCCTCTCTCTCTGTGTGTCCCTCATAAATAAATAAATCTTAAAAAAAAAAAAAAAAGAATTATAAAGAACCAGACAATTCAGTCACAAGTAAGGAATTCAGCACTTTGCAATTCATACAGAGACAGTAACTCCCAAAATATGGGGGGAAGGGGGGGAATCTTAAAGTAACTCCACCTATATAAGGCTTGTAGAATAATCTGCCAAATAGCAGAAAACAATTTTTTCAAAGTCCATAGAATGGACATTCACCAAACTAGCTCATATAACTTGAAACTAATGTAACATTGTTGTCATCTACATTTGAATAAAATAGAAAGTAAGAATGTGTTCTGAGCTATACCGTAGCTCAGTTGTAAAAGTAATAAAAATTGTAAAAGTAATAAAAAATGAGTGTATTCCCTGAACATCTTCAAAATACACTAGAAATCAAGAATACAAAGATAATCATAAAAGCACCAAAGTGAGGGAAATAACATAGGATACTCTTAAAAGAGTCATTGGTCATAAAAACTTAAAAGGACTTTTAAAAATGTCTTAAACTAAATAAGATACACGTGGCAACTTCTGGGATGCAGGTAAAGTGGTGCTTACAGGGATATTTATAGCATTAGATTATATTAAAACAGAAGAAAGAGTGAACCAGTGGTGTCAATTTGAACCATAAGAAATTAAAGCATGCAGAATGGACTAGACACTAGATGAACAGAAGGAAGGAAATAGTAAAGATCAAAATGCGAAACAAAAACTAAATGATTAATGAAACTGACCCTTTGAGAAGATCAATAGTCAAAATTACTAATAACATCAGAGTTGCTATTGATACTTAAAACAAAAGTCAGCAAACTAAGCAGCATTTGGCCTAATCCGGCCTGCAGCTTGTTCTCTAAAGCTTACTGGAGCACGGCCGTACCCATTTATTTTCGTGTTGCCTGTCACTGCCTCGCCGCTGCCCGGTGGAGTGTGGGGACGACCTGCCTGGGTGCCTCTGGGACTTCTCATCAGGGGGCCCAGACCGCCTCTACTGCCTTGAGGCCTACAGTGCCAAGAACAAAAGTTTCGAAGATCCTCCAAACCATGCCCATAGCCCTGGAAATAAAGGGAAAGGCAAGGGTCGAGGGAAGGGCGAGGCAAAGTCTCAAACGTGCGAACCAAGTGAACCAGAGACAGAAATTAAACTTCCGAAGCTTCGGACCTCGGATGCCTTTTCTGGCTGCGGGGGGTGGTGGGGAGGGTCCACCGAGCAGGCCTCCCAGAAACACTGTGGGCCATCGAGATGTGGGACCCTGCGGCCAACAACCCTGGATCCACGGTTCACGGAGGACTGCCACGCGCTGCCCAAGCTTGCCATGGCTGGGCGGCGACCAACCCCCCCCATGTCCTCGGAGGGGAGCTGTGGCGATGCTGTGCGGTGGGCCGCCCTGCCAGGGGTTGGTGGCATCAACCGCGTCACCTCTCCCACCTGCTCCAAGCTCAAGAACACCCTGGTGGTTTCCCTTCTCAGCTACTGTGACTACTACCGGCCCCGCTGCTTCCTCTTGGAGAACGTCCGGAATTCGGTTTCCTTCCAGCGCTCCACGGTCCTGAGGCTCAGTGTCCCTGCCTCATCCACGTGGCTGACAGTGGACCCCGGGCGTGTCGCAGGCCAGTCGGTGTGGCCCGGTCCAGACTCGGAGGCGGGCCATCATCCTGGCCGCTGCACCCGGGAGGAGCCTCCCCTGGCCCCAGAGCCGCTGCGCGTGTTCGCGGCCCGGGCCTGCCAGCTGAGCGTCGTGGTGGACAGGAGGTTTGTCAGTAACGTCACCGGGTTCAGCTCGGGCCCGTTCCGAACCATCACAGTGGTCCCCACAGCGGGACACCGTGTCTGACCGTGACCTGATTACGTGTCCCATAATCTGGCTTTTGCTACCTGTTCTTCCATCTAAACCTTTTTATTTATGCCACTGGATTCGTTTACCCGACATCTACTTTAGGCTCCCCTGGAACTCTTTCCTCGGTGATGACCCGGCACAGATCTTTCTTGGTCTTCTTTATCAACACTAGTGCCTTTTGATTACATCAACATTTCTTATTTGCAAACACATTTGTTCCAGGAAAAACACTTGGGATTCCTGGATAATAATTTCCGAATGTCTTTAATCCAAAGAAAAAGACTTAAAGCTTATTTCCCTTTCTTATACACACCTGAATAAAAAGGATGTGCGTGTCTTAAGGATAAATCACTTAATTGTTCATTGTTCTATTTATGTATAAGAATGCTTTATAAAGCACATATCTTGTTTTAAATGATGCACAAACTGAAGGCATTAATAAAATTTAAGAGTAATGTAATGAGCTTTAGAATTTAAAAAAAAAAACAAGTGGAGCTTCGGGACTCGGGATCCTGTACGACGGGGAGCCTCAGTCCTGGTTGCAGAGGCAGCTCCGGGGCCCCAGTACCAGCCCGTCGTCAGGGATCACATCCGTAAGGCCCCGAGTGCCTTGGTGGCCACCCGCAGGCGGCACATCCCTCCGGCCCCAGGCTCAGACTGGCGTGACCTGCCGAACACTGAGGCGCGGCTCCCCGAGGGCACCACGGCCCGGAGGCTGCGGGACACGTACCACGACCGGAGAAACGGCTGCAGCAGCACTGGGGCCGCCCGCGGGCCTGCTCCTGCGTGGAAGGGGGCAAAGCCTGGGACTCGGCGGCCAGACGGTTCAACACCCTCAGCCCCTGGCGCTTGCCCCACACCGGGAACAGGCACAGGAGTGGGATGGCTTCTTCAGCGCCACCGTCCCCAACCCTGACCCGCGTTCTCCACCCTGAGCAGCACCGCGTCTGAGCGAGCGGGAGTGCGCCCCTTCCCAGGGCTTCCCGGATGCCTACGGGCCGTTTGGCAACATCCCAGAGAAGCACCGACAGGTGGGGAATGCCGTGCCACCGCCCCTGCAGGGCCAGTCTCTGCATGGGAAAGAATATGCGGCGAAAGGGCCCCTTTTGTCCTGTGCGGTCTAATGTGGTCCTGGGGGGAGCAGCTGAAGGAGCCTGTGGTCACCAACGAGGACGTGGACACACTGGGTGGCAGCCGTGCAGATGCCGCAGAAGCGCTGCTTCTATTAGACAAGGGCCAACCCAGACCATCCTGTGCGTGCTGCCCTGCGCAGCGAGCCTGCAGGCGGTGCCCGCGGACGTGCAGGAGGCCGTCCCCGCCCGCGCCACCAAAGCCTTCACCAAGGTTGGAGAGAGGGTTAGAGAACCTCTCAGTCTCTCAGGAGGACACAATTCCTACTATTTTCTTCAGATGTGGATGATGACCCAAAAGGCAGAGACATAACTTAAGAAATTAACAGATTTGGGAAATACATTCAGGGAGCAGAAAACTCTACAGGCCAGAAAACACACTCAAGTCTACCCCAGCAAGTTACCATGCGGACATAAACCTGCTTTACTGGAGTGCCGAGGAGGTGGTGGTGGACTTCGAGGCCGTGCAGGGCCTTTGCCCTGCAATAGCAGAGTTGAGTAGTTGTAAGAGAATTAGGGTGCACAAAGCGTAAAATTATCTGGCACTCTATAGAAAGCTTGCTAATCCGTGTGCTTAAGTAGCAAGAAACATTATATACAAATTTGTGGCGACTTTACTAAAAACTTAGGTGAACTAGCCAAATTTCCAGAAAGCCATTAAACTAGTTTATCTCACTATAAGATGAAGTTACCTGATGATACTGCATTTTATGGAGATTTATTATTATTATTATTATTATTATTATTATTATCATTCATGAAAGACACAGAGAGAGGCAGAGACACAGGCAGAGGGAGAAGCAGGATCCTCACAGGGAGCCCAATGTGCGACTCAATCCTAGGACCCCAGGATCACGTCCTGAGCCGAAGGCAGACACTCAACCACTGAGCCACCCAGGCATCTAGAAAATTTTGTATGGATTTTTATTATTTATTTATCACAGACCTATTCACAAGAGAACTTCTGAGTAGTTCAGCTCCATAATATAAGGAATATTATCAACTCCATAAACATACACAGGCACACACACAATATAGTAGAACTCATTCTAATTTCTTTTTGGAGGTCAGCATTAGCCTGATACTGAAACAAGAGTTACGACTGTACAACAAAGGAAGACTACAGACCAATGCCTCTTGAGCAAAAAATCTTGAACGTTTTAGCAAATCTGATCCTGCAATGGAAAGAAAAGACAAATTGGGGTTTATCCCAGGAATGCGAATTTGGCCTATTTGAAAATCAGTGTTACTCACCTTAGTAAATGCAGAGGTAATAGGTATCAAAACTCAATCATCCTTGATAAATTCTCAGTATAGCATTAGAAGGAAAAATCTTCAACATGGTATAAAGGACTTACATGGAAAAACCTAAGTTTGCATTGTACTTCATAGTGAAAAACTAAATGCCCTCCCTGTAAGAACAAGGCAAAGATTTTCCTTTTGTTCCTTATATTTGCATTGTCCCAAAGGCCCCAGCTGTTGTAATAGAGGCAACACAAAGAAAAATGCATTGACATCAGAAAGAAATTAAAATGTATCCATTTGCAAGTGACATGATCTCCTGAGTACAAAATGCTGCCATTACACACACACACACACACACACACACAGAAATGTTGATAGTGAAAGTAAAAAGTCTGTAGGATAAAAGGTCAGTATGGAAATCTCAGTGGTATCAGCAAACCACTGGAAACTAAAATAAAAAAAAAAGCCATTTATCACCAAATGACAAAGTGCTTAGGGGTACGTTTAAGAGAATATGCTCAAGACTTGTACAACAAAATATTGCTGAAAAAGTAAGGTATATATAGATGGAGAGATACCCATATTCATGGCTTGAAAGACAATATCCTGAACATTTTAATTCTCCCTGAATTGATCCCCAGTTTCAGTAAAATCTATATCCATAGCCCAGCAATATTTTTTGAAGACATTGACAAACTGATTCTAAAATGAAGTAATAAAAATTCTCAAAAATAACCAAAAGAATTTAGAAATATGTTGGAAGATCCACAATACTCAATTTCAAGATTCACTATAAATGTACAGCAATTTCAGCAGTTGTGCATTTGTTGAAGGATAGGCACAAACAGATCTATTTTTAGTTTTCTGTCTTCCTTGTGAAAGCTTGATCTGCTAAACACCTAAATCAGGTTAAAGATCTAATACTTCTGAACTGCCAGTACAGGGAATATAATTCTTTACTTGGAGGTATCCTCGACAAGATATCTGCTCTAAAGTAGAGATAGCTTTGTGGAGATTTTTTTCCCGGATAGTGCCCTCTCTCTCAGCGTTTTCACTTGCTTGCTTCACCAACTCCTACACTGTACCTATTCTAGAATCACACACATGCTGTATCACTGAGAACTTGCCAGACCTGCCCTTCTTGATTTCAGTCATTATCCTGTAACTGCTCCTGGCCTAATTGAATTGTTTTCTATACCACATTTTTTTCTGGAAAGATTTAGGTTTATGATCAGATTTTTCATAGTTTTCCTGTGTGGGGAATCTGGTTTGGTACCTCTGGCAGTGGGAGCTCATAAGTAGCGATCTTCTTGACATGGACACTGTGTAGTAAAAGTGGTAGAGATTAATCCTCATTAGAATTAAGGAGTGGGAATCCATCTCCTTTCATTTGTGGTGCTGAACGTATTTCAAAGAGAGAATAGCTTCCACTTTCTCAGGAAAATGCTTTCAGATCAACCAACAGATGATGAGAGATCAATTTATCACCAATTGATAAGATGATTTATCTTGGCAATTGGAAAGAAAAGCCTAAGACATCCCAGGGTCTCTTCTGGCATATTCAGAGAACTTAATTTTTTTTTCTACTTTTACACAATTGCTTATACCCAGATCTTACAACATACATATATATTATCGACCTTACAAATTAAATATTATTGAATTGAATAAAACAGGGACTCTATGTAACACATTTATGATCATCAATAGCTATAATAATCACACTTTATTTATGTATTATACATTGCAAATTTAAATAGGCAACAATAGTCACTTGAAATTGCCATATTCAACTTTAAGGAAATTTAATAGCTTAAAGTGTCTATGAATAATCATCAAAAGAAATATAAAAAATAGGGATCCCTGGGTGCTCAGCAGTTTGGCACCTGCCTTTGGCCCAGGGCATGATCCTGGAGTCCCAGGATCGAGTCTCCTGTCAGGCTCCCTGCATGGAGCCTGCTTCTCCCTCTGCCTGTGTCTCTTATGAATAAATGAATAAAATTAAAAAAAATAAATATAAAAAATAAATATCTCTTTCTAGCAACATGGTAGACCAGCTATCTACAAGCTCGGCTTCCACATCCTAATACAAACATCCAGAAATGTTCTATAAAAGAGCTCCCAGTATGAAACTAGAAACCAGAGCTGTCAGCTGAAGCTATAGATGCAGGGGAGCCTCTGCCAATCTTAGTAATCAAAAGGCTTGCATTTTAATTCCACATCTTGGAATTCCATATTCCATTCGTATATGGAATGAAAGATGAGGCTTGAATTCTAAACAAAGCATTAAGTTGGGAATGAGCTTTTTGCACATCATTAAGGTCATTTAAAGCAATGATTTCTCACTCTCCATTCCACAGCATAATAAAAACATACAAACTCACACTGGTATCAACAGATGTGGATGTTGGTACTGGCCTGTAACCCATTCCACATGATGGCACACTGACTGGGAACCTTAGTCTTACTGTACCACTTACTGAAGGATGAACTAAGAAAAATTGACTAATAGGAAGGTTATTCTGATTTACCTTTGCTGGAGGTTCGGGGAGAGAAACTCACTTGAGAGTTTATAACCAAAGACTATCTTCAGAGATTTAGGGCTCAAATTTATAAAAATGTATCCTTAGAAGTTAGCACAGTGGGGCATTTGGTAGATGGAAGCACTCATTCTCCAAAAGGACATGCTCTCAACCCAAAATCTTCAAGGATTTTCCAAGATTAATCACCTCCAAATATGTTGACTGTAAATGCTATTGTAGCATGCAATACCATTTACATAAAGTTGAGAGTTTTAGAAACAATGCTATTTAATGTTCAATAAATATCTTCTAAAAGTATAATAGTTGTGCATGGACATTGCATAAAACAAACTGAGGATAATGTTTTATTGCAGGCAGAAATTTAATGTGATCTGGAAATTAGAGGTACACAGGAGGTGTTTGAGCCATATTGGTAATATTTAATTTCTTGGTTGTGTTGATAGTTATCCTGTATTTTTTCACTTTTATGTGCATTAAGTAACATTACAAAAATATTAGGCAATTTCACAATGAGTGTTTCTTTCTCTTTATATGGAAATCAAAGATAACCTATCATACTGAAACCTAAATATTGCTAAGAGCCTTCAGGATCCAAGACAGGATCTAGAAATTGAGTTCTCAAGAGCTTAAGAGGGTGGAATTTGTACAGTGAGGCATTAAATGGAATCACTGGTCATAAAACCAGTGCAAGAGACGGTCAGGATTTCTTTGAAAAACTGTAGTGAAAACTATGAATACTCCAAAGTTAGGTAGACAGCAACTGAGAGAAGCAAAAGAATGGGTAAAAGACACATTTTACTTGTATTAAAAAAAAAAAAAAAAAAGTCGGGAGTTAGGAGGTTAGTAGCAAAATAAGAATAAGGGCAAAGCAAGGGGAAAAACACAATCAAAATGGCACCGTCAGTACGCAGCCCCCAAAATGATAGGGTTTGTCTTTTAGAAGGCTGTCTTGAACATCATGATGGAGAAACTAACTGGGTGTACTTGGCCAACGTGAAAAACCCTTCATTGTTACAAATTATTAGGTTCTGGAAGTTAAAACTGAGGGGACACTGGATGTCTAGTATGTAGTATGTGTTCTTAGAAATCTGAAAGGAAACTTTCTCAATGTAGACAAAAGCCATAAAAGGTGGGAAAGATGCCATCCAAAGAAATAGCCACTTACCATGTCAAGTATAGCTTCAGACAACAAAATTCCTCTGCTGATTTAAGCAGAAAAGACACTTGCTGCAAAACTGTTAGGTAGTTCACAGTTTTGCTAAAAAGCTGTAGAAATATAGGAGGCTTGACAGCAGCCAAAATTAACTATAACCAGGGAGCTTTGGGCCAATTCATTACTTCTGATGTAGTCCACTTGATGCCATAGCATCTTTGGAGCCAGTGCGCTCCACAAACTTTGAAATTTCCCTTACTCTGCCATGAGCAGAAGATTTCTGAATAAATTATGTCAGACCAAGTTGATAATCATTCACCATTTAAAATAGAATTTGTTCCTTACTTGAAACTCATGGATCTTTACTGGAACAGTTAATAAGTATTGCTTTTCCAGTCTTGTTCTACATGACCTGAAAAATAAAGTCCGAGCTGAATCTGAATGCACTATTTGGAAACTTCACAAATTTTGCTAGTCAAGATAATTGTGTTAATGTCAGAAGCCCAGATCATATTGACTTGGCTTTAGGCGTAGCTAAATCTAGAGGTCTCAAATCTCATCAGGTTTTTTTTTTTTTTTTTTTTCCCCTTCATCTTGAGACAGTTTTATTTGTGTTTTAGATTTTTTCTCCTGCTGTAGATAGAGTACATCTTAACAGATGGGCAGTTAAGGACTATGGTTTTTGCAGCTGGGATTTATATTAACTTCTTTACCCCAGTGGGGATAAAAATATAAACCCTCTTAACAAAAAATTGTAGCAAGGGTCAATGGTCCTGACACATCTTGGTGACGACTGGCCCTTTTTGAGCCAGAACAAAAACAAGGAAGCGAGGTAAGAGGATATAGTAATTCTATTAAGCTTGAACCACGTTCAATGCCTGATGCCAAAGAGTTGAGTCAATTCAACCAAACTATGTTAGATCATCAGAAGAGAAGCAGAAATAAACTACATGTTAAAGGAGACCAATGTATTCCTATGAAAGCAGCAAATATAATGGATTCTTCTGGTCCACTAGGAACAGAAACTGTCTAATGGTAAACCATCATCTCTCATTTCATGCACTAATCTGGTGAGTAGTTTGTGTAGAGAGTTATTTTCTGATGAGATCTTTAGGGTCATTGGATTCTTCCTTTCTCTGCCTTTGGTCTTTTACTAGATTCTTTAACTTCTTCCAAAACATGAATAAATTTCAAATGATAAACATAAGCAATATTGGGTTTGGATTAAGGGATAGTATTTTGATTTTTCTATAGCTATTATCAGTATAGTTCTGTACGGTAAGCTTGATTAATTTGAACTTCAAACATCTTATTTTAAAATTTGCATGTAAGATGCAATCTATCTTCTAGTTCTCTTGGACCAAAGTAGATAACTTTCCTTCTCTTGTTTTTCAAAACCCCTTAATTTGAAATCTCTATCTATACATTGACAGAGCTCATGAGTTCAGTGAAAGTTTTGTAATGTACTTATGTTTTATTTTCAAATGATTAGAAAAATCATTATGAATATTCTCAGTAGCTTTTCCTTTGCTCCAGATTATATTACATCACCATCATATCTTCTTTGTGGTCATTTGATAAATATTTTTGAGTGTTTCCAAAGATAGTTTTACTTTGAATTTGAATAATCCTCTTCAAATGTATAGACTTGTTTACATCTGGTTTTTCAGTATCTGATAAAAATGAGAAAATAGTATTCATATGGATTTCCCCATAGTATCACTAGAGAGAAGACTGACTATTATAACTTGGATTTCTTCCTACTGTTCACCTTTAATACAGCCATATTTGAATAAGTTTCCTAGACAATAGCCTATGAGTTTTATAGGTACTTACGAGGTATAATTGATATGCGATAAGTTGCATATACTTAAAGCATATGTGGTAAGATTTGACATAGGTACACACTGATAAAATCAAAACAATTAAGAGAGGAAGTGAACCCACAGTCCTCCAAAATTTCTCATGCTGCTTCATAATACCTTTCTTCTCCCCATCTCTAGGCAACCAATGAACTGTTTCTGTCATTTGCTACATTTTATAAAAACCTATATAAATAGATTCATGCTGTGTGTCTTCTTTTACCATATTCATGCATGTTCTTATGTATATCAACTGTTTATTTTCTATTGCTCAGTAGACATTCATGTAAATATATGGAAAAATTTGTTGATCTAATCACAGAATGAAAATTTGTGTGGTTTTCAGCGTTTATTAGTAATAATTCTGTAGGAGTGCCTGGGTCGCCCTGTTGGTCATGTCTGACTGTTGATTTCACCTCAGGTCATGATCTCAGGTCATGGGATTGAGCACCATGAGTTCTGGGCTCAGCACGGTGTCTGTGCTTGTCCCTCTCCCACTGCTTCCTCACTCGCTCTCTTTCAAGTAAATAAAATCTTAAAAAAAAAAAGAAGAAACTTGTAATCACCACTTGGTCCTTGGTGTATTAATTTTTGTATGGTTATATGTTCTTTCCTCTTGAGTAAATACCTGGGAGTGGAACAGCTGGCTTATGTGGTAGGTGCATGTTAAATTTGTAAGAAGCTATTAAAGGGGCACCTCAGTGGCTCAGTCGGTTAAGCAGCTAAATCTTGATTTTGGCTCCAGTCCTGATCTTGGTCATGGGATCAAGCCATGCATTGAGCCCTGTGTCAGGCTCTGTGCTCAGCAGGGAGTCTGCTTAAGATTTTCTCTCTCTCTCTTCCTCTGCCCCTCCCCCTGCTCACACTCTTTCTCTCTCAATAAATGAAATCTTCTTTTTTTAAGTGCTCTTAAATTGTTACACCAAGTGGTTGTAACATTTTACAACGCCAACACCCGTGTATGAGGGTTCTAGTCTTTCCACATCCTTACCAACACTTGCTATTGTCAGTTGTTTTTTTTTTTTGTTTTGTTTGGTTTGGTTTTGTTTTGTTTTAATTTTAGGCAATTTAGAAGGTGTGGTGTAGTATATTATTGTCAATTTAACTTATATTTGCTTAACGACTACTAATGTTGAATATCTTTTCATGTACTTTTTGCCATCTGTGTATATTCTCTGGTGAAGTATCTGTTCAAATAACGTGCGCTTTTACTTTAGGTTGTTGTGTTATTCTTGATGTGTTAGCATTCTTTATGTAGTTTGGATACAATTCTTTTATTAGACATGTAACTTGGAAATTTTTTTCTCCTAGATGGTGGTTTGCTTTTTCATTTTATTTAACTCTATGTTATAAAAGTTAAAAGAATTAAACTTTTTTATGAAACTTATATTACCAATTTATTCCTTTCATAGATTATTGTATTGTTGTATCTAAGAAATCTTTGCAAACTGAATTTCAGAGATTTTTTTTTTCCTTCTATGCATCCAGAGATCTTTTTTTTTTTTTTTTTTTTTCAGAGATCTTTTAGTTCTAGATTTTACACTTGAGTATAGGATCCATTTTAATTTTTATGTCTTGTGCAAGTAGGGAGCAGAGTTTATTCTTCTGCATATGAATATATAAATTTTATAGCAATATTTGTGAAAAACATTGCATTTGAGTCTTTGTAAAAAATCACTCGTGTATATGCATGGGTCTGTTTTTGGAATTCCTATCTTGTTTCACTGGATACACTTATCTATGTTGATGCCAGTAAGCTACTTCTACATTACTGTAACGTTTCAGATTTCGTAGTCTGAATAGTGTTTTACAGTTTAGTTTTTTTTTAAGAATTGTTTTAGCTAATTCTAAATCTTTTAGCATTTTCATATGAATTATAGAATTACTTTGTCAATTTATACAAAAATCCTGTGGGGATTTTTATTTAGATTGCATTGCATCTATAGATTAGTTTTGGGAGAGTTGACATCCTAACAACATTGAGTTATCCGACTAAAAAAAAAAATTGTATATCTCTGTTTTTATTTCGGTATTTTAAATTTATCTCAACAATGTTTTATAGTTTTTTGATGTAGAAGTCATATACCTTTTGTCAGATTAATCCCAAGAATCTCATAATTTGGATGCTACTGTTTCTAAAATTTCAATTTTCAATTGTTCATTGCTAGTATATGGAAATAGTTTTTTTTCTTATCCTTCAAATTTATTAATCCACTTAATACTTGCAGTAGCTTTTTATAGATGGCACCAGATTTTCTACATAGTCACACATGTACATTAAACATATAAATAAAGATAGTTTTACTTCCTTTTCAATTTCTTTATGTTTCAGTGACTTAATGCACTACCTAAAATGCTCAGTTCAAAGTTAGGCATAGTACTAGAAATTCTTTCTCTTGATCTTAGGAAGTGAGCATAGCTTCTCACCATTAATTATAATGTTATAGATTTATTATAGCTTTCCTTTGTCATGTGGAATAAGTTCCCTTTTATTCCTACTTTGAAGTTTTTATCAGGAATGGGTATTGGATCTTTTCAAAGTCTTTGCTGAGTTTAAGATTATCATGTTGGGTTTTTTTTCAAGTTTGTAAATAGTATTGATTTAGCTTTAAACATAAAACCAAACTAGTGTTCCTGGTCATAATTGTGTGTGTGTGTATGCACGTGTGTGTGTGTTTGGAAAGAGCATGAGAGTGCAGGGGAGTGACAAGGAGGAGTAGAGGGAGAGAGAGAATCTTAAGCAGGCTCCAAGCCCAGTGCAGAGCCTGATGTGGGGCTTGATCTCACGACCCTGAGATTATGACCTCAGCTGAAATCAAGATTTGAAAAAAAAAAAAAAAAAAAAAGAAATCAAGAGTTGGGGGCTTACCGGACTGAGTCACCACCCAGGTGTCCCCATGATGGATATTTTTAAAAACATTTAATTTTTTTTTAATTTGATATATATATATATATATATATATATATATATATATATATATTTTTTTTTTTTTTTTTAAAGAATTTTTACTTCTGTATTCAGGAGGAGTATTGGTGAATAGGTTCCTTTATAATATCTAGTTTTGGACCTATAAAACATATTGGGAGGCATTAATTCCATATTTTTCCACTTAGGTTTTATAGAATCACCATTTGAAATCTTATTATCGGCCCATAAGATTTTTCCTTGAGGAAAAGGTTTTTTAAATTACAAACTCATATTCTGTAACACAGCTCTTCAAGTTTTTTGTTTTTGAAGGAATTTGTCAGTGTCGAGTCATTGGAGTTGAATATATTGGCACACAATTTTTCATAATATTCTCTTTGTTCTCAATTTTTGTAGAACATGATCTGTAGTTACATTTTCCTTACTCTTGGTAGTTGAATCTAATCTTTCCTTTGTTCCTGGCCAGTTTGACTAGAGTTATAACAGATGATTTCTCTAAGAGCCAGTTTGGAACACATGGCTTTTGTTCTATATTTGTAAAAATGTATCTGCTCTGATCATTAATATTTCCTTTTCTCTATTTATTTTGAGTTTGATTTGCTATTTTTCTAGTTGCTTAAAATGAAACTTGAGGTGATGAATTTGGACTTTTTTCTAATATAATTTCATTTTTGGAGTTTCTTCCTATGTATAGCTTCAATGGCACTCCATTTATTGTTACATTTTGTGCTTTCATTTACATTCAGTTCAAAATACTAACTTCGATTTTGCTTTGCCCAAGTATTAGTACTGTTATTTAATTTCTATTTACTTAAGCATTTTCCAGAGCTCTTTAATAATGTGTAATTATTTTGTGGTGAGAGAACATAATTTATATGAATTGAAAACTTTTAATTTATTTATTTTAAATATTTTATTTATTTATTTATTTGCTACAAAGAGAGAGAGAACATGCATAAGCAGGGAGCAGCAGGCAGAAGGAGAGGTAGAAGCGGCTTCTCCACTGAGCAGGGAGCTCCATGGGGGCCTCCAGCCCAGGACCCTGAGATCATGACCTGAGCTGAAGGTAGATGCTTAACTGACTGATCCATGTAGGCACGCTGAATTAAAAACTTTTGAAATTTGAGACTTACATTAAAGTCCAGAATATGGTCTATCTCAATAGATGTTCCATGTGCTTGAAAAGAATGCAGATATTCTGCTGCTGAGTAGATTGCTCTAAAATCATCAATTTGGGCAGGTTAGGTTGAGGTGTTATTGAGATGTTATTGAAGTTTACCGTACAAAGATTTTCTATCTGTCAGTTGTTCAGGGAGTGCTATTAATATTCAACTATAGTTGTGGAAGTATCTGTTTCTCTTTGCAGTTCTATCAGTTTTTTTGTATTGTGTATTTTGAAGATCTGTTATGTACATAAAGTTTAGGATTTTTACATTTGGATGAATTGACTAATTTATGAAAAGACCGACCTTTTGGGTTATATTCTTCTGGAATCTACTTTGCTTATTTATGTAGTTATAGCAGGTTGATTTTGATCAGTTTTGATCAGGTTGATCAGGTTGATTTTGATGAGTTTAGAATGGTTTATCATGTCTGTCCTTTGACTTTTTACCTACTTAGATACTAATACTGAGACTGTTTTTTTTTTTTTTTTCCCAAGCAGGAAAAAGTTATGACATGTCTTTTTATCTAATCTAACAAGCTCTGTCTTTTCATTGTAGTGCTCATCATTTACATGTATTATGATTGACAAGGTTGACCTGGTCTATCTGGCTCCATGTGGCTTTTGTAGTGTGTTGAATTTGAAAATGGTGCCTGTGATCTTCATGTCACCACCCTACTTTCCTCCCAGCCCACACTTTCTGCTTCTTGATCCTCTGCCTCCAACCCCAACCTTTCCCCCACATGCACCTTGATAAATAGCATTTGGGAAATGTGAGAAATAACTCCATGTTTTCTGAATGTTCAGTTGGGAGGGACTTGATATCATTAATTAATAGAGAGTATGAATGGGAATTGAGATAAGAAGATAAGGTCAAGTGCCTTTTGAGAAAGTCAAAAGCAAATACCAAGCCGACAGCATAATAAACGGGCCTCTGCCCACCTCATGCCACTAGTCACAACCCCTAATTGTGACAGCTAAAATGTCTCCAGTCATTGCCAAATGTCCCTTGGAGCAAAAACACTCTACTTGAGAACCATTGGATTAGAGTAATAAAGAGGAAAAAATCCCTTTTAATATTCTTAAAGTATATTGCTTCTATTGTTAAAATGAAGACCCTTCCTGAAGTTTCTCCAAGCAGACAAAACCATGAAGCCACTTAAGTCAAATTTTATCTAGCTGTTTTTCATAAATATAAACAAAACGTAGGTTATTTTCTGCAAGTGCCTCTGATAATCACAGAATGAGTCATCTACCTAAAATGGTTTAATTATTTTTAACCAATCCCTCTGCCATCTGGGAAATCCACTGTTAAGAACCAACCACTGTGAATGGGTAAACGACTTCCTCACTTTTCACTTTATAAGTCCCTCTGTAACTTCATGCTTCTGAGTTTCATGCCAGTTTCAGGTTTGAAGTCTGTTTCAAGTTTGTTCACTAAGTAAAACACTCCTCAAATAAATCTCTTTGCACCTTTATTTACAGTAAGATTTTAAAGTATATATGTTTCTGCAAAATCTTTTAAATTCTTTATTGTCCATAAAGTCTCTTTTCAGAGACTATTCTCTGAATTCTATTCTCCAGTGTATATTTTGTTTCTATTAATGATCTTTAATTTAGTAGAAATTCATACATAATTATCGATACTTGGGACAAAATGACTATACTATTCTTTCCTTATCTGAGCCTCAAATCTGTTCATATTCTTTAAGGATAATGAAAGTGACAGTTATTCCTCAGAATAATTTGGATAGTCATGGAAAATCCCATTTTACATGAGGTACATAAATCGGTTCAAAACATTTTTCTATGTTGCTTTAGTTGAAATGCTCTGATCATTATTAAACATAGAAAGCTCTTCAGAAATACCTGAACCGGGATCCCTGGGTGGCTCAGCGGTTTGGCGCCTGCCTTTGGCCCAGGGCGCGATCCTGGAGACCCAGGATTTAATCCCATGTTGGGCTCCCGGTGCATGGAGCCTGCTTCTCCCTCTGCCTGTGTCTCTGCCTCTCTCTCTCTCTCTCTGTGTGACTGTCATAAATAAATAAAAATTAAAAAAAAAAAAAGAAATACCTGAACCACCTACTATAATTAAAAATGTGGTATATTTCTTAATTTTTAAATGGTGCTAGACAGATTTATAAATGATGATTTCAAATAGGCAATTCCAAATCGATTATGTAATAGAAAACCCTCAATTATAATGTTAATGGTCTAGAAATATATTTATCAATTCATTATAAAATTGGTATTGTAGGAGAGAAAGGTAAAATACATTGTCTTGATTTATAAAACTTAGTAGTAAACTGTTCTTTGGCAGTATAGAGTTTTCTGTTCAAAAATAGCCTAATACCTTGAGATTATTTCAGTGATGTTTTCATATCAGTTTAAATTGTATGTGACATATCATTAATGTAAATATTCCTAACCACTTAAGAAATCTCTCTAGTACTTACATTATTCATCTTTTTCTTTTCCTATGAGGGGTGTGACCAAATATTATAAAATGTCTTTGGTTCTAGGCATTTTTCTATTAACTAAGTTGTCCCGTGAATTGGTATAAAGTTGTTTGTAATAATCTTTTCTTCTTTAAATAATTGCTTGTATCTACTATCTACTTTGTAACAAATCACCCTAAAACTTAGCATCTTAAAATGACCCCCTTATATTCTCAGTTTCTGGAAGTTGGGAATCAGGGCCGGGCTTAGCTTCATCCTCTTAGCATCCATCCTCTTCATCTTCATCTTCATCCTCCTCAGTCATGCTCTTCATCCTCTTTGCCCCTCACATTTAAGGTATCAACCAGGGCAAAGTCCTCTCAAATTTCCACTCAGAAACAACTCACAACGTGTCTCAGTAGTTGTAGGGAGGAGTCAGATCTAGCATCTTTGTTTGCACTGCAGGGCTTTTCTCCAACATGGCAGCTGGTTTCACCCACTTGAGCCAGATATGAAATCAAAAGAGAATCAGCAAGGGAATGTTACAGAGATGTAAATGACACCCATTGTAACTTAATTACATTTGTGACTTTTCAGGAGTGTCATTGTGTTTCGTATCTTCCAAACTGGTCACTAGATCCAGCCACACTCAAGAAGGAGTTCTATAAAAGCGTGAATACCAGGGGCACAGATCACTAGGGGCCATCTTAGAAGTTCGCCTACTTCTTTGCCAATGTAATTTTTATGTTTCTCTTGGTTTGGGAGAGACCATGAAGAGCTGAATTTCTCACGGAAACCTTCCATGAGTCTGCCCCTTACTAGTCCTTCATGATTTCCCCCCAATAGCCAAACTACCTAACCAATGGCTGCTAACTCCCAAGAACAATTCTTTCCACTTCTGAGTTTTTTTGAACAACTATGCCCCAAACAGTTGATTTCTCTTGCTAAAAACCATAAAATTCTGTCCTTCTTCCACATAGTTGGGAACTCCTGTAGAGAGGAATATAGGTCTATGTTTAATGCTATGGTTGATTTTTTTTTAAAGATGTTTCATTTATTTATTAGACAAGAGTGTGTGTGTGTGCACGAGCAGGGGGGAGGGGCAGGGAGAGAGGGAGAAGAGACTCCCCACTGAGCAGGAAGCGTCATGTGAGACTCCATCCCAGGACCCTGGGATCATGACCTGAGCCAAAGGCAGCCACTTAGCAGACTAAGCCACTCAGGTACCCTTGTGGTTGGTTTTCTCTCATAGTTTATTTGTACATGGTCTGTCCTTGGTCAGTATTAATCCGTGATTGTCAGTTTTGGTAATACTTTTTAGTTTTGGTAGTCTCTTGTACTTTGTTTCTATTTTATTTTTATTCTTTGTATTTCGTGGGAAACTTTTTTTTTTTTTTAACTTTTTGAGCTGGAGGTTGTCAGATCAAGTCCTATGAGGAGCAGATATCAAGATGGAATTACATGTGTATAATATATCCTGAAGAAATGCTTCAGAAGGTTAAGTGAAAAGAATCAGGATCAAGTGAATTCTTTTCAATTCTTTTCACTTGATCAATTCACTTGATCAATTCTTTTCATTTGAAAGAATCTGAGCCCTCAGACCACAATGTGGATGTGGCACCTGTGAAATGAGAGTGGGCAAGAAGGAGGATTTGAGAGGAAGAACTTCCAGCCGAAGTACAGCTCTAACAAAATCTCAGGCAGGACAGTAGGTTGCCCAATAAAGAAGTCTCCTATTGAGACAGGATGGTCCAAGTCCTTGTACCACTGCCACAATCAGTTATTGGTTTAATGAAGATCAGGAAAAGTGTGGACTTGAAGTGAACACCGCAGCAGAGACGATCATGGCAAACAAAGCTTTCCATGAGGCACCGTCTCCTTGGCAGGTACCCTCTTCACAGTAGTTATATGTGAAGAGCAGCATGAGTGGTACACCTCCAATGATGCCACAATCCATCCCACACATTTTCAATATGCATTGCCCCCTTATTTCCCAGAGGCCCTTTTTCCTGAGGAAAATACTAGAGTTTGGATGGAGGACCTAAGCCCCATCACTGCAGCTGGTCATGAAGAAGTGTCTCTTTCTTCTATCCTGCATTTTACATGGCTTCACCCTCCTTGATCACCTCTGGAGTTATTGATGGCTTACTTGATGATCTGACCTAAATTCTCATTCATAAAGAAAATGAGAAGGCCTTAGAAATGATACCGTTCTCAGACCCGGACTGTTGCATGGTCCATTCCCTGTAGAATTGAACTAGTGAGCACCAAGCAGCGTTAAAATGGATTTCCTGAGACACACAGGCATCTCTCCTTGCCTCCATGGTGTCAAAGCTGCACTACCTTCTGCTGATGAGACTAAATTACCCCCGCCAGTCGCTGTGGGGCTAAGCTGCCTGTGCAGGATGAAGGGGAGCACTGAAGTAAGTGGGTAGAGCTTCAGGACTGACATCTGTGAGATGAGAGGGGAAGGAAGCAGGACTGGGCAGGATTTGTCTCAGGCCCGGAAATGGAGAGAGTTCCAAAGTCACGATTGCCTGTTAGAGTTGCTTCTTGCTGTGAAGGAATGAGCTGGGAAGGGATGGCCAGCGCTCGTGCCCCTGCTGTGTTCAGTCATTGTCTGTGAGATCGTGGGGATAATATACCCTTGGCATAACACAATGGATGTGACAGATCCAACATCACAGTATCTGCAGTCTGTCCAGCAACTCCCCCCTCCCTGCAGATTCGTGTGAAGAAGATCAGAACTGCACAATCCAACGCCACCTGAGGTTCACATCCATCAGGTGTCAAGTGTTTGTTCTTCTTAAGCAGGGGCCTTTATGGTGTTCATCTACCCCTATGTACTTGGTTGGTTGCATCTCCTCCATTTTGAAAGATAGTTTTTTTTTTTTTTTAATTATTCTTCATGTGTATTTTCTAATATTAAGACATCTCTAAATATTTAGAAGAATTTATATTTGTACTAAAAGTTTTATTTCTCTAGGATTCATTTCTAAATTACATATATATATACATATATATAATTTTTAAGATTTAATTTATTCATTTATTCATGAGAGACACACAGACACACACAGAGGCAGAGACATAGGCAGAGGGAGAAGCAGGCTCCATGCAGGGAGCCCAATGTGGGACTCGATCCTGGGACTCCAGGATCATGCCCTGGGCCAAAGGCAGACGCTCAATCGCTGAGCTGCCCAGGCATCCTTAAATTACATTAATTAATTATTTTATACATATATATATATATATATATATATATAAGAGAATACATTCAATATGATTCTGATTGTTGAATATGTATAGGGACTTCAGTGTTAAATATATGTGAGAAAATTACTTTTACTTGTGTTTTTTTTTTTTAATGAATTGTTGGCTTTACATTCTGTACATAGGATACACAAGCTGTTAATTTTATTCTTGAAACTCATATACTTAATTTTTTTTTCTTTTTGATCTCTCAATTGTTGAAGGACTTGCCCTTAATTCTTCCCTAGGAAGAGGATTTAAAGGTCTTCTGTTAAATTTATTAACTTCAAATTACATAAAACCTGAACCATCATGTTACATATGTAAAAGCTCTAAAGTATTCTGTTTATAGGGTGAACTAAACATTTTAATACTATGTAAAGATAGTAATGTCTCCTAGTAATAATTCTTTATTTGAATGCATTTTGTCTAACATTGCCATATTTAGATTATTTTTTTAAACCAGCTTTTGTAGTTCTTACAGTTAGGATGTATTGGTGGTAAATTTGCTCATGTTAAATTTTCAGTATGAAAAATTATTTTCTCTCAGTGCTTTAAAGATATTTTTTCACTGTCTGCTACCTTCAACTTCTGCTGTTTGGAAATTAGTTCTCTTTGTTTGTTGTAGTTTGCTTCCTGTTGCTTTTATCTTCTCTTTGTCTTAATTGTAGAACAATTTCATGATAACATAGCTAGTTGTAGGTTTATTTCTATCGTGTATGGCACCTGGGTAGCTTTTGAAACTAATGGATTCTAGGAAATACTTTGAGATTTAATCAAATATACTGTCTTTTGTTATCTAATCTACTACCATCTTCTGGAACTCTGACGTCACACTTTTAGTTGTAGTTTAATCTTACTGAATTCTCCTATTTTAGGTATCTATTAGATGCATTCTGAGTAACATCTTCAATTGTATTTTTGACTTAACTACTGCTCTCTATGATAGTACCTACCTAATCTAATGTTTAAACCATTACATACTAACTTCAACTTGACACTCACAAAAACCACACATACCCCTACTACTTCTAGAAAATTTCCTGAAATTATATTTGCTTGATTTTAAAATGCTTTGTCTTTTGATAGCTTATTTTTCCTTAGTCATTGTTTTTTATCTTTTATATTAAAAATGAATTAAGACTTATTTTACATTATATTTTATATACATCCAAAATCTTTGATCTTTGTTTAAGTCTAATTATGGGAGTTATTTCTGATGACAGATTTTGAGGACTTATTTCCTACTCACTGATTTAATGCTTGCTTTTATATTTCTCAGCTCATGTTCATATTTTTAATTTTGTCTTTGGAAACTATTTGAGTCCTGACTTGAGGGCACTTTTATTCCAGAAATGTGTTTACTGTGTGTTCTATTAACTGTTGACAGTATTACCAACACAAGAAACTTAAAATTTTCTTGATGTTTATAAGCCTAACAGTATTTTAAATTCAAATACAAAATTCACATGAGAGATGGTTTAAAATTTTCAGGTGAGCATTAATTTTTTTTTAACTTTAATCCATAGCCAGTCCTGGTGACTGTTTGTTGTTTGTTCATTTGGGACATATTCCTGTTTCCTCACTTTCTCTAAATCTGCTTCTATGGTTAGGAAAGGCACTACATCTCCTGCCCTTGGAAGTAGTGGCCTTGTGAAGAAGAGGTTCTGCAGTGCCTTGTAGTGCGATGTCCCCTGTTCACCAGAACCGGGGGCATCAGAGGTGTCTCCTATGTGTGTTGCACACACCCTACTGTTGAGGCTGAACCATGTTTGCCTTTAATGCAGTCATTGGTGGTGGCTGTCTGTATAATTGGGTAGGGTTTGGTCACTGTGCTGTCAGTGGGCCAGTTTTGGGTGACTTGAGTTTGAACTGAGTCAGACCAGGCATAGCTGGGGTCACACCAATCACTGGTTACTCTCTATTGTTCCCTGAGGGACTTTCATTGGTGGTTGGAGCCTGTAGTCAGACCAGATGTCTACTTCCAGCTGACTACTGGGACCATAGTGGGTCTGGTCTGTCTGATTATCTTCCCCTCTTCCCAGGGCAGCAGTCGCTTGGGAGTAATGCTGGCCACTGTATGGGATGCTTGCATGATGCCATACTTATGGAGCTGCTTTGGATGAACTTCTGCCAAGAGTGTGTTTGCAGGAGAATGCAAAATGGATATGTGCTGTTAGCAAGTTTTGCACTGCTGTGGAGGAGACCTGAAAGTACCTCAGAAACTTTTGTGGGTGGGAGGTCTGTAGGAGAAAGCAGGGGTGGGTTTTAAGGTGTTAATTTTTTTGTGTGTGGATCTGCTGGATAGGGGAGAACCTGTAGCCATTTTGGAGAACTGCCAAGGGTGGCTTTGACAGGAGACCTCAGGAGTAAGCTAGGGCAGGTGATGGGGCACTGTTAGCAAGTTGGGTGGAGAATGTTCATGCTAGTTCCTGCAGGTGTTTATACATCTAGGTTGGAAAGTTGGGGAGGGAAATAGGCCATGTCAGCCCTCTTATTCTTGGAGAATTTTCTAAAGATCTCTCCAGCACATGTTGGGAGATTAGTAAATAGATCTTCCTGTATATATACCTCATATATTTTATAATCTGTGGCTTCTATGTTGTATCTCAGTGGGGTTGTTTGTTATGCTGTCTCTCTAAGGGTGGAGGCTCTGTTTCCTATTGCCCTCTGACTTTCCCAGAGCCTAGCTGCTAATTTTTAAAGTTCCAGGTGTTAAATACCACTGATTATAAAAACAAAACAAAACAAAACAAAAAACCCCAACCTGGCAACGTTAAGCCCCTTTGGTTTTCAAAGCCAAATATTGCAGGGATTTGTCTTCCGGTGCCTTGGAAACTTTGGGGTGCCTGCGATGGAGTCGGCTCCTCTCTGTCCCTATGGTCTCTCCCTCCCAAGACAGTCTGGTCAGTTTCTTCCCTACCTGCCTCTTTGCCCTTCCTAACATTTTCTATGTGGCCTCTTCTCTATGATGAACTAGGGAGTCTGTTCTACCAATCTTCAGGTAATTTTCTAGGTTATTTACATTGATGTGAGTGCTAACTAGATGTATTTGTGGGAGGAGGTGAGCTTAGGATTCTCCTACTCCACTATCTTCCTCAGAAGTCCCCTAGGATTTTAGAACAAAAATTTATCAACTCTACATAACCTTTTAGCTACTGTCCCAGTTTTCTGCTTCTTTTCACAGTAAACCTTATTTTTTAATTGTCTTGATAAGGATCTATTTTGGCATCTCCCCCCGCCCCCCTTTCAGGTCCATCCAACATACCAGGTAAGTTGCCATGAACTTCACTCCCTGGGCACTGTTTTGCCAAATGACAGCAAGTATATTGTGATACATAACAAAAATATCCTTGTCTTAGTTTGCTTAAACCCTTGTTTGATAGCTCCTTCCTAATTGGGATTACTGTTTTGGTTTCTGTAACACCAGCCAGCTCAAGTTTTTATTTGTACATACAATTTATAAGACTAATTAAGTGTTAGGTACTGTTCTAAGTGCTGAAGAGATGCCAAGGAACAAAATACGTGCACAAATACATATACACACGTGTATGTGCACTTAAATAAGTAAATTTTTACCATGTTAACCATTTTAAGTCTACAGTTCAATGGAATTAAATACATTCATAATGTGCTACCATCACCACTATCTCCAGAATTATTTTTTCAACTTGAAAACTCAAATTCTATACCCATTAGACAATAACTTCTCGGTCTCTTCTCCAGCCCCAGGCAACCACCATTCTCCTTTCTGTCTCTGTGGTTTAGCCTATTTTAAGTACCTCAAAGAATTGGAACCATGCAGTATTTATCTTTCTCTGACAGGCCTCTATTGCTTAGCATAATGTCTTCAGGTTCATCCATGTTATAGCATATGTCAGAATGTCCTTTCTGTTTAAGGCTAATATTCCTTGCTGGTGATACCTTATTGTAGTTTTGGTTTGCATTTCCATAATGATGAATGAATTGAGCACCTTTTCATGTATTTATTGGCCATTTGTATTTGTTCTTTGGAGAAATGTCTATTCGAGTCCTTTACCAATTTTTAAATTGGGTTGTCTATCACTGTTGAGTTTTAGGAATTCTCTATATTTGAGTGTTCATCCTTTATCAGACATGTGATTTACAAACACTTTCTCCCATTCTGTGTATTGTGTTTTCATTCCATTGATAGAAAAAAATGCACAATTAAAAAACAAAATTCACAAAGTCCAATTCCTTCTGTTAATTGCACCGTTAATGTCCAATTCATGAAATCTGTGCTAGATCCAGTGTTGTAAAGACTTTTGCCTCTTGTTTTCTCAGAATTTCATAATTATAGGTCTTAAATTTAGGTCTTTGACTCATTTTGAGTTAATTTTTTATATAGTGTTAGGTAAGGGTTCAACTTGATTCTTTTGAATGTGGGTATCCAATTTCCCAGCACTGTGTATTAAAAAGTATCCTCTCACCATTGAAAGGTCTTGGCATCTTTGTCAAAAACCATTTGACAATATATGCAAAGATTTATTTCTGTGTTTTCTATTCCATTGCTCTCGAGGTCTTTCTTCCTGTACCACATTGTTTTGATAACAATATCTTTGTGCTGTGCATGGCCCCCTAGGCCAGGTCTGAGAGGTGGAGAATGGGGAGATGCTACCTTATTAAGACCAAAAATTGACCAAAATTAGCTGCAATTTGCTGTGCAAACTTCCTCTAGGAGTTGCAAGCCTTGTGTAGCCTGCAGAGTTCCAAAATAGTTGCAGGTGTGAGATGTTGCCAGTATAATTGTTTTCTGACAGAGGAGACAGATTCCTGGTGCTTCCTACTGACCAGCTTCTCAGAATCTGTGTTTGTGAGTTAGAGAGTATGGAGATGGCATGACTGTTTCCTTCCACCAGCATTTAGTTTTGTGTGAAAGTAATGCTAGGGAATTGAATTTAATCAAGACTTTACTCCATGCAGATAAAATGTATCAAGTGAGGGCTACAGCACATGAGGGCATTTTTTGTTGTTGTTGTTGTTGTTGTTGTTTTAAATCTGTTTATTTGAGTGGAAGAGGAGAGGATATGGAGGAAAGAGAGGCAGAGAGACTGGGGGTGAGGGGAGAGGGAGAGGGAGAGGGAGAGGGAAACTCAAACAGACTTCACACTGACCTTGAAGCCTGAGCAGGGCTTGATCTCACTGCCCTGAAATCACGACCTGAGCCAAAACTAAGAGTCCGGTGCCAACCAGGTGCCCCATTGAGGGCATATTCTAATCAATTTTTTATTACTTCAGTATCCATTCTTCTGAGGTTCTTTCTACTTTTCTTCTTCACCTCTAATTATTGGCACAGCTTGAAGCTTGGTCCTGGAACTCTTCTATTCCCTGTTTTAATTCTGTCAATAAACAATGTCTTGCAATCGCATGTTTGAAATACCATCACTGATGCATCTAAAGAAATTTAGTTGTCCCCATTCATTTCTTGAAAAAAAAAAAAAACAGTTTCTATTTAATTGTTACTCAAATCAATTGGCCTCTGAGCTCCTTGACAACTTAAACACTGAATTCTCTTCCATTCCATTTTAGCCACTCACTCTTACACTCTCACTCAGACCATGTCATTATTACCAATAACTGAAAAGTCAATATCCTAGTTTCAAGTATCCTACGATCTTAGTAAACACTTAAAAAATTTTATAATTATTTTAGATTTATAGAAGAATTTAAAAGATAGTACAGAGTTTTCAGATTATCTCAAACTCTGTTCCAACATGATTAACATCTTCTATTAGGATGGCATATTTGTTACAATTAATAAGACAATATTTGCACATTATTAAATAAAGGCCATACATAATCTATATGTCTTAGGTCTTTTTGAAGATTGTATTTATTTATTTTTGAGAAGGAGAAAGAGAGCACAAGTAGGGGGAGGGGCAAATGGAGAGGGAGAGAGAGAGTCTCAAGCAGAGAGATCATGGCCTGAGCTAAAATGAAGAGTCTGATGCTTAACTGACTAAGCCATCCTGGCATCCCATATATCTTTAGTTTTTATCTAATATATATTTTTTTATTCATGGACCCCATTCCGCCTGTGACCTTACATTTAGTAGTCATAGCTCGTTAGTTCTCTTATTTCTTGATTACTGCCTTTTCTCATTATCTCATCATATCTGCAGAAACAACTTCAACCTTAACAAGACCAAAACTCCATTGATTATACCAGCCGTTCTCTATTCCATCCGCTCTTTTATCTTTTATTTCTGATCTGCATTAAACTTCATGGTAAATCATGACAATAACATCTTTTTTTATACCTTCAGTTCTCCTGCTGCCTTTATCCTTTGTTGACCAAACCACTACCCAATTATGTTTTCTTCCCTTAGCCTCCACTGAAACTGATTTTTGTTGAAATTGATCAATATGACAACTGACAGTGACTTTCATGTTGCTAAGTATAATGGTGAGTTTCTCATCACTCACCTTAGTTGGCATACCAAATTGATTCAGTTAACTACCTTCCCTTTACAGCATCTTCTTCAATTACTGTCTATTATCCTTAATGTTTTTAATTTCCTCCTATATCAGTAAACCTGATCTCAAACTACTGGGCATTTTTTTTCTTATCTCTTACTTGGCCTGAAATGCCCCAGGGTTCAGCCTTTGGACCATATCAATTCCTTATCCACTGCTGAATTTTTGCTGTCTTGTGGTTTCAAATAGCATCTAAAAACTGCTCCCAAGCCTATATGTTATCATAACAAAAATAAACAAATCTTAAATGAGTCATATTGTGTTATTGTATTTAAAACACATATTTTTCTGCCTCTCCCTAGGCAAAATCTAAAATTTTATCAGAAACCTTAATAAAACTTCATAGACTGATTGTCCATTTCTTCCCCGTCTTCATCTCTCACTAATTTTCTTTCTTTTTGTGTCCTTTTTGTGTCAGGACTTTGGCTTAGTGTTTCTCATGCTTGGAAACCTGTTCTCACAGGCATTTTTATAACATGTCCCCACTACAATAATGGCTTAAAATGACTGTGTTTTGCTGCCTTAAAATCAATTTCAGTATCCTCATTAACTTCCTAGTGATTTTTATTAGAGTAAGAAGTGAATCTTCTTAACCCAGAAATCTATGAAATCAAACCCTAGTTATGTTTTCTGCTAAAATGCGTAATGTATACAATAGTGGAACAGGGAAGCATAACTGCATTGAATACTCCCATTAAAAAATGCCAAGGAGGGAATCCCACTGGGCCAATTTTGTGATGTCATCTTATACCGGGCCTCAAATTTTTGAGATTTCTCTATTATTGATTGATTCTGATCTTGATGTTGGTTTCATTAGGCCTCCCATTACTCTTCTTGGTACAGAAGATTTCTTTTATTCAGCCAATTCGATATGGCTCAGGGGCATCCAGGTTACTGCCTTTGACGTAATCAGAGTATTTCCAGTAGTGTTCTGGATATAGATCTTCATCCACAGGCTCCTTCCGTGGGCGTTTCACGAGACTGGACAGCTTGATGTTGAACGTGAAGGCCTCGGGGAGGAGGTACATGCCATCGCCCACTTGATACTGGATGCCGTTGTTGGTGGCTGAGCTGTATAGAACCCGGTTGTCCAGGTCTTCAAGCTGTTCCAGGACCCTTGGAATTTCTTTTTGCCTCATTTCAGCCAGATGGGCACAGCTTACACAGAACTTGTACTTGTTATCCTCCGTTGGCTGGGTTTTCGGAGGGGACTCAAATCTCGCATAGTCTTGATCATAGAGGTAGGTCTTTCCGTCGTCCTCTGTTATCAGAGCCTCAGGATCCATGCCTCCCTCCAAGGCCCAGTTTTCTGATGGAGCTTTATAGACGACCTTCACCTTGCTGTGGATGTATGACAGCTGCATGTCCTCACATTCATCTACCAGGAAAAGCTCCAAGGGGTCTGATGTGGCTCCAAGGACTGTGTCTGTCCCAGCACAGAACCAGTGGGCATGAAACATCTGCCCGTTGCTACTGTCTTCCCACAGCGCAGTGACCCTTGCTAGATACAGCGATTTTGAAGAGTCATCTGGAATAACAGAGACACAGTCTCCCACTTCCAGGGTTTCTGAATCGATGCAAACCTTCTTATAGTAATCCTTCTTCCCATCAGTCTTGACAGCATCTCCAACCCAAGAGATCTGATTCTTGTTCTGTTTCTTTTTCTTCCCCTGGTGCATTTTTTTTGGGTGATGGCATCTCTGGAATATTGTCATCGACTTCTTCATCATCATCTGCCTCCTTCATGGCCATATTGGGGCACCTCCTCTCCTGGCAAGCCTGTTTGCTCTGTCTGCTACCACCAAACCTAACCATATCTTTACAGGCTTTACACTGTCCACATTCGGGCTGTTGACAAACCTCAGAGACGCCACACCGCCGCCCTTTGAAGGCATTCTCCTTGTCTTCTTTGTCATCCTTTTCAATTTGCTCTGCGAAGAAAGTGTCAAAGATCTGGTACACCATCTTGGTAGTGGTGGCTTTAGTGGGGACTTTGTCCTTCTCTTTGGCAGAATGCCTGATGGTCTGACGTCTTTCAGCTCGCCTTTTTCCTAGGGTGATCCCAGCCAACTTGATCAGGTCTCTCATGCAGGGTGTCAGAAAAATGGGCTGCTCATCACTGTCCCCAGCCTCATCATAACTCTCTACTTGTTCTACCACAAACTGGGCATGTCGAAGGAGAGAATCCTCTGTAAATCGATTCTGGTTGAGCACAGAAGGAGGAACGGTGGTCTCAATTTTATTGATCAAGTCCTCATAGGTTGAGTCTGGGTTGCTCTGCAGGAACTCAACCACAATCTTACTTATGTAGACCTTCTCCTGCATCACACTAAACAGTGGTACATACTCTGGGTTGGGATCCATCAGAATGTATTCGGCAAAAGAAGTGCTGAAGCCAATGAGCGCCTTTTCACCTCCATCAAAGCCAGTGTGATATACCATTCATTTATGGGGTCAAGATTTTTGTCATTAACACCACCTTCAAGAGATGGGTCATCATCATATATTGGTTTTGCATAACCGGAAAAGAAGAGTTCAACATTCTTCTCAATGAGGCCAGTGTCGATCGGGCACAGGTGACCACGCTTACAGTACACACTGAAGCAGGTCAGTTTGTGTTGGGGAAGAGCCTCATAACTCTCAAAGCCAGACTCATTAGCATCGAAGATGGAGAGTTTCTCATTTGTCAACAACTGTGGCTCATCCACTGCATCAGGAGGATGCTGTTCATACTTTAGTTCGGCATCATCCAGGTACTGTCCACACTGCACACACCGTAGAGGATGGGTCTTGGAGGACACTACTGTTTTGGTTCGAGCCATTTTTTTCTCATTTGGTTCTTTGGATGTAGTTTTGTGCCTCTTCTCTTCCTTTTAATCCTCATCTTTTTCCTCAGAAACTTCTGGTTTTACTCTTTCAGGTTCTTTCTCTTCAGGTCTCCGCTTGGCAGCTAGATCTTTGGGTTGACTTCTGGGTCTCTTTTCGTCCTTCTCGTCTCCATCCATTTCACCCTGCAGTCCAGTTCTTCCTTCTCTGTCTGGCTCCTCCTTAGACTTTGGTTTAGGCGTTGGTTCTTTGGTTTGACTCCTAAGCCTCTTTTCTTCTTTTTCCTCTCTTTCTTCCTCTTCATCCATGTATATTCCAGGTTGTACTCTCTCCGGTTCTTCTGCAGGGAGTGCTCTGGTACCTTGTTCTCTGGATGTAACTCTCCGTCTCTTTTCCTCCTGGTCATTTTCTTCTTCAAGAGAGTCATCCGATTTCGCTTTGTCAGGCTCTTCCTCAGGCTTCCGTTTGGCAGGGCCCCTTGTGAAATGAGATACGATGGTGGTCTGCCTGGTAGTTTGCCTTGTAATCCCAGGGCTAGATAAAGAAGCTTCAGACTTTGTCTCTCCATCAGAGACATGGGCCAGTTTTTTTTTTTTTTCAGTTCTACTATTATTTATTTTTTTAAATATTTTTGAAAAAATATTTTTTTACAATATTTTCAACTTAAACACTATTCACACTGAACACGTATGGCAGCTTAACCTACTCAAGTATGAAGTTTAAGAAGCCAAAACTGTTCTAGCTTTGTTAAAAGAAAAGTTGTGCTGTAGACTATTGTAGTGATGGTTAACAAAGCAAGGAAAAGCACCACTCAAAGCATGTTACCATTACTTTGTTCAGTTGGATTGTGGTGGGTCAAATGTTACACTTCACAAAGGCATAGCTATGATGCAGTGACTGCTTAGAAGATGCAATTTTCAAATTACATACTTCCTCGGTTGTAACACTAGAAGAATTCACTATGTCTTATGTGATTATATACCATTGAAGCCAGGACTAGTTCTCATCTCATTACTACCTTATAACCTCAGTAACCAGACATACTTATCTATACTGAATTATTATCTGGCTCTGGATCCAGCTCCGGCTCCGGCTTCAGCTTCAGCTTCACCTCCGGCTCCAGCTCGGGCTCAGGCTCAGGCTCAAGGACCCCTCTCAGAGGCCTGTGGGGTTGCTATTAATTATATAGCATCTTATGAGCTGAACGTCAGTGATGGTTATTTATCTATGGTCTGTTACTTTGATGAAGACCCGGATGCACCTGTTTATGTCCCCTTTTTCCAAGACGAAGCTGAGGTGAAGAAAGGACATGCAAGGCAGTTCATAAGATACCTGAAGGAGCGTAAGAGTAAAGTCTGCCTTCCAGTGGTTAAGAGGCTTGACAAAGAGTACTGGGGAACAAACGTGCAAGCTATAGTGATGGCTCTGGAGTTGGAAAACGAGTTACACAAGCTCCTGCAAGACCTGCAGAACTTGACTTCTCAGAAGAATGAAACTGATCTCTTAGAATTCCTGAAAAGGTTCGTGGGTAAACGGAAGAGGAACATAAAATATCTGGAATACCAGCATAGCTATCAGAAGGAATTAGAAAGGCTGACTTCGAAGGAAGGCATCTCAGAACAGTTTGGTGAACATCCGAAGGCAACACAGCAAGTCTTCCATCGTAGTAGTTCCCAAAAGCAGCTACTTAAAAAATCTGGATCTCTATTTGACAGAAGACTGCTTTACTTTTAATAGTATCCCAATCTTCATTGTCGTACAAGGAAATAAATTGGTTTTGCATTACAAAAAAAAAAAAAAAAAAAAAAAAACTGGCCTCTTCATGGAGAAGCAAGAATTTTTTAATAGCCTCCATGTCTTTTAATGCAGGCTGGTAGAGTTTAGGTTGATTTAACTTCATAGAAACTTTGAGGTAACCTCTTCATTTTACTGTTTTCATTTTATGTGACAAAAATTAAACCCACAATTTATTCTGTCTCTCTAGATTTAAGTAAAACTTTGACAACATAAAAGGCTTCATGAGACAATGTCTGTAGTCTTCTAGGACACATTAGTCCAATGAAAGAGTATTAGTCTTAATGACCAGGGCCTTGCTGCGATTTCTGTCCTAAGACTATGGGGGGGATCCCTGGGTGGCTCAGTGGTTTAGTGCCTGCCTTTGGCCCAGGGCATGATCCTGAAGTCTTGGGATCAAGTCCCACCTCAGGCTCCCTTCATGGAGCCTGCTTCTCCCTCTGCCTGTGTCTCTGCCTCTCTCTCTCTCTCTTGCTCTCGCTGTCTCTCGCTCTCGCTCTTTGTGTCTCTCATGGATAAATAAAATCTTAAAAAAAAAAAAAAAAAACGACTATGAAGTAAGGGCAGACACTAAATTCGGGTTTTTTCCTGAGTTGGTGATATTTAATGGGCAGAGCTTTACTTGGTGAGAGCTAGTTCATTTTCTAACTCAGAAAATCCTAGGATTTCTGGGATCTGTCTATTGACTTCATATTATTCTTAGAGTGCCAGTCAGTTCTCTGCTAGTACATTTCTCTTTCTATTCCTTTAAAAAGTAACAGATACCATACACACAACTGCCAGTATTAATATTTTGCCTCAACTCTCTTGTGTACAAGTACAGGTTATCACTACTAGATTACCATAGGTATAAATTGGACTAAATATTCATACTCTGTGTTGCTCTATTTACATCCTCTTATAAGGGTTGTATTACTTCCCTCTGCTTGGTCCCAAAGCCAATGGCACATAGTTTGTGGTAAAAGAGTAACATCCCAACTCTTGTAACAAATATCTCTATTTATTTTTTTTTGGGGGGGGGGCTAAAAATTAAATTCATCACATTATAAAGGCCTTTATTTTTTTGTTTATGACTAAGTAGGTCTCAGTGTTCATCTAAGGTCTGGAGGATACTGATGGAATTCAGTATCCTTATATCCAAACTGCAGGTCTGGTCAAGTCCATTGCACTTGTATCTGTTTTTCTGAAACAGCTACTCAAGGTATGTTCTCCTGTGGTAGATATCAAGAAGACAAAGTAAACTATATAACCACATTTACATCTTAGCAGAATTACATAAATTATGTGAGACATTATTAACCACTGTAAATCACACCAAGGCGCTAACATCATTGCGGCAGGAAAATATGTTCTCTTCACACTTGAGGGTACTTCAAAATTACAAGTCAAAAATATAAATATAGGGGTGCCTGGGTGATGCAGTTGGCTGGGTGTCTGACTCTTGGTTTCAGCTCAGTGTGTGATCTCAGGGTTGTGAGATTGAGCCCCAAGTTGGCTCCATGGAGTCTGCTTGGGATTCCCTCTCCTGCTCCCTCTGGCAATCATCTCCTAACTTACTGGTCCTTCTTTTTTCTTTCCCCTTGGGCCTCTATCTACATGTGTGTAAGTCTGTTTCACTTTGTTCCACACAGTTCTATTATTTTTTCCTTTCTTATCCTTTTATAAGCTTGGTGATTCAGTTCAGATTTTTTACTAATGATTTGCTTTCTAGTCCACTAATCCTGTCTTCTGCATTTCTTATACACTACTAAACTCAAAGTGTGAATAAATTTAAGTAGTATATTTTGCCATTCTAGAATCCCAATGTTAATCTGTATTCCAGATGGCCAGTCTCAGGAGAATATATGGTGCATATGATAAATGGACATGTTTTAAGCAGTGATTTAGTAAATTTAAACCAATGGTTTTATTTACACAGACTATAATTATATATACTATGGCAATAGCTTAAATAAGACCATCATAAATCAAATCACATAAATTCAATACATAACATATATGTTAGGGTAAAAGAATAAACTTACATCCTAGAATTTACAAGACACAATATAATCATATTCATGACAAATTGAGGGGACAATATTCAAAAAGCATAAAATAAAGTAGAAAAGCATTTGATAATATTTTGAAAACTAGAGGAATTCCAATAATAAAATGTGAGCTAATGGGAGGATAAGATTCATGCAGGAGGCCTGAAAGATTTCATAAAACAAAAGGATTTTTCCTGACACGGTGATATGGCCACTCTTCATTAACTGAGTAAATGAAATTTAAAGGATAAAAAATATATTAAAATAACTTATTTGTTTATTTTAATTCACTTAATTTTTTTTTTTTTTTTTTTTTTTTTTAGTTTTTATTTATGATAGTCACAGAGAGAGAGAGAGAGAGAGGCAGAGACACAGGCAGAGGGAAAAGCAGGCTCCATGCACCGGGAGCCCAATGTGGGATTCGATCCTGGGTCTCCAGGATCGCGCCCTGGGCCAAAGGCAGGCACCAAACTGCTGTGCCACCCAGGGATCCCTCACTTAATATTTAAATGTCAAACCTATTTATACAATTTTAGTGTATTGTTCATTAATGATGCTGACATAACCGTTTAAACTCTTTCATACTTTACAGAATTAAGTAACGTTAGCTTTTTAAACCTGTCTTATTTTTACATGCTAACAACAAAACTGTTTACTTTCACAAATCTCAGCTTAGTGGGCAGTATCAATACATCTGATTTTGAAATGAATAAGCTAAATCCATTTATATTTTAGTTATAGAAAAATGTATAAATGTGCTTGAAGATACAAGTTTGCTTTTTTTTTTTTTTTCAAGATTTATTTATGTTTGGGAGAGAGAACATAAGCAGGGGGAGAGGCAGATGGAGAGGGAAAGAGAGAATCTCCAAGCTGATGCTGGGCTATCTCCCAGAATCTTTGACCTGGGCCAAACCAAGGGTTGGATGCCTAACTGATTGAGCCACCCAGGCGCCACCTCCCCCTTCAAGTTTGCTTTTGAAAAGAGCAGTAAATATGAAATAAGCAGTGTCTGGGCACAATTCCTTATTCTAGATTTGTCCTGGATTAATTGTAATATAATAATATTTAAAAAACAAGAAAATAGTGCTTAGCTATAAATTTACAAACTTTCCTTCTCTCTTCTACTGCTACCCCACTTTTTAAAGACACCAAATGTTAAAACTCATGCAAAAAGATGGTGAAAATGTATCAGTGGAGACCACTTTCGACCAGGGACAGTGTTTAAAAGAAAAATTAAAAGCCATCTGTTTGTCAACCATCTATGTATTTACATATCTCCTTATCCATCTGTGTTCCATAAAATTTGGGTCACAAATGTTTCTTATAGTACCCAAATTATTGTAAGTTTTATAAAATGTTTTTTGCTTTAGTGTAGAAATCTTTATGTGTTATATTCAACCATGAAATAATTCTGAGAACAGACCACATTAGCACCAAAGTTCACTCTTCTTTCTACAAGATTACAACTCGCAGAAAAAGTGAAGAGTATCATGTTGTACCTGAAAATCATTCCTTTCATTTGGGTTCTCATTCTGTGAATAACTAGGCCCACATACTGAATTTTGAAATGTGACAAAATGTGCTAGGGTCAAATCTTTTAGCAAATATTTTAGGTATATGTTATATAAATATAACTGCAATATATCCTAAAGCAAGTTATTCCAAGTTACAAATAATCCTTGGAAATGCATTTACATTATTACTTGAAATGTGAACTTGTAAAATTTGTCAAAGGCATAATAAAATAATAGTCGGAATATTTAAAAAGTCATTGTTAAGTGTTATCCCATTAATCTTAAAGGACTGTGGCAGGTATTTGGCAAACCTTAAGTAAAAATGTGTTAGTCCAAAGCATGTTGTTTAGAATAAGAACTTTTTAAAAATGGTGCAAATACATGGGAAATGACTTTCAGATTCCCATTATTATTACCTTGTTTCATGACTTACAAATTATTACACATTAATTGGACATTTATTTGGTAGGAATAACTAGAATATACATACAGGTTAATTATGGAGATTTAAAATTTTAATTTATGAGGTAAATGGAAGAAATAATATGCTAGTAACAGTTTAACAGGGATTAAAGTCTGACTTGGTGAAATCAGTGTACATAAAAAGTGGCATGTGTATGCACAATGACAAATACTTAGAAATAAAACTAATAAAATATAATTTATGAAATAATATAAAGAGATTAGGAATATATTTAACAAATATATGTAAAAACCTTTCCAACAGAAATATAAAACTGCACTGACAAACATTAAATGTCCCTTACATATAGTGAAGATAGAACACTTTGTGAAAGATTCAATATAGAAAAAATTAAAAATTTTCCCCAATTTAAGTATTCTATGCAACCACATAGATATTCTTTTATCATTTATTTTTTGGTTTAATTTTATTTTATAAATTGAAAAAAGTATTTCTAAATACTACAGAATATCCCAAAATATATAAAGCAGCCTTTGAAGATTTTTTTTTCCTTACCAGGTATCCAGAAAGCTTTATTAATTGAAAGCTTTATTAATTAAGAAATTAGGAAATAAGTAGAAAAACCAATGGAATAGAATAAAAAGCCCAGAGTCACACATATGAAAACTTTTTCTTTTTTAAGATTTTATTTATTTATTTATAAGAGACACACAGAGAGAGGCAGAGACACAGGCAGAGAGAGAAGCAGGCTCCATGTGGGGAGCCTGATGTGGGGACTTCTCAGGATCCTGAGATCACAACCTGAGCTAAAGGCAGACACTCAACTACTAAGCCACCCAGATTCACAGGAAACTTTTTATGTGATAGAAGTAGTATTGTAGAAAAGCAATAGTATTTACAATTAATTTTAAACAAATTAATTTTAAACAATTAATTTTAAACAGATTTTAAACAAGAATAGTACTTATAATTAATTTTAAACAAATTGTGAGCCTGGGGTAAGAAAGACTGTTAAATATACAAACAATGTTATCAAAAAGGGGAAAATTCTGACAAATTCTACATTTAAATTGAGAGCTCTGTTCTTCAGAAAATACTGTAACAATAAAATAGGCTAAAAAAATGGAAGAGAATATTTTCAATACCCCAAAACTCTGTATGTATTATTTCAAATAAGAAACAATAAGAAAATAATTAGGGACATCTGGGTGGCTCAGTGGTTGAACATCTGCCTTTGCTTCAGAGTGTGATCCCGGGATCCAGTCCTGAATTGGGCTCCTTGTGTGGAGCCTGCTTCTCCCTCTATGTCTCTGCCTCTCTCTCTGCGTCTCTGATGAATAAATAAAGTAAAATATTTTAAAACAAAACAATTAGTTGAATAATTATGAAAAATTAGAATTATACATGGTGAAAAATTAGAACTATACAAAGTGGAAGTCCAAAAGACCAAGACACAACACATGATTAAATATTCAACCTCATTTGTAATTAGAAAAATACAAATGAAAACCTCAATTTTTTTGTGTGTGTTAAGGTCTTTATTATTTATTTTTTTCATCATGTAAGTGCAGCCCACAATTCCCATCACCTATTTGACCCATCCATGTACCCCCTCCTCTCCTCTGGTAACCATCAATTTATTCTCTGTAAATAAGAGTCTGTTTCTTGGTTTGTGTCCCCCCTGCCCCCCTTCTTTGGTGTTTGTTTTGTGAAATCAGAGTATTTGTCTTTCTCTGACTGGCTTATTTTGGTTAGCATTATACTTTCTAGCTCCATCCATGTTGTTGCAAATGGCAAAATTCCATTCTTTTTGGTGGCTAAATAGTATTTCATTATATATATGTGTGTGTGTGTGTGTGTACACACACACACACACACACATATATATATAAATGCCACTCTTTTTTTTTTTTTTTAAAGCACATTTTTTTTTTAATTTATTATAGTCACAGAGAGAGAGAGAGAGAGAGAGAGAGGCAGAGACACAGGCAGAGGGAGAAGCAGGCTCCATGCACTGGGAGCCCGACGTGGGATTCGATCCCGGGTCTCCAGGATCGCGCCCTGGGCCAAAGGCAGGCGCTAAACCGCTGCGCCACCCAGGGATCCCTAAATGCCACTCTTCTTTATCTGTTCATCTGTCAATGAGCACTTGGGCTGCCTCCATAGTTTGGCTATTGTAATAATGCTGCAATAAACAAAGGGGTACAAATATCCCTTTGAGTTAGTGAAAAGCCTCAAATTTTTATTTTACATTCAAATGATGTCAGAAGTTTAAAAGTTTGGTATTAAGCGTTAGAAGCTATGGCATGTTAGAAGTACACATTGCTGGCAAGTCAAAATAGCTTCAAGATTTAAGAAACACAACAAATAAAGGTGGGGCCGGGGAAAGGAGGGAAACCATAAAACAGACTCTTAACTATAGAGAATAGACTGAGGCTTGCTGGAGGGGAGGTGGGTGGGGGATGGTTAAATGGGCGATGGGAATTAAGGACAGCACTTGTGTGAGTGCTGGGTGTTGTATGTAAGTGATGAATTACTAAATTCTATACCTGAAACTAATATTACACTGTATGTTAAATAACTGGAATTTAAATAAAAATGTGAAACTAAAAAAAAAAAAAAAAACTTCAAGAAGTTGGGAAAAATGGAATATTGCTTAGTGAAATTATGTGTGAATCTTATGGTGTAAGACTGCTAGGCATATACCACCAGTTTATTCCTTACATAACTAATAGTAAAGCCAGCAATGTTTATAAAATGTTAGAATGGGTAAATAACTGGTACTATACATGTACAGAGAAGGAGGTGATGGTAAATATTAATTTGATGTGAATATCAGTTTGTATGAGACCAGGAGTGTTAAGTAATAAAAGTTATTTATGAAATAGAAGATAAGACCTACTGGAGAGCTCCCGTAAGGCCAAATTTAGTTGTAATATGACTTTGTTTTAGAGGTAACTTTGTCACAATCATTTGAGGAGCTTCCTCAAACTACATGACTTCCCTGGTCCACAGAGTCCTCTGCATAGACTATGCCAACATGTGGGCGTGACTACTCTGAACTTCCTCTGACCACTCCCTCTCCCTGATGTATACACAGGGTCAACGAGTGGTGTCAGAGCTGTGCTTCTTGTTCTACATGCATCTGTGACCTAATTTCGTAAATGACTGATAGAACCAAATCTATTCAATTCCTCAATAAGGATGACACCTAGGATGTAGGCTTTCAAGCAACATTACATCTCTAGCTATGCTCCACACAAGTAATCTGATGTTCTTTTTTTATTTATTTATTTTTTGTAATCTGATGTTCTAATGTAGATGCATTTCATAATCAAATTATATATATATTTCATAATTCTCAAAAGTGATAAAATTCTGTTACTCAGTAAGTCTTCAGAGCCTGTGAAGCATCACTTTTCTAGGTGCTATGGATTTAACTGTAAATAGTATTGAGTTTGTGGTTTTATGATACTTTTGTTATTTGATAAGATGCCCATCTAATTTAACAATATGCACACAAAGTACATTATCCAAAGACATCCAATAATGCATTTTGGTCTGTGCACCACAAGCAGCTATTGTCAAACATTACAGGCAAATCCACTGTGCAATGTATATAGGCTGTGTGCATTTTTGTTTTTTTATATATCCTGATTTATTCCCTAAAATATTTACATCCAATTTTTGTACAACATGAATAAAATGATTATGTGACAAAGCTAAAGATTAGGAAATAGCATACAACAAGAATTCCATTTGCTTTAGCTAAGACCCGGAGCTTGTCTTTAGCTCTAATTTTTCTTCCATCCAAGCCAAATAGGAAAATTTGATCAGATACATATAACATCAATGCAGAGTAAAAGTACTTTTGATAGAACAACATAGAAAACAGGAAGCATTTTTCTGCCAGAATGTTTTTTGAAGATGGAATCCAAGAGCATTTTCATCAGGGTGTTGTAATTTAATTTTGACACAGATGGATGATTACTGGGAAAACTCAGAGCCTGCGGAGCCTCTTCAGGCTTTAGTCTTTTCCTAGAATCCACTGAGAAAGTGAAAAGCATGAGTCAAGTCAGATGGTAAGAATCCTAAGTTTCTTTGAGAAGATGGAAACTTTTTCAGATTTTTTTTTCCTGTTTCTGTCATTCTAGGTGATGACTGGGCAAGCGAGGCAGTCATCTTGTGCATTTATAGACACAGTCCC